>NW_019154086.1:8295640-8745507 GCF_002288905.1 Enhydra lutris kenyoni
CAAAACAAACTGAGGGTTAATGGGGGGAGGGGGTTGGGGGGGTGGGGTTATGGACATTGGGGAGGGTATGTGCTATGGTGAGTGCTGTGAAGTGTGTAAACCTGGCGATTCACAGACCTGTACCCCTGGGGATAAAAAGATATTATATGTTTTAAAAAAATAAAACTTAAAAAAAAAAAAAAAAACTTTATATTTCTCTGTTTCCACCATGGAAATTGTTCTGTTTAAACTTTATATTTCTAATGACATCAATTTTGTTAAATTAGATTTTCCTAGGAAATTATTCATGCCTTTATTTCTGAGTTTATTTGCATAGAAGTATGCAAAAGTAGTTTCTTGGAAATTTAAGGTTTCCTGTGTTTTGGTGGTTATTTTCCTTTTGTTATTTCTTACTTTCTATACCAGTGCTTTGTCCCTTTTCCCCCCCTTGATTAAGTTAGCTAAGTGGCTTACTTATCTTGTTAATTTAAAAAATGGGATTCTCATTTATTAATTAGGTCTACTGCATTCCTTTTCTCTAGTCTTTCTGCCTTTATCTTTTTAAAATTTTTTAAAAATTTTTATTTATTTGTCAGAGAGCACACAGGCAGGCAGAGCGGCAGGCAGAGACAGAAGGAGAAGCAGGCTCCCCACTGTACAGGGAGCCCGATGTGGGACTCCATCCCAGGACACTGGGATCATGACTTGAGCCAAAGGCAGCTACTTAACCGACTGAGCCACCCAGGCGTCCCATATCTTTAATATGTTTTCCCTTGTGCTTTCTTTAGGTTTTCCTTTTTTTCCTCATTCTAGAGTTCGAAAGTAAATATATTTTCATTCTTTCATTTTATTGATATAGAATGTTTAAGGTTATGAATTTTCTCTGATCACTGCTTTAAATGTATTCCATAGATGCTGATATGTAGTATTTTTGTTATCACTATATTTTAGAAATTATGTAATTGTGTTTTAAGTTTCCCCATACTGAAGAGTTGTTTATTAGAAGGTTTTAAAATTTTTAGGTGTTTTTTTTTTTTCCTTTCTTTGTGTGGATGTTTCACATATGCTTGAGAAAAGATGAATCCTCTTTATCAGGATGTAAAGTTAAACACATGTTCATTAGTTCTTCCTTACTGATTATGTTGGTTAGGTCTTCTATAGCCTTACTGACATGTTGTCTATTTGTTCACTTTCGTGCTGTAACTGGTGTATTAAAACCTCTCATGTAAAATATATTTTTGTCTCCTCATATCTCCTGTAGTTTCTGCCTTAAAAAGCTGGCTAGTAGGGTATTAGCAGTATAGTTATTTATACTTATTTTATCTTCATTGTGAACTGTGACTTTCAGCATTAAAAAGTGTTCCTGATTATTTAATGCTTTATGACTTGAATTCTGTTTTGATGTCAAGACTGAAACCCTTTGCTTTTGTTTCCATTTACCTAGTATACTTTTTAAAGAAAAGATTGATTTATTTATTATTTTAGAGAGAGAGAGAGAGCACACAAGCAGGAGGGACAGAGGGAAAGAGAGAATCTCAAGCAGACTCTGCCCTGAGTATGGAGCCCCACGACTCTGAGATCATGACCTGAGTTGAAACCAAGAATCGAATGCCTAACCAACTGAGACACCCAAGCATCCCAGCCTAGTATACTTTTGCCAATTCCTTTATTTTTAGCCTTTCTGACTTTGTTCTAGATCTTTTTCTTAGATACAGTTTATAGTTAGATCTTAACTTCATGAGCCAAATTGAAAATCTTTTTCTTATATTAGGTGAATTAAGCCCATTTACGTATATTGATATGATTGATATATTCGGTCTTAATTTTGTCATTATTTTATAACTGCTAAATGTATTATATTTATTGTATTTCTCTAGTGATAGGTTTTCTTTGCTTTTTTTGCTTTTAACTTCTTTTGGTATTTAGGAAGATTTGTGATTTTTGTCCTTGTATTTATGTCTTTTTTAATGCTCTTAGTGTCTGTTTTTAAATATAAACTTTTTTAATCTGTTTTTCAGTTTTCAGTAAATCCTTGACTTCAATCTGCTGCCTGCACAACAGTATTTATTCAGTATTTTATTCTTTTCTCTTCCCCTCTCCTTTTTCTTACCATCTTACTTCTTACCATCTTACTTGCCTTATTTCTATATATTATTCTTCCACTACATCTAACATTAGAACCACCATTAAATATAATGAAGTAATCCTTTTGCTCAAGTTTCCCCAAGTTATCTTTTGATTCAATGGAAGTCATTCTTTCCTAGATTCTTCAAAAAGAGGGCTCACAGGAATAGAATTCCCTTGAGTTTTTGTATAACTGTTTTTCTATTGCCTTATTACTTGAAAGCCAACTTGTCAGGATATAAAATTCTTGGTTCATACTTTTTGTTCATAAATTGTTCTAGAATACTGTCTCATTCTTCCCATGATTTGTATGTTGTTTTTGAGAAGTATGGTGCCTGTTTCTCTTGGCCTGGTAAATTGTTTAATCTTTTTCCTGGAAATGCTGAGAATTTTTACTTTATCCTTAAAGCCTAATCCTTTTACGGGGCTGAGTCCCAGAGTTGATTGTTTCAGATCAGTTTTCTTGGGCCTTGCTAGGTCCTTTCAGGTTTATGTAGATTCAGGTCATATTTTATTTTTGGAAAGTTTTGGGTTATGCTTGTGGATATTATCTCTGTTCCTTTGTTTTATTTTTAGTCTTTAGAGACTCTAGTTGTAAGTATGCTGATTCCTTTTTGTCTGGTTTCCATTTCAACCACTTTCTTTGCCTGTTTGTTTTATGTTATATACTGCCCCTTATTAAACTTTTGTTTAAATGTGTTATCCTTTAGGTTTCTTATAATTTAGACTCTATTTCTTAAATGGTTTTATCTTTTCTTTTTCTTTTTCTGACTTCAGTCAGTTCTTATTTTATTTCCTCTTCTCTTTATATAGTAAAAAAATCCATTTTTTTCTATTTGATGCACTTTTTTTCTTTTTTAAGACATTTTTAAATTTAATAAACATATAATGTATTATTTGTTTCAGGCACACAGATCTGTGATTCATCAGTCTTACAGAATTCACAGCACTCACCATAGCATATAACTCTCCTCAATGTCCATTCCCCAGCTACCTCATCCCTCCTACCCCCTTCGCCTTCAGCAACCCTCAGTTTGTTTCCTGAGATTAAGAGTCTCTTATGGTTTGTCTCCCTCTCTGGTTTTGTCTTGTTTTAAAAAAAATCCATTTTTGTTCTTGGTTTTTGAGTTTCTTATTTAAGGTGCCCCTCCGTACCCATAAATGTTTGTTTGTAGACATGTAATTCAGTTTGAAGAGGTATGTTATAGGTTTTTGTATGTTTATTTGTTTTTTGTTTAGTAACTAATTTTTTGGAGGAATTTTCATCATCTAAAAATTTTTAATAGACTTTATTTTTAGAGCAGTTTTAAGTTCACAGCAAAATTGAACAGAAATTGCAGAGATTTCCCATTTACTTCCTCCCCTACCATCAGTCAACTTCCCTATTAACATCCCACACCAAAATGGTATATTTTTCACAATTAAATGAACCTACACTGACATGCCATTGTTGCTCAAAGTCCATAGTTTATATTTAAAGTATGTATTAGTTTATTATTAGGGTTCACTCATAGCGTTGTACATACTATGGGTTTGCACAAATGTTTAGTGACATGTATCTGCCTCTGTAGTATCCTACAGAATAGTCTCACTGCTGTAAAGTCCTCTGTACTCCACCTATTCTTCCTTCCCATGCCCCCACCCCCAACCCTTGGCAACCACTGATTTTTACTATCTCTGTAATTCTTATTTCCTGAATGTTATATAGTTGGGATTATATGGTATGTAGCCTTCTCAGATTGACTTCTTTCACTTAATAATATGCATTTAAGATTCTCCATGTCTTTTCATGGCTTCATTGATCTTTGAATGAATATTCACCTGCTAAAGGATATCTTAGTTGCTTCCAGTTTTGGCAGTTCTCAATAAAGCTACTGTAAACACCCATGTGTGAGTTTTTATATGGCCATAAGTTTTCAACTCATTAGGTAAATACCAAAGAACACACTTGCTGGATCATATGGTACAAGTATATTTAGTTTTATAAGAAACTGCCAAACTGTTTTCTAAAGTGGCTATGCCATTTTGAATACCTAATTAAATGAGAATATCTCATTAAATGAGAGTTCCTGTTGCTCCACATCTTTGTCGGCATTTGGTGTTGTCTGTGTTTTGGATTTTGGCCATTCTAATAAGTATGTAGTGGTATTTCATTGTTGTTTTAATTTGCAATTCCTTTAAAAAAAAGTTTTTATTTATTTGAGAGAGAGTGTGAGAACACAAGCAGGGGTGGGGGACAGAGGGAGAAGGACAAAGAGACTTCCCGCCAGGCTCTATCCCAGGACTCTGGGATCATAGCCTGAGCTGAAGGCAGACACTTAACAGACTGAGCCACCCAGGTGCCCCTAATTTGCAATTCCTTAATGACATACGTTGTTAAACATCTTTTCATATGCTTATTTTCTATCTGTATATCTTTTTTGGTAAGGTGTCTATTTTCATTTTTTTGCCTGGTTTTTAATTGGGGTGTTTATTTTTTTATTGTTGAGTTTTGAGAGTTCTTTGTGTATTTTGGATAACAGTTCTTTATCACATATGCTCTTTTGCAAATATTTTCTTATAATTTGTGGCTTATCTTCTCATTATCTTGAAACTGAAAAAGTTTTTATTCTTATGTTTTCCCCCATTTATAGTACTTTTCTATAGATGAATACTGCTCACAACTTTGTACTTAGTGAAGAGGTTTGGTGGTTTGGAGTAGTTTACAGGATTTTTAGTACAAGAATACCATCTTTTGTTAGTATATCTATATATAATTTCTTTTTATCAATGGCCTAAAAAAATTTGTGGCAGGTGGTTAAGGGAAGGGGTTTGTGTCTCCTTTTTTTTTTTTTTTTTTTTTTTTTGGTCTTGTAGGATGCTAAATTTTACCTCTTGATTCTTTTTGCCTTTACCAACAGGTATACCTCTTTTTTTCATTTCCATTTCTTTCCCAGATTTGCCTTTCTAAGACGGCCTCATTGAGTCCTTCTTTAGTTTGTACCCTAATGTACCAGGACTCTCTTTTTAGTACCTTTGTAATTAGGGTGTGCTTTTTTCCCCCTGGGAGTTGTTTCACATCAATCCCCTCATCTCTTGATACTCCCTATGTATTAATCAGAGAAAGAACTAATAGGATATATAGATATAGATATAGATACAAATATATATGATGGCTAATTTTATGTGTCTGTTTGATTGGACTGAGGAATGCCCAGACAGCTGGTAAAACATTATTCCTGGATGTATTTTTGAAGGTGTTTCTTGAAGAGAGTAACATTGGATTCATGAACTAAGTAGAGCAGATTGCTCTCCCCAGTGTGGATGGGCATAATATAATCTATTGAGTGCCCAAATTGAACAGAAAGGCAGAGGAGAGGTGAGTCTTTCTCTGCTTGAGCTGAGACTCATCTTCTCTTGCCCTTGAACAATTGTTCTTCTGGGTTTTGGGCTTTTGGACTTAGATCAGGATTTAGAACATTTGGCCCTTCATTCTCCAGTCTTGGACTCAGACTGAGTGACATCTCCAGCTGTCCTGGTTCTCCAACTTGCATTTGGCAGATCGTGAAACTTCTTGGCCTCTGTAACTGCATGAGCCAGTTCCTGTAATAAATCTCCTCTTTTATATATCTGAATATACCTTCTTGGTTCTTTTCTCTGGAGATCCCTGATATATATGTAAAGAGATTTACAATAAGATGTTGACTCATGTGATTATGGAGACTGAGAAGTTCTACAATCTCCCCTCTGTATAATGAAAGCCCAGGAAAGCCAGTCATGTAATTCAGAGGCCTGAAAGCCAGAAAGCCAATTGTAGATTCCAGTCCAAGTCTGAAGGCCTGGAGCACTGAGTGTAGGAGATCAGTGTCCCAACTCAATAGTCAGGGAGAGAGAGAATCCTCCCTTATTCCACATTTTTGTTCTATATAGGCCCTCAATGGATTGGATGATGTCCACTCACAATAGGGAGGGCAGTTGGCTTACTTTACCAATTCAAATGCTAACCTTTTCTGGAAACACCCTCATGCGTGCACCTAGAAATAATGTTTAACCAGATATTTGGACATCCTGTGATCCAGTCCAGTTGACACGTAAAATTAACTATTATACTCTAGCTCTCTGCAAACACTTGTAGCAGAAGCTCAAGAAATAGTTCTGCTGGAAATTGGTGTCTGTTTTTTTAAAAAAATCTATTTACAAGTAACTTGAAGTTTGTAGTGTTCTCTGTCTTCTAAATATGCTCAATGCATTAAATTTGTGTGGCTCTGTTTATTCTTTTTTGTTGATTGGTATAACTTTTAGAAGATGTGTAAAGATTCAGATTTTGCTCAATATCCAGAAGTTCCTGTCTTTATCATTTTTTATAATCTTTCAACTTCAAATTGCTAATTTTGTCATTAGCCATGTCCTTTTTTGTAAACTCTTTTATAAATTTTTAGGTACTGGCATTGTCTTAGTCTAGGATGCCATAACAAAGTACTATGGACTGAGTGGTTTATAAACAATAGAAATTTGTTTTTCATAGCTCTGGAGGCTAGCCGTGTGGGGTCAGGGTACCAGCATGGTCAGGTTCTGGTGAGGATCCTCTTCTGGGTTGCAGACTACCAACTTGTATCCTTGCATGGTAGAAAGAGGGCTAAAAATCTCTGTGGGATCTCTTTTATAAGAGCCCTAATCCCATTCATTAAGGCTCTGCCTTCATGACTAATGACTTCCCAGAATTCCTATTTCCTAATACCATCACATCAGAGGCTAGGATTTCAATATATGAATTTGGAGGGAGGGGCACACAAACATTCAGTTCATACTGGGCATTTATTTCTTATCCCTCATTACTTTGTTTTCATAACTGGGTATCATTATATTATGGGCACAGTATCCTTTCAAGTATCTGAGATTACTAATTAGAAAATATAAAAAAGTTCTTTTCTTTTTTTTTATTATTTCTGTTTCTACATTGGTAGTTCTGTTTATTTGCCTCAATCCTTCTCTTTGATGCTTCAGTTTTATTAATTTCAGAAGGCCTTTGGTTGCCTTTCCATATTTATGAATGGAAGTTTATATTATTAATATAATTATCTGGCTTGCGTTTCCTTTGCATTTGGGTAGGGCTGTTTTTAACCAATGGGAGGGGAGTAAGGCCATAGTGGGGATGAGGGTCCTCTGAACAGATTTCCCTTTAGGATGCTTGGCTAGGTAGCAGGCAGGGCTTTATTTATCATAACAAAGAGGATATTTTCCTGGAGGCAGAGTGAGTGTCTTAGTCAATTCCCTTCCAGAAAGACCTGTTTTACATATTCTTCTGAGTCTTTTGTGAGGTCTTAAGTTTCTTCAAGCTCTGCTCTGCTTTCTCCCCAGCTTTAAAATTTATAATCTAGGATCTCAGGCAATTATAATTTGTCAAGGAAGGTGCTCTCAAGGCTGCAGAACAACCGGCTGCTCTCTATTCACAACCTCCAAACAAGGCCAAGGTTGGCCTATATAATGGACATAACCTAGAAGCTGGTTAGAAAGAGAACCTGGGCCAGAATTTTTGAGTCAGTATTGGCATATTAAGATTCTCAGGTGATTGGTGAGGACACTCAAGTCTGAGATATATTGTTATACATGACACTAATTAATTACTCTGCCTGTCCTGCTCTCTGACCTCATCTCCTTCAAGACTGAGACTGTCCTGGTGTCAGAGGAAGAAGCTCTTAAGGTTTTTTTTCCCTCTATATTCAGGATTATTAGGAAGAGGAATTCACTCATATCTGCAATCCCAAAAAGATCTCATTCTTTTCTAGTGACATTATCTGTTTTTGCTTCCTGCACAGAATATCCTAGTTTTTTCATTTTCAAATATTTAATGTATATTCTAGAAATGAATATTATTTAAGGAAAGTTGTGGCTGAGTATTTCTGTGAAGGAGGTGCAGTCTGTTAGACTACCTAGGAAAATTTTATACAAATACTTCAAACAATTGCGTTTTATCTTACATCATGATGTACAGTAGACACACCCAGCAATGTAGTTTGTTCGTCTATTTACTCATTCACAGTGGATTTTCAGGCTTACAGAGGTTTTATTGGTCGTTAACATCCTTGCTTCTTATCCCATTAAAAAAAGGGTGGTGGCAGGAATGGTATTTGAAATACGGAAGGTGTATAGGAAGGGGGTGCCTGGGTAGCTCAGTCCATTGGGCATCTGACTTTTGGTTTTGGCTCAGTCGTGATCTTGGAGTGTTGAGATCAAGCTCTGTGTTAGGCTCTGCACTCAGTGCAAAGTCTGCTTGAGGTTCTTCCCCTCCCTCCTCCTTCCCCTTTGCTTCTGCCCCTGCTTGTACTTTCTCTCTCTCAAATAAATAAATAAAATCTTTAAAAAAAAAAAACCCAAAAACGGAAGCTATATAGGAAGGAATATTTGAATGTAGAGAAAAGCCACCACATTCTGTGAGCAACCTGGCAGAGAATTTGGTTGGCTTAGAGGCAGTGGGTGCCCTATAATTGTATGCTTCTGATAGAGCTGGATGCATCTTGCAGGGATGTGCAAAGGGATTTCTTCATTGTTAAAGAACTCAATGAAGTCATTGATCATGTTTCTTACTACTATAAAGAGGAAATGTCCTTAAACTGTTGGCTATTCTATGAGTCGGTAGAGCTGATTCTTAAAGTTTCAGCCTTCTAGAATTCTAGATTTTTTAAAATTCAGAAATAACCCAAGAGCTTTTGGGTTTTTAAAATAAATCTTTAAAAATTTGGTATAAATTATAGAAAAATTTAAGTTTCTATCTAAAAATCTAAGTTTCTGTCATTAAGCTGCAATGATTGTCAATGCATGAAGAGTTGTGTTTCATCCAGATCTTTACCCATATTCCCTTCCTCCATTATCTTGATGCAGATATCATTATCACTTCATCTGTGTTTCAGTATGCATTTCTTTTTCAATTAAGACAAATTTTTCTTAATTAAAAAATGTTTTTTTTCTTTTTTAGAGAAAGAGACTGGGGAGGGGCAGAGGGTGAGAGAGAAAGAGAGAGAGAATCTTAAGCACGCTCTATCTTGGAACCCAGTTCGGGCGTCCTGAGATCATTACCTGAGCTGAAATCAAGAGTTGGATGCTTAACTGATTGAGCCACCCAGGAACCCCTCAGTATGCATTTCTAAAAGACACTTTAAAACATAATACCACCATCACATCATATCACATCACATCACAAAACATCCTGAAATATACCTTAATATCACCAAATAATTTAGTCATTTTTTTGTCTTTCTCAAAATATCTTTTTTTTTCTTTTAACTTTGAATTAGAATCCAAAAAAGGAGGTAGAGTGGGTATATTGCCATTTGTTGCTCTATAGATTCTCCCTCCTTCTCTCATCCAAGAGCTTTTCATGTTCTACATGCACTGCTGTTTGCTGGCTTTCCTGTGCAGCACTAGCACATCTGGCTCTCTCATTGATTTGGGCAGGGAATTATCATTATCATCAAGAGAGTACTAGTGTGATGGCCTCTAGTCCATTTTATTTTATTTTTATTCATTTATTCATTTATTTAAAAATTTTAATTCCAGTATATTTAACATACAATGTTATATTTTATTATTTTTAGGTGTACAATATAGTAATTCAACAATTCTATACTTTATCAGGGCTCATCAGGATACGTGTACTCTTAATCTCCTTTACTTATTTTACCCCTCCACCCACCTCCCCTCTGGGGATTATTCTTATATTAAGGGTCTGTTTTTTGGGTTGTCTCTTTTTTTTCTTCATTTGTTTTGTTTTTTATATTCCACATATGAGTGAAATCACATGGCATTTAACTTTATACCCTCTAAGTCCATCTATGTTGATGCAAATGGCAAGATTTCTTTCTTTTTTAAGGCTGAGTAATATTCTGCTGAATATATATATCACCTCCTCTTTATTCATTTATCTGTTGATGGATGCTTGGGTTGCTTCCATAATTTGGCTTTTGTAAATAATGTTAATGTAAGTAATGTAAATAATGCTGCAATAATCATAGGCATGCATATATTTTTTCAAGTTAGTGTTTTCATATACTTTGGGTAAATAGTAGTGGACTTACTAGGTTACATGGTAATTCTATTTTTAATCTACTGAGGAACCTCCATACTGTTTTCCACAGTGGCTGCACCAGTTTTCATTTCTACCAGCAGTGCCTAATGGTTCCTTTTTCTCCACATCCTCACCAACACTTGTTGTTTCTTGTGTTTTTGATGTTAGCCATTGTTACAGGTGTGAGGTGATATCTCGTTGTGGTTTTGATTTGCATTTTCCTGATGATGAGTGATATTGAGTATCTTTTCATATGTCTGTTTGCCATCTGTATGTCTTCTTTGGAGGAGTTTCTGTTCATGTGTTCTGCCTATTTTAAAATTGGATTATTTGTGGGGTTTTTTTGGTGTTAAGGTGTGTAAGTTCTTTATATATTTGGGGTATTAACCACTTACTGGCTGTATCATTTGCAGATATCTCCTCCAACTCTGTAGGTTGTCTTTTAGTTTTGTTGATAGTTTCCTTTGCTGTGCAAAAGTTTTTTATTTTGATGTAGTCCCAATAATTTAATCTTGCTTTTGTTTCCCTTGCCTCAGGACACATTTCTAGAAAAAGGTTTCTATGGCCAATGTGAAAGAAAGTGCTGCCTATGTTTTCTTCTAGGAATTTTATGGATTCAGGTCTCACATTTAGGTCTTTCATCCATTTTGAGTTTACTTTTGTCTATTGCATAAGACAGTGTTCCAGTTTCATTCTTTTGCATGTAGCTGTCCAGTTTTCCCAGCACCATTTTTTGAAGAGACTTTTTTTTCCATTGTATATTCTTGCCTCCTTTGTCATAGATTAATTGACTGTATAATTGTGGGTTTATTTCTGGACTCTATTCTGTTCTATTGATCTATGTGTCTATTTTTGTGGCAGTACCATACTGATTTGATTACTATAGCTTTGTAGTTTATCTTGAAATCTGGGATTGTGATATCTTTAGCTCTGTTCTTCTTTCTCAAGATTTCTCTAACTATTCAGGGTGTTTTGCAGTTCCATACAAATTTTAGGGTTATTTGTACTAGTTCTGTGAAAAATGTTATTGGTATTTTGATAGAGACTGCATTAAATGCATGGATTGTTTTGGGTAGTCTGGTCATTTTAACCATACTGGTTCTTCCAATTCATGAGCATGGAATATCTTCCCATTTGTTTGTGTCACTTTCAGTTTCTTTCATCAGTGTTTTATAGTTTTCAGAGTACAGGCTTTCACCTTCTTGGTTAAGTCTGTTCCTAGGCATTTAATTATTTATGGTGCATTTGTAAATGGGATTGTTTTCTTATTTTCTTCTTGTTTTACTTCATTATTAGTGTGTAAAAATGCAATAGATTTTGTGCATTGATTTTGTATCCTATGACTTTATTGAATTCATTGATCAGTTCTAGTAGTTTTTTGGTGGTGACTTTTGGGTTTTCTGTATATAGTATCATGGCATCTGCAAATAGTGGAAATGTTACTTTTTCCTTACGGATTTGGATACTTTTTATTTCTTTTTCTTGTCTGATTGCTGTGGCTAGGACTTCTAGTACTGTGTTGAATAAAAGTAGTGAGAGGGGACATCCTTGGCTTGTTCCTGATCTTAGAGGAAAAGCTGTCAATTTTTCCCTAATGTGTATGATGTTAGCTGTGGATTTTTCATATATGGCCTTCTTATGTTGAGATATGTTCCTTCTAAAATCACTTTGCTAAGAGTTTTTATCATGAATGGATGTTGTACTTTGTTAAATACTTTTTCTACATCTATTGAAGTGATCATATGGTTTTAATATTTTCTCTTATTAATGTATCATGTTGATTGATTTGGGAATATTGAATCATGCATGTATTCCAGGAATAAATCCCATTTGATCATGGTGAATGACTTTTTTAATGTATTGTTGGATTTAGTTTGCTAGTATTTTGTTGAGGAATTTTGTATCTCTGTTCATTGGAAATATTGGCCAAGAGTTCTCTTTTGTTATAGAATCTTTATCTGGTTTTTGTATCAGGGTAATGCTGACCTCATAGAATGAGTTTGGAAGTTTCCTTCCTCCTCAAATTTTTGGAATAGCTATTAACTCTTGAAATATTTTGTAGATTTGACCTGCGAAACTGTCTGGTCCTGGACTCTTGTTTGGTTTTTTGATTCTGATGCAATTTAATTGCTGGCAATCAGTCTGCTCAAATTTTCTATTTCTTCCTGATTCAATTGTGGGAGGTTATATGTTTCTAGGAATTTATCTACTTCCTTTAGATTGTCCGATTTTTGGACATATAATTTTTCATAAGACTCTCTTATAATTCTTTGTATTTCTGCGGTGTTGGTTCTTATTTCTCCTTTTTCATTTCTGATTTTATTTGAGTCCTCTCTCTCTTCTGTTTTTTCTTTTTTGATGAACCTGACTAAAGGTGATCAGTTTGGTTGACTTTTTTTTTTTTTTAAGATTTATTTATTTATTTCGGAGAGAGAGTGAAAGCAAGTACAGGAGGGGGAAAGGGCAGAGGGAGAGAGAGTCTTTTTTAAGCAGACTCCAATGTTGAGCACAGAGTGCAACATGAGGCTTGATCTCACAACCCTGAGATTATGACTGGAGCTGAAACCAAGTTGGAAGCTCAACCAACTGTCCCATGCAGGTGCCTCTGTTGTTCTTTTCAAAGAAAGAACTACTGGTTTCATTGATTTGTTCTTTTTTTTTTTTTTTTTTTTTTTTTTTTTAGTTTCTATTTCATTTATTTCTGCTCTAATCTTCATTATCTCCTTTTTCTCTGTTGGTTTTGGGTTTTGTTTGTTCATTTTCTAGCTCCTTTAGGTGAAAGGTTTTATTGTTTGAGATTTTTCTTGCTTCTTGAGGTAGGCCTATATTGCTGTAAACTTTCCTCTTGGAGCCACTTTTGCTGCATCCCAAAATTTTTGGACCATTGTATTTTCATTTTCATTTGTCTCCATGTATTTTTCGATTTCCTGTTTGATTTCTTGGTTGACCCATTCATTGTTTGGTAGCATGTTATTTAACCTCCATGTATTTGAGCCTTTTCTTTCCCAGATCCTTCTTGTAGTTGATTTTTAGTTTCATAGCTTCTTGGTCAGAAAATGTGTGTGGTATGACTTCAGTCTTTTTGAATTTGTTGAGACTTGTTTTGTGGCCTATATGTGATCAATTCTGGGAAAGGTACCATGTGCATTTGAAAAGAATGTGAATTCAGCTGTTTTAGGGTGGAATGTCCTGAATTTATCTGTTAAATTCATTTGGTCCTATATGTCATTCAAAACTACTGTTTCCTTGTTGATTTTTTGTATATGATCTATCCATTGATGCAAAAGGGATAATTAAAATCCCTTACTGTTATTGTATTCATCTCGATTTTTTCTTTTATGTTTGTTATTAGCTGCTTTATGTATTTGGGTGCTCCCATGTTGAGTGTGTAAATATTTGTAATAGTCATGTCTTCTTGTTGGATTATTTCCTTTATGATTATATAGTGTCCTTCTTTGTCTCTTATTATAGTCTTTGTTTTAAAGTCTATTTTGTCTGATATAAGTATTGGTACCCCAGTAGCAATTTCTTTTCAATTCTATTTGAATGATAAGTACTTTTCCATCTCTTCACTTTTCAATCTACCTGTGTCATTAGGTATGAAAAAGTCTTTTATAGGCAGCATATAGATGGGTCTTGCTTTTTTATCCATTCAGTCACCTTTTGTCTTTTGATTGGAGCATTTAGTCTATTTATGTTCAAAGTAATTATTGATAGATGTGTACTTATTTACATTTTGTTTCTTGTTTTATGGTTATTTTTATAGTTCTTCTCCATTCCTTTCTTTTCTTGCTCTCTTCCCTCACAGTTTGCTGGCTTTCTTTAGTGATATATGCGGATTCCTTTATCTTTATTTATGGTTTTTGATTTGTGGTTACTGTTAGGTTTGCATATAACATCTTCTGCATATAACAGTCTATATTAAGTTGATGGTCACTTAAATTTGAATCCATTCTTTCCTCCTCTCCTTCCCCTATGTTTTAGGTATAAGGTGTCATACTTTATATTCTTGTATTTTGTGAATCCCTTGATGGATTTTTTATAGATACACTAAGTTTTACTGCTTTTATGCTTCCTACTTATCTTGTTCCTTCTTAGAATCTTTCCTTTCCATTCAGAGGGTCCCCTTTAACAAATCTTGTAGGGCTGGTTTAGTGGTGATGGATTCCTTTGACTTTTGTTCATCTGGGAAACTCTTTATCTTTCCTTCTGTTTTGAATGATAGCCTTTCTGGATAAAGTGTTCTTGGATTTGGGTGTTTTTCTTTCAGCACTTCGAATATATCATGCCATTCCCTTCTGGCCTGCTGTTTCTGATGAAAAATCAGCTGATAGCCTTATGGGGTTTTCCTTGTATCTAACTGTTTTCTTTTCTCTTGCTGCTCTTAAAATTGTCTCTTTATCACTATGTTTTGCTATTTTAATTACTATATGTCTGGATATGGACTTCCTTGAGTTGATTTTGTTGGGGGCTCTCTGTGCCTATTAGATCTGGATTTCTGTTTTCTTCCCCAGATTTGGGGAGTTTTCAGCTATTATTTCTTCAAATAAATTTTCTGTCCCCTTTTCTCTGTCTTCTTCTGGGATCCCTGTAATGCAGATGTTATGCTTGATGATGTTGTCAAGTTCCTTAAGTCTATTTTTATTCAAATTTTTTTTCTTCTCACCTGTCCAGCCTGATTGCTTTCCATTCCTGTCCTCCAGGTGGCTGATCTGTTCTTCTGCTTCCTCTGATCTATTATTTATTCCATCCCGTGTATTTTTAATTTCAAGTATTGAATTTTTCATTTTTCATTGGTTCTTTTTAATGTTTTCTGTCTCTTTGTTAAGGATCTCACTGAGGTCCTCCACTCTTAAGTCCAGTGAGTAACTTTAAAACCACTACTTTAAATTCTCTGTCAGATTGATGTGGGTGTTGTCTAGTTGTGTCTGTGAGACAAAGTGACATTAGGGTCCTCCTACTCCAGCATCCTCTGCATCTTTTCTAGTCCATTTTAAAGAAGGGCCTTTATTTTCCTACAGAGAAAATGGGAAGCAAGTTTCTACTCTTGATGAGGCATGAAAGAATATAGCAAAAGTTGAGGTAAGGTGAAGTTTCCAGGTTTGAGGAGAGAGGGAAGACGTGATAAAGATTCTGAGATATTCCAGAGATCAAACGAAATTGTCCCCTATGTGTTCCATTCTTAATTTTGGATTATCTCATAATCTCTCCCAAACTCTAAAAATTACCCACTGAATTTGTACATCCATGGTCTCAAGGACTTGAAGTCTTTATACAGAATTAGAGTCGTAGAATGTTAAAGTTGGAAGAAGTACTTGAGAAGAACTTGTGTCAGTCAGCCATTTTATGGATGAAGATGCCAAGAGAATGCTGTAAGACTAAAAGCATTATGAATTCTTTACTTCTGAATTAGAATAATATTTTTTAAAAAATAGGTTAATCATTCTTAAATAAAATCTTAAAAAAAAAATGGGACAGCTGGGTGGCTCAGTTGTTAAGCGTATGCCTTTGGCTCAGGTCATGATGCCAGGGTCCTGGGATCAAGCCCCACATTGGGCTCCCTGCTTGACGGGAAGCCTCCTACTCCCTCTCCCACTCCCCCTGCTTGTCTTCCCTCTTTTGCTGTGTCTCTCTCTGTCAAATCCCTGTCTGTCAAATAAATAAATAAAATCTTTAAAAAAATAAATAAATAGATTAATCATTCTACCTCCTATAATAGGAACAGCTTTGAGGACTGCCATTCGAAAGAGAATTCCTAAAACTATGAAAGATCACAGAGTAACTGTCAACAGATGTAAATGGTACTAAAAAGTAGTTTGATTTTTTTTTCCAATAAGAAGCCCCATAAGCAGTATGCCAGTGAGCAGTCATACGCTTGGAATTAGGCATTTGAGTTGGGGTTACCAAGTTGTCTTGGTTTTTCTGAGACTGTTCAAGTTTTAGCACTGAAAGTTCTATGTCCCAGGAAACTGTTCAGTCCTGGACAAACTGGGATGGATGGTCACCCTACATTTGACTCAGTTCTTATGGCAATGAGGTAAATTTCAGTTAATTAAAATATTTTTCATACCTAGCTTACTGAAAAAGGCAAATCATAGGAAAATATTTAACATAAGAGTTTAATTAAAGAAAAAAAAACCACATACACCATAAAACTGCCCCAGCATTTTGGGGTCACACCACATTTACCTTTATCATGTATGCTTCTACATTTATACTTAGTCATATTTAAAATGCTGCATTTGACTCATTAAAAATTCAGTTATATTTGTTACAGAGGAGATACTGAGATTGGAAAATGAAGAAATACAGTGTTAAAACATTTTCCATACCAAGCGGGTATGAATTTTGTGGCATGAGCATTGGTTTCAGAGTCTGAAGACTTTGAATTTTAACTGTGCACATGGTAGATGATTTTGGGCAAGTCATGATTACTTTTTTAAACATCTTTGAGGATTAGTTTCCTCATCTATAAAGTACAATTGTTATCAGCAACATGGTTATGAGAGTGGTTGTAAGGATTATATTAAATAGCATTTAGGTGGGTATCTAGCACATCATAGGACCTTAATGTTAAAAAGAACAATAGGGATTAAAATAGTCAAGTTTTGGTTAAAGAAATATGCTGTCCAGAAACCCCATTTCTTGTGCATTTGGTTTAGTTGACGTTTTCACACTTGTGTTGAACCAGTTAGAGTAGAAAGAAAACCCCAGTAATCCCACAGTAGTTGATATCACTCCATGTTGTTTAAAATATTTATCTTTCTATACCAGGATAAACTATATGAATTTGACTATATTCAAAATCATTGTCATGATTTATTATCTCTCTTCTCTGAACTGAGGTCTGTACACAGCTGTGTCAGGAAACATAGCCCTTTATGTACACAGGTATTTTCCCAGGAGATCCCACCCCATTTGTCCAGATGCTCTGGCTTCTGACCAGATACATCGGACTTCATCTGCATGAAGCTAGGGAGAGATTGTTGTGAGGAGCATTTGCCCTCAGTTTGGCTGGGGAGGCCATACAGGCATCAGCTGCTTATTTCGTAGATCAAAGAACAGCCTGTGTTTATGTGCTATATGTATTTGCTGAGCCTTTCCCAGCTCCACCTGGCTTAAGAGCCTCAGATGTCCTCTTAGAACATTTTTTCTCAATGATTATTTGGTTCAAAGAAAAAAGAAAAGAAAAGAAAAACACTACTGACAGAAAAATAGACAAAATAAAACTTCCAAAGGATGCAAGCATATCATCTGTGAGAAAAAACTGAAAGGGGGCAGCAGGACAGGGTTGAGCATGAACATTGGTATCAGAGAACACAGCGTTTAAAATCCAGTGTTGCTAGTGTGATATCAAGCAAGTTATTTTATTTCTAGCAACCTTTGTTTCCCCTTCTGTAAAGTGGTGATAACAATATTTATTGTATAAGGTTAAATAAAATTAAAAAAGAAATGTGCCTGAAAAATAATAGGCACTCAATGTACAGTGGCTGTCATTATCTAAAGTTATTTTCTTTGTTACTAACATCAGTTTGTTTTTACCCTACTACAGAACAGTTTTGGTCGTTTCATCAGTGCTGCACACATGTTGGAAACTTGATAAGGATGGATCTTTGTTCTTAAATTTTGTAGTATTTTTCCTTTTTCACAACTTGAATTAACTAATTCCTTGGTTTTTAAAACTGAGTTACACTTTACACGTAACAAAGTATATAAATCTCTACTGTATAGCTCAATGAATATTTGCCTGGTTATATAACTGTGTAACAACCAGCAAAATCAGGGTGTGAAATATTCCTATGAAGGTTCCTTTCTGCTTCTTTCCCATTAATGTCTACAGCCTTACCTCTTCACTTGTTTACCTTCCTCCCCCAAGAAAATCTCACTTTTGTCACCACTGATTAGAAAAGTTGCAAATTATTTGGAAGTTGAGCAACCATCTCTAAATAATCTATGGACCAAAGAATAAATCACAAAGGAAATTAGAACATTTAAAAACTGAGTAACAACAAAACAGTATATCAAAATTTAAGTGATATATAGCTTTAGCTGTAAATACTTTTATTAGAAGAGAGGAAGGTTTAAAAATCAATAATCTGATCTTCCACTTTAAGAAGTTAAATAAGAGACTTGCAATTAAATCCAAAGAAAAGAAAGGGAAGGAAATTGTAAAAGAAAAAAGGTAAATGAAAAAGAAAGCAGAAGACTAATATAGTCCCATTTTAATTCCACAATAATCAGACACCCTGAATGATTGTAGTCATTTAAAATTTTTGACATTAGCTTTATGACCAAGGATAGTGGACTATTTTATAAATGTCCTATGTATATTTGAAAAAAAAAAATGGGTGTTCTGAAGTTGTTGGATGTCAGGTTCTTCAAAGTCAAGTCTATGTCCTTACTGGTTTTAGTTACTAGGACAGAAGTCTCTAACTTTGTGGATTTATCTATTTTTCTTTTAGTTCTATCAGTTTTTTAAAAGGTTTTTAAAATTTCTTTTTGAGAGAGACAGAATGAGTAGGGGAGAAGGGCAGAGAGAGAAGCTCAGGTCATGATCCTAGAGTCCTGGAATCAAGTCCCACATCGGCTCCCTGCTGTGCAGGGAGTCTGCTTCTCCCTCTGACTCTCCCCCTTCTCATGCTCTCTCTCTCTCATTCTCTCCCTCTCGAATAAATAAAATCTTTAAAAAAAAAAAAAGCTTTGCTGTCTCTTCCTCTTCTTAGAAGGGCACTAATCCTATCAAATTAGGACCCCACCCTTACACCTTATTTAATCTTTATCACCTCCTTGCTGGCCCTTTCTGTAATTACAGTCGCATTTTAAATTAGAACTTCAACATACAAATTTTGGAAGGATACATTCAGTCTATAGCCCTTGCTCTCTTTTGAATTTTTCAGATATTTTCAGCATTCCACTTAATTTCCTCTATTGGATTTTAAGCAATGGTTTCTATAGTGTTATAGTATGTAATACTATATATCATGTATTTAATATATACATATATATTTTGCACATATAATGTATTTAATATTTATTGTTTTCACCTTTTTAAAAAAAGATTTTATTTATTTATCTAACACTGAGAGAGTGAGCCCAAGCAGGGGGAATAGCAGGCAGAGAAGGAGAAGCAGGCTTTCCACTGAGCAGGGAGCTGTACGCAGGGCTTAATTCCAGGAACCTGGGATCCTACGCCGAAGGCAGATGCTTAACCAACTGAGCCACCCAGGCCCTCTATTTTCACTTTTAATAGTCAGTAGTCTTTTTGTGAAGTAAAAAACACAATTGATAATATTTATCCATATATGCAATGTTTATGGTACTCTTCATTCTTTTTGCAGATTCAGGTTACTGTGTAGCATTATTTCCTTTCATGGATGGACATTCCTTAGCCTATTACCAGAATAAGCAACCACCACTTCAAATGAAAGCTTCTTCTAGTAGTAGTTGCTGCCTATGGAAACAACTCTTGACTCTTAACCCTCTCTGGAATTTGTTTATTTAGCTTTCTTTATTTTCAGTGTTCCCTAATGTCTTTTAAGGACAAATATGTTATTTTTTTTTAAAGATTTTATTTATTTACTTGATGGAGATCACAAGTAGGCAGAGAGGCAGGCAGAGAGAGAGGGGGAAGCAGGCTCCCTGCTGAGCAGAGAGCCTGATGTGGGCCTCGATCTCAGGACCCTGGGATCATGACCTGAGCCGAAGGCAGAGTCTTAACCCACTGAGCCACCCAGGTGCCCCAAATATGGGTTTTTAACTTAACCAGTTTGTTGTTGTTGCTGCTGCACCAGCTGCTTTATGGGCACCTTAATCTCACACTGCATCTCATTAGATGTCAGCAAACCTCAGTGTCACTATCAGTGTTTTGGGCAATAGAGAAAACTAACTGAGCTGAAGAGGGGTCAGAATTCATTGTGCAGCCCAGCCAGCTACCCTGAAGGTTTTTTTTTTTCTTACTCAAATTCTGTTAGTTAACATGCAGTGTAAAATTAGTTTCAGATGTACAATATAATGATTCCACACTTTCAACCGTCAGTGCTCATCACAAGTGCACTCCTTAATCATCACCTATTTCTCACATACCCCCCACCCCCTCCCTTCTGATAACCATCAGTTTGTTCTCTGTGGTTGAGTCAGTTTCCTGGTTTGCATCTCTCTCTTTTTTTCCCTTTACTCCTTTGTTTTGTTTTCTTAAATTCCACATATGAGTAAAATCACATGGTATTTGTCTTTCTCTGACTGACTTATTTCACTTACATAATACTCTCTAATAGTTTTTTTTTTTTTTCAATGTAAGAATAAAAGTCTTCCTAATCAGCACTGAATCTCCTTTTCAGGCTGTTAATTTTTCTTCCCCTTTCATGCTTCCAACTTTATTCAGCCTGGAGAACATCCTTTAATATTTCTTGAAGTGAATGCCTACTGGCAATAAATTCTCTCAGCTTAATTGTCTGGAAACACCTTTATTTCACCTTCATTTTTAAAAAAGATTTTATTTATTTATTTGACACAGAGAGAGAGAATGAGAGAGAGCACAAGCAAGGGGACCAGAAGAGGGAGAAGCAGACTCCCTGCTGAGCAGGGAGCCCAATGTGGGGCTTGATTCCAGGACTCTGGGATCATGACCTGAGCCAAAGACAGTTGCTTAACCAACTGAGCCACCCAGGCACCCCTCACCTTAATTTTTTAAAATAAATTTTCATTTGGTATATAATGCTAAGTGGGTCCCTTTTTTCAGGTTACTCCTTGAAAGATAACATTCCATTGGATTATAGCTCCCATAGTTTCTGTTAAAAAGTCAGTGATTGTTTTTTGTTTAAACGTTAATCTTCTGGAGGTAATGTGTCTTTTTTCCCATTGGTTGCTTTTTTTTTTTTAAGGTTTTATTTATTTATTTATTTATTTATTTGACAGACAAAGATCACAAGCAGGCAGAGAGGCAGGCAGAGAGAGAAAGGAAGCAGGCTCCCTGCCGAGCAGAGAGCCCGACGTGGGGCTCGATCCTAGGACCCTGAGATCATGACCAGAGCCGAAGGCAGAGACTTTTGCCCACTGAGCTACCCAGGTGCCCCTCCATTGGTTGCTTTTAAAGGTTTCTCGTTATCTTTAATTTTGAGCCACTTGGTTCTGATATGTGTGGATGAAGTTTTCTTTGTATTTATCCTGCTTGATATTAGAAGAGCTGCTTGAATCTGTGAATTGATGTCTTTGGTCAGATATGGAAAATTCTTCAATGTTACTTTTTAAAATATTGTTTCTGTAACATACTCTCTCTCCTCTCCTTCTGGGACTCTGTTCATGGCCCGTATCTCTTTAACATTCTGTCCCTTCTATTTCTCTGTGTTTCACTTTGAATATTTTCAAGTTGTATGTTTTCAGTTTCACCTATCTTGTCTTCTGCTATGTTCAGTCTGCTGTTAAATCCACTGAGTTCTTAATTTCAGATATTGGTGTTTTGTAATTCTAGGAGGTTCATTTGATTCTTTATTATAGTTTCTAATTCTCTGCTGAAATAATGTATCTTTTAATCTATTTTGTCTACCCTTTCCTCTTTTTCTTTTAACATATTGATCATAATTACATTTAACTTTTTTCTGCCAAAAACCAGGATTATCTTTAAGTCTATAGTTATTGACTGTTTCATCTCTTATTTATTGTTTTCTTCTTGCTTTTTTGCATTTCTATTAATTTTTTATTTTATGCTGGATATTGTAGATTATACGTTATAGAGGCTTATTTGCTTACAAAAAGTATTGAGTTTGATCTGGTGGGAAGTTAAATTACTGGTAGATCACCTTGATCTTTTTGAAGACTGCTTTTTAGGTTTTCTTAGGGCAAGTCTATTTCTGCTTGGTCCTTATTCCTAGAGTATAGCCTTAATCCTGTGGCAATTCCTATGATGTTTCATTTATCCTAGAATATTGCCTTTCTAGAGTTTCACCTGAAGGCCCAGGGTGCTCATCAAAGTCTGTCTATTCTGGGTGGGCCCAATGCCTACTGTCTTTCTTTCCCCAGAACTACACAAACTTTATAACTTTTCATCAGTTTTCACATGTGTAGTTGCTGTTCTCTGTCAGCCTTCATGACTCCTGCCTGAAATTGTGGGGCGTGGGCATTGGCAGCGTTAAAGGAGAACCTCCATGAAAATTTCTGGGGTTCCCTCTATGTTCCTTCTTCACAGTCACCCTCCTCAAGTTCTGGCAACTTTTGCTTCTATAATCCCCAGTCTCTGCCTCTTTTACCCAGTGAGACCCCCCCACCCTGCCCTTGTACTGTGGCCTGGAAAGTGTTCCCAGTGAGAGAACCTGGGTCATTGTAGAACTGTGATAATGGCTTTGTCCAATAATACCTACTTCAGATCAACTACTTGTGTTTTCTCAATGTTTGCTTAGATCTTAGATCTTCTGCCTTACCCCCATACAGGCACTCATTATGGTAAAGCTTATCTTTTGCCTAATATTAGAGAGTTATTAAAAGTTTACTAGAGGCCATCTACTTTTCATGTACTTGATCTCTTTTCATTGCCATGACAAGGACATATGAAATAATCATAATATTAGTATATATACAGTGTATATGTACCAAGTGCCAGGCATTGTTTTGAGCCTCTTATGTATTCTTATTCATACTCATTTAATCCTCACATCAACCATATAGATAGGTACTATTTTTGTTCCTACTTAACAAATGGGGTCTCTTAGAAACTATAGAGGTTAAGTAATTCTACCTCCCGCCCCCATATACACTATATAAATGGAGGAATTAATGTTTCATACCTAGGCAATGTGGCTTCAGAATGTATGCTTTTAAGGACTTCATTTTTGGTGGTATTGTTTTCATTTTATGGGTGAGGAAACTAAGCTTTAGAGAGGGTGGGTTGCTTCCCCAGGTCACAGTGCTATTAAGTGGCAGCTCTAGGATCTGAGCCACTAGAATCCAAAGCCTTTGCTCTTTCCTGAATATCATAGTTGCTCCCAAAGAGAGAAAGAAGAAAAATGTTTTCATTTTGGGGACTTTAATATAAAAGAATTTTGTGAGGACTTGGAAGGGAGTAAAACAGCTTCCTTTCATCCTTGATGAAAATAATATCTTCTTGTGCATATAATTTGCTGGCTGTTCATTGTTGGGCATTGGAAGGGGGTTGTAATTCCCATAAACATGTGGTATTTCTGAACACCTCTAGAATTCACTCCTATGGAAGCATATTGATAGCTCCATGTACATCAGTTTTGGGAGTGGAAGGATGGCAGAGCTCAACCTTGTGTTCCTTTGCATATCCTGACACATATGATGCCTACCTGACATGTGCATTTTCCTAAGTCTGAGCACTCGTGCTCCTTGGGTGTTTTGGACACTTGCCAGCCATAAACAGAGCCTTGAGAGGGTTTGAGACACCAAATATTTCTGTTTTGTTAAGGCTGCTGGGCTGAGATGAGGAGAGGAAGTTGATTCTTTGCCGGGGAAGTCAGACCAGGTTTTCCCTTTTGCCACATGGCGTGTTTACACATGAGCCCAGGGTACCAGAGGCTGTAGAATATCCTGGTGAGGGAGCTGCCCAGAACCCATGTGTCTCACCTGGTCTCTGATACCGACCATCCTTTTTTGCAGTGTGGAGGCTGCCAGCATCGGATTCATCATTGTTATCGACCGGCGAAGGGACAAGTGGAGCTCCATAAAAGCATCATTGACACGAATAGCTGTAAATATTCACTTTTGTGCTGTTATTATAAGAAGTAATTTAAATTGTCTGTTCAACTATTTCCTATCAAAGTCACAGGGAAAAGGCAATTGTTTTATGCCAAATTTTAGGAAGGTCTTTGTAGCAGAGGCTGTTGTGTCACATCCATGTCCCCTCTGCCACCTTCCTGTCATGGCAGACAATTCCTGAGCCCATCAAAATCTTCCTGAATCTACCTTATTGACCTCTCTGGTCACTGGGCGGGGGGTGGGGTGGGGTGGTGGTGAATAGGGAGTGCTGGGAAGTTAATGCCCCAGGAGTGACAAACGACTGAGTTATGGGAGTTGATGGATATGGGAGTTGATGGATAAATGCCCCAGCCTCCACACCCCTCAGAATTCTGAGATATGTACCACACAGTATCTCAGAGAGCCCCAACCCTTCTTGCCCCCAGCAGTGCCCCATCTTACTACACTGGCTTTCTTGTTATCACTTTCTCACTCTCCCCCACTCCTCTGTGTTTCCTGGGATCACTTCCTCAATAAACTCTATACCCATATCCTTGTCTTAGAGATTCTTTGGTGAGGGCGGTCACCCAATGTAAGCCAGTCTTCATTTCGGTATTCAAATTAGTTTTCCACATACTGAAAGATACTGGAAAAAACAGACAAAATATAATATGTGCTTGTTTTTGGTATGAGATTGTACAACCTTGGATGAATTTCCTTTTTCATCTATTTAGTCTGATTTTGATCCCTGTTTGTTGCCTTTCAGCAAGTAGATGTATCCTCTCTCTCTGTGGGGACAGGGAACTCAACCACATGTGCAGGGAGAGACACCTCAGGGCAGCCATGCCAGCATTTCCACCAAAGCACAGGCTTCCTAGGGCAGTTGAGAAGGCTGAAGAAGATGGGATATGGTAGGGTGATGTGTGTGTAGAGGCTGGGATGGGAGAGGGACTTTAGAAGCCTCATTCATGCCTACTTACAAAGGTAGTCACGCATGCAAACATGCACATATATGGAGTCTCAGACCTAGAGCCTCAACCAGAAATACAAATAGTGTCTCAGCCTATTTGTCCTACCATGATATAACAAAATGCAAGCTGCTTCTGTTTAGGAGCTTGCATTTCAAACACTGGGGGAAAGGAAGACTCCCTTCCCCTTGGGTATGGATTGTTTTGTTCCTTTGGTTTAGTTTTGGAAATTTTGGGGAAAATTTTAGTTTTGGGGAAAAATACAATGGTGGTTGATGGCCTGAGGCTTTAGACACTTGACAGTGCCCATGGATATTTTAGAGGACTGGCCTTAAGAGAGTTCTGGTTTTCCAGGATCCATTGACAATACTTGAATAATCTAATACTTGAGCCTAATTTGTTCAAGAATTACATTATCACTTTGTGAGTAAAAGACATTGTAGCACAGGGATCCCAAAACCTGGCTTCCAATCAGAATCTCTTCAGGTGCTTGTTGAAAATAGATATGTGAACTTCATCCTTGTTCTAGTGAATCAGAATATTCTAAGCTAAAGACCAGATTACTTTTTAATACTTTTTTAAAGATTTTATTTATTTATTTGACAGACAGAGATTACAAATAGGCAGAGAGGCAGGCAGAGAGAGAGAGAGGAGGAAGCAGCTCCCTGCTGAGGAGAGAGCCCGATGAAGACCAGATTACTTTTTAACAAGCACTTTAGGAGGTTGCTTTTTGGGAACCACTAGAAGGAGAGAAAGCCATGAGCAATGGGAGGCTTGGAGTCCCCGTTTGTGCCATTAAGTTGTTATATGAATCTGAGTTATCTCATTTCTCAGGAACTTGCCTCCAGAGAAAGGCAATGCTTCCTGAAAGCAACTTGGCAATAACATGCATCAGGAATCATTAAAATACTAAGTCTTTGACTCAGTAATTCTTTTGGGAAACTATCCAAAGAAAGTGTTCCAAAATGTGGATTAAGATATATAAAAGTATGAAAAAGTCTAAATCATTAGCAATAAAGGATTGGTTAAGTAAATTGTGCACCCATGAAAGATAATATTTCCAAAGAATTTTTAAATAATAGAAATAAAACTCATGGTATAATATTAAGGGGGAAAAGCATGTTACAAAATATTTCTACAGTGTGATTAATTCACACTGTAGAAATGTATCTGTATCATACCATGATAAAGATATTTCAGCTGAGAAAATAGCCTGTAAATAATTAGATTGGAATATTAAAAATGGCTATGAGATCATGGGTAGTTTTGGTGGTTTTCTTTTTCTTTTTTTTTTTTTAAGATTTTATTTATTTATTTGACAGAAAGAGAGAGAGAGAGATCACAGGTAGGCAGAGAGAGGGGGAAGCAGGCTCCCAGCTGAGCAGAGAGCCCGACATGGGGCTCGATCCCAGAACCCTGAGATCATGACCGGGGCCGAAGGCAGAGGCTTAACCCACTGAGCCACCCAGGTGCCCCGGTGGTTTTCTTTTTCTAATATATACTTTTATTTCCAATTTTTTCTGTAAGAAGTATGAAATACTTTTATAATCAGAAAATTTTTTTTATTTGTTTTGATTTTTAAGGAGAGGTTTGGTTTTTTCAAACAGTACGTTTTTCAGCTCTGAAATCCTGTGATATATACTCTAATTCTTTGGCATCTGTGTTGTCTCCTTAAACTTTCCTGTCTGTGATTTTGGGCAAGAGGAGACCAATGGATGTGACATTTGCTCTGAAACTTTCCATGATCCTTCCAGGTAGCATTTCCAGGAAACTTGCAGCTCATATTCATCCTTCGTCCATCTCGCTTTATCCAGAGGACATTCACTGACATTGGCATTAAATATTATCGAGAAGAATTTAAAATGAAAGTGCCGGTAAGCATGACTTTTCATCTTGTCTGCATTTGGTCAGGGCCTGTGGAGAAGATGGCATTTGAGCTGAGTTTGTAAGGGAGGTAGGACTCTATAGGCAGAGAGAGGAGAGGCATTCTGTATAGAGTGAACAGCATGTGTAAGGACATGGAGGCAGGAAGGACATACTTTACGTGAGGTCCACGGGGAGGCCCCATTCTTGTTGGACTATATATAGGACAATTGTTTGGAAGAAAAAAAGTAGAAAACATGGAATAGGTTTTCACTGTAAGAATAAGGGTTCTGGATTTTATTCAGTAGGCAGTGGGGATCCAGTGAAGGTTTTTCAGTTGGGGAATA
The DNA here is from genome assembly GCF_002288905.1 of Enhydra lutris kenyoni. NCBI lineage: Eukaryota > Metazoa > Chordata > Mammalia > Carnivora > Mustelidae > Enhydra > Enhydra lutris. The sequence goes on from NW_019154086.1 coordinate 8,322,649, forward strand.
ACTTGAGTAAAGTGGTATTGCAGTTATATAATCTGAAGGTAGAAGTGATTGAAAGAGGGAGAGTTATTTTAATAGTATGGGTAAAAGAAAATAAGGATCTAAAATAAATACAGGCAACTGTAGAGTAAAAGTAAAACCAAAATGTGATATACTCATAAAACAAAAATAAATTAAAATGACAAGAGTAAATATTTTACTGATAACTTTGGCAGAGATGTGGGGGGAAACAGGCACTTTCATACTTTGCTGACTGAAATGAAGTTGGTAATGACCGATATGAAGGAGTAATTGGTGGCATTTATCAAAAATTAAAGGATTTACACTCATTGACCTTCCAATAAAAGTTATTCTACAGATATTCTCATACATGCGCTTAAGTCTGCATATATGATGGTATTAATTACCAAATCATTTATAAGAATCAATGATTAGAAATAACACAAATAAAAAAAATTAATAATGGTTTGCACAATCAACTAAATACTTTGTAGACAGCAAAAGCGATAAGGCATTATACAACCACAGGAAAAGCAGGTGGCAGTTATCATACACCTAACCAATGACCCAACCAAAAGAAATGAAAACACGCTTCCACAAAAAGACCCTTACAAACACAAATGTCCATCAACATGTGAATGGATAAAGAAATTGTGGCATAGTCACATAATGGAAGAACAAACAATAAAAAAGAGTGAAGTATTGATTATTTTAACAACATGGACACTCTCCATAATATTCTCCTGAAAGAAGGAAATTAACCACTAAGGAGTGTATGTTCTATGATTCTTCTTATGTAACATTTAAGAAGAGACAAAACTAACCTAGAAAATCACAATGATGGCTGCTGTTAGGGGTGAGGTGGAGTGGAGATTAACTGGAAGTAGGTATAAGGGGATTTTCTAGGGAAATGTGTATCTTGATTGGATGGTGTTACATGTATGTATACAGTTGTCAGAACTCATTGAACTGTCACCTTAAAATCTGTGCATTTGATTGATGTAAATTACATCTCAATTGAAAAAGAAAAAACATAAAAAGGAAAAAAATAGGTAAGATGAATCGATAATGATAGAAAAGTTTCTAATATATATTTTTGTTTCATTTTTTGTTTAGTTGGAAATAAACTCAGAAAAATTTCAAGAATAAGATTGATACAAAGAACATTCATTCTATGCTCTTTACCCAGATTCATTCACCTATTGTTAACATTTTATCCCCATTTGCTTTATTATTTACTTATTATTTGCTTCTCCTATAGATAGATAACCTCTTTTCTATCTAATATTATACATATATAAATATAGATATTTATTTCTCTATTCATAGTATATATAGATAGGTTTAAATATAAAGAGATATATATATTATACATATATGGAATATGTATATGTATATTTGTATATATAGGATCTAGTTTAGGATCAAAGAGTACACATAGTTGTCATGTCTCTTTAGTTTCCTTTAATCTGAAATATTTCCACAGTCTGTCTTTGTCTTCTATGACATTAGCATTTTTATTTATTTATTTATTTGACAGATTTATTTATTTGACAGACAGAGATCACAGGTAGGCAGAGAGGCAGCCAGAGAGAGAGGAAGGGAAGCAGGCTCCCTGCTGAGCAGAGAGCCTGATTCGGGGCTCCATCCCAGGACCCTGAGATCTTGACCTGAGCCAAAGGCAGAGGCTTAAACCACTGAGCCACCCAGATGCCCCAATGATATTAGCATTTTTGAAGAATACAGTCCTTTAAAAACAAAACTTACCTTATTTGGGAGTCACGTGATGATTTCTCAGGATTTGATTCAGATAATGCATTCCTAGTTAGAATACTGCTTAAGTGATGTCATGTCCTTCTTTTTTTTCTTTTTTTCTATTTCTTTTATTTTTTTATTATTTTTTAAATCATTTTTTTAATTTATTTTCAGCATAACAGTATTCATTGTTTTTGTACCACACCCAGTGCTCCATGCAATCCATGCCCTCTCTAATACCCACCAACTGGTTCCCCCAACCTCCCACCCCCGCACCTCTTCAAACCCTTCAGATTGTTTTTCAGAGTCCATAGTCTCTCATTGTTCACCTCCCCTTCCAATTTCCCCCAACTCCCTTCTCCTAACTCCTCATGTCCTCCATGCTATTTGTTATGCTCCACAAATAAGTGAAACCATATGATAATTGACTCTCTCTGCTTGACTTATTTCACTCAGCATAATCTCTTCCAGTCCCGTCCATGTTGCTACAAAAGTTGTGTATTCATCCTTTCTGATGGAGGCATAATACTCCATAGTGTATATGGACTACATCTTCCTTATCCATTCGTCCGTTGAAGGGATGTCATGTCCTTCTTAGGGTATCACATGTGGAAAACACAGTGTTCATCTGCCCCCCCCCATTGATAACATTAATTTTGGTCCCTTAGTTAAGGTGCTGTCCAGTTTCTCAAACGTTTCCATTACAACTAATACAGAATCTTCGGAGAAACATTTTAAGATCACACAAATACCCTGCTCCTCAAAAGATTCCTCTCTATATTTAATACCTATTGGTAATTCTTACCTGGAATGATCTTTATTAAATTGATTGCAAAATAATGATTTCCCAACTATAATACTCTCTGAACATATACTGATCAGAAGTTGGTACTCTACTGTAAGCTAGAGCTTTCCCTTCTCCCTTATTTGTCTATCATCATAAGACATATATGTATGTCTCTTTCTCTCTAAATATATTTATTTATCCTAGAAATCATAGAGTTTACACTGGCACTTTAAATTTTAGGTCATCATCAGTGATCCCTTGTGTGGGAAACTTTACACTAGTTGCATGTAAAAAAGTAATTTAATCTTTAATATTAAAAAAGCTGGCAAAACCCAGAAAACATCCATCATGAAAGCAAGATACTTTCAGTAAAAAGAAAGTCTCATAGTAGGTCATTAAAAAAACTTTTTTAGGTCTTCTAGCGTGTATTTTTAAGTGGTGATAAAAGCAAAAGGAAAATAATATGGATAATATATTCTCATTTGAATAAAATAGAAGTGGCTTATATGTGATTGCATATAATAGCGCACCTTGGGAAGGCTGTATAAGACATCAAAAAACTGGTTGAAGTGGTTGCCTCTTGGATGTAGAACTGGAGGTCTGGGGGTATGGGTGAGAGGAAGACTATTTTCAATTTAGCTTAACTCTTTCTGTTTGAATTTATTATCACATACATATATTAACTGTTCAAAATGAAAAACCTCACTTTAATTGAAATTGCTCTGAGAAAATATTTAATCCATCTCAATGAAAACTGACTGTATCTCAGATAAGGGATTTTTCTGTTTCTTTTCCCACTCTTATTTTCCCTCTTTTCGTTTAATTTTATATTAATACTCAAATTTCCTAAAACACTTCTTCCCTATATTTTGGGTGTTAACCAGACACAAAATGTATTTCTTATTCTATTTTAAATACTTATTTCAAAATAACTTGAGTGTTTAAGAGAAAATGTAAGCCATAAGTTTCTTACTCCGTTTTCCTGAACTGAGTAACAGCACTGGGAAAGGGATGACTTACAAGAAATGAATGAACTTTTTGTAATCCTCATAAGCTTGTTCCCCTTCAAAGATAAAGAAAATTGTTTCGTGTCACTCAAAAAGGTTTGGAGTTAGCACTAAGCATTTGACCAAATGTCAAATACATGTTTCTCTGGTTGTGTATAAAACACACCTCTCCAAGAGATAGTATGTATACAGATACATATGTGATTTATGCCTTGCTTTTCATGTGGTGCATCTATACTAAAGAGAGAAGGACCATCTACTTTGTGTTGATACCATGTTTTTAGTTACTTCTGTATGTGGTAATGTATGGTGATACCTTGTCCATCATATTTTCAATTTTAAACTTAAAATCAACTTTTTAAAAGCTCTCTGTCACCCAAACTAAAGGCTTATTAGTAGGGCATTTTTAAATGCTAAACATTTACCTTGTCAACTACTGTTTCACCTGTGGAAGATGATCACATTCTCACTGTTCTGATGCACCACAGAGTTCAGTGTAATGTTACCAAACTTGAGGGAATTAGACTTCAAAATACATTTAGCCTTTTATTTATTTATTTATTTATTTATTTTTAAATCATTTTATTTATTTTCAGCATAACAGTATTCATTGTTTTTGTACCACACCCAGTGCTCCATGCAATCCGTGCCCTCTCTAATACCCACCACCTGGTTCCCCCAACCTCCCACCCCCCCACCTCTTCAAACCCTTCAGATTGTTTTTCAGAGTCCATAGTCTCTCATTGTTTATTTATTTGACATACAGAGATCACAAGTAGGCAGAGAGGCAGGCAGAGACAGAGTGGGGGGGGAAGCAGGCTCCCCGCTGAGCAGAGAGCCCGATGTGGGGCTCGATCCCAGGACTCTGGGATCATGACCGGAGCTGAAGGCAGAGGCCTTAACCCACTGAGCACCCAGGCGCCCCTACATTTAGCCTTTTAAATGACAGTCCAAGCTGTTGGTTTGTCTTCCTTGCTTTGTTTTTATTTTCTTTTAATCTTTAATTTTTTTTTAATTTAAATGTTACTTAGTTAACATACAGTGCAATATTGGTTTCTAGAGTAGAATTCAGTGATCCATCACTTACATAAAATAGCCAGGGCTCATCACAAAAATGATACCCTTCACCCATTCTTCACCCATCCTGTCCCATCCCCCCACCTCCCTCCCTCCATCAACCCTGTTTGTTCTTTTGTTAAGAGTTTCTTATGGTTTATTTCCCTCTCTCCCTTTCTTCTGTCCCCCTTCCCACATGTTCATCTGTTTTCTTTCTTAAATTCCACACATGAGTGAGATCATATGATATTTGTCTTTCTCTGACTGGCTTATTTCACTTAGCATAATACACTCTAGCTCCATCCATGTCATTGCAAAAGGCAAGATTTCATTCATTCATTATTCAGCTGAATAATATTCTATTGTATATGGATACCACATCTTTATTTATTCATCAGTCGATGGACATTTGGACTCTCTCCATAGTTTGGCTATTGTTGATAATGCTGCTATAAACATTGGGGTGCATGTAGCTCTTCAAATCTGTATTTTTGTGTCCTTTGGGCAGATATCTAGTGCAATTGCTGGGTTGTAGGGTAGTTCTATTTTTAGCTTTCTGAGGAAACTCCACACTGGCTGTACCAGTTTGCATTCCCACCAACGGTACAAGAGGGTTCTCCTTGTTCTACATCCTTGCCAACGTCTGTTTCTTGTGTTGTTAATTTTAGCCATTCTCACAGGTGTGTGGTGGTATCTCATCGTGGTGTTGATTTGTATTTCCCTGATGATGAGTGGTGCTGAGTATCATCTCATGTGTCTGTTAGCCACCTGGATGTCTTCTTTGAAAAAGTGTCTGTTCATGTCTTCTGCCCATTTCTTGAGTGGATTATTTGGGTTTTTTGGATGTTGAGTTGATAAGCTCTTTATAGATTTTGGATACTAACCCTTTATCTGATATGCCATTTGTAAATATCTTCTTCCATTTCTTAGGGTGCCTTTTAGTTTTGTTGATTATTTCTCTCATTGTTCGGAAGGTTTTTATCTTGATAAAGTCCCAATAGTTCACTTTTGCCTTTGTTTCCCTTGCCTCCTGTAACCTGTCTAGTAAGAAGTTGCTAGAGCCAAGGTCAAAGAGATTTCTGCCTGTGTTCTCCTCTAGGAATTTGATGGATTCCTGTTTCACATTTAGGTCTTTCATCTGTTTTAAGTTTTATTTATTCATTTATTTATTTTATTGTCTTATGTTAGTTACCATATAGTACATCATTAGTTTTTGATGTGTTCTAAGATTCACTGTTTATATATAACACCCAGTGCTCCATGCAATACATGTCCTTATTACCCACCACCAGGCTCACCCATCCCACCACCTCCCCTCCTCTCTAAAACCCTCAGATTGTTTCTCTGGAGTCCGTGGTCTCTCATGATTCCTCTCCCACTCCAATTCCGCCCCCCCCCCCACCTTCACTTTTCCTTTCCTTTTCCTAATGTCCTCCAAGTTATTCCTTATGTTCCATAAGTAATTGAAACCATATGATAATTGACTTTCTCTTCTTGACTTATTTCATTCAGCATGATCTCCTCCAGTCCCATCAAGGTTTTTGTAGATGGTGTAAGAAAGTGGTCCAGTTTCATTCTTCTGCATGTGGCTGTCCAATTTTCCCAACACCATTTATTGGAGAGACTATATTTTCCCACTGGGTATTCTTTCCTGCTTTATCAAAGATTAGTTGACCATAGAGTTGAGGGTCCGTTTCTGGGTTCTCTATTCTGTTCCATTGATCTACATGTCTGTTTTTGTGTCAGTACCATACTGTCTTGATGATTACAACTTTGTAATATAGCTTGGACACAGTACTAGAAGTCCTAGCTTCAGCAATCAGACAACAAAAAGAAATAAAAGGCACCCAAATTGGCAAAGAAGTCAAGCTCACTCTTTGCAGATTGACATGATACTCTATGTGGAAAACCCAAAGACTCCACCCCAGAATTGCTAGATCTCATACAGGAATTCAAAAAAGTGACAGGATATAAAATCAATGCACAGAAATCAATGGCAGAAAGAGAAATTAAGGAATCTTTTGTATTTACAATTGCACCAAAAACCATATGATACTTAGGAATAAACCTAACCGAAGAGGTAAGGGAAACTGAAAACTATAGAATACTTATGAAGGAAGTTGAGGAAGACACAACGAAATGGAAAAACATTTCATGCTCATGGATTGAAAGAACAGATATTGTTAAAATTTCTATGCTACCCAGAGCAATCTACACATTCAATGCAATCCCTATCAAATGCCATCAACGTTTTTCACAGAGCTGGAACAAATAATCCTAAAATTTGTATGGAACCAGAAAAGATGATGACTAGCTGGCATCACAAATCCGAACTTCAAGCCATATTACAAAGCTGTCTCCATTTCATTTCTTTCACTCTTGTCATTATTTCCTTTCTTTTACTGTCTCTGGCTTTATTCTTTTCCTAGCTCCTTTAGTATAAGGTTAGGTTTGTTTGAGAATTTTCTTGCTTTAAAAAAAATTTTTTTAAGATTTTATTTATTTATTTATTTGACAGAGAGAGAGAGACAGACAGACAGACAGCAAGAGAGGGAATACAAGCAGGGAGAGTGGGAGAGGCCAGTTTCCTGCTGAGTAGGGAGCCGGATGTTGGACTCAATCCCAGGACCCTAGGATCATGACCTGAACCAAAGGCAGATGCTTAATGCCTGAGCCACCCAGGTGCCCCAAGACTTTTCTTGCTTCTTGAGGTAGGCCTGAATCGTTATAAACTTCTCTTTTGGAACAGCTTGTACTTCACCCCAAAAATCTGGACTGTTGTATTTTCATTTTCATTTGTCTCCATGTGTATTTTTTAATTTCTTCTTTGGTTCCTTGGTTGACCCATTCATTGTTCAGTAGCATGTTATTTAGGCTGCATGTATTTGTGTTCTTTCTAAATTTTTTCTTGTGGTTGATTTCTAGTTTCATACTATTATGGTCAGAAAAGATGCATGATATGATTTCAGCCTTTTTTAATTTATTGAGACTTGTTTTGTGGCTAATATGTGATCTATTCTGGAGAGTGTTCTATATGCATTTGAAAAGAACGTATTCTGCTGTTTGAGGGTGGAACATTCTGAATATATCATTAGATCCATCTGGTCCAATGTGTCATTCAAAGCCACTGTTTCTTTGTCCATTTTCTCTCTGGATGACCTATCCACTAATGTAAATGGGGTGTTAATATCTCTACTATTACTTTATAACTATTGATTTCTACCTTCATGTCTGTTTATAGTTACTTCATATATTTAAGTGCTTTCATGTTGGGTGCAAAAATATTTACAATTGTTGTATCCTCTTGTTGGATTGTACCCTTTATCATCATGTAGAGTCCTTCTTTTTCTCAAGTTATAGTCTGTCTTAAAGTTGATTTTGTATGATATAAATATTGGTATCCTCATTTTCTTTTCATTTGCTTGGTAAATGTTCTTCCATTTTCCATTATCTGCATATATTTTTAGGTCTGAAATGTGTCTCCTGTAGGCAGCATATAGATGGGTTTTGCTCTTTTATCCATTCAGTCACCCTATGTCTTTTGATTCAAAGTATATTCAAAGTAATTATTGATAAATACGTACTCACTGCCATTTTGTTATGTTTTACAGTTGTTTTGTTGTTCTTTTCTGCTCCTTTCTTCTTTTCTTACTGTCTTCCCTTGTGGTTTGATGACTTTCTTTATTGATTTGCTTGGATTCCTTTTTCTTTATTTTTTGTGTGACTGTTAGAAGCTTGTGTGTGTGTGTGTTTGTATGGTTACCATTAGGTCCATTTGTAACATGTGATGCATAAAGCCAGTCTATAATAAGTTTTTTTGTCATTTGAGTTTGAACCCATTCTAAAAGCACTAAATTTTTACTTCTCCACCCTCTGTGTTTTTTGTATATGATGTCATACTTAACATTCTGTTATTCTGTGAATCCCTTTACTGATTTCTGTATATATAATTTATTTTACTGCTTTTGTGCTTTAACCTACCTAATGGTTTTGTGAGTGATTCATCTACTACTTTTTAAAAAAGTTTATTTAAGTAATCTCTGCACCCAACATGGGGCTCAAACCCATGACTCTGAGACTAGAGCTGCATGCTCTTCCAGCTGAGCCAGCCAGATGCCCCTCATCTACTACTTTTATTGTGTCTGCATTTAATTATGAAATTTTTTTCATTTAATAATTGTCTTACTCCTAATATAGCCTTTTCTTTTGACTCAAAAAATTCCTTTCAGTGTTTCTTATAAAGCTGGTTTATTGGTGATGAATTCCTTTAACTTTTGTTTGTCTGGGAAATTCTTTATCTTTCCTTCTATTCTGAATAGTAATCTTGCTGGATAGAGTATTCTTGTTTATAGGGTTTTTTTTGTTTTGTTTTGTTTTTTTGTTGTTGTTGTTTTTTCCTTTCGGCCCTTTGTATAGATCATGCCACTCTCTTCTGGCCTGCATAGTTTCTGCTGAAAAACCAGCTTATAGCCTTCTGGAGTTTCCCTTTTATGTTACTGTTTTCCTTCTTGTGCTATTTTCCTTTCTCATTCCTTTCTCTATCATTGTTTTTTCATTTTAATTACTGTGTGTCTTGGTGTGGACGTCCTTGGTTTGATTTTGTTGGGGGTTCCCTGAGCCTCTTAGATCTGGATTTCTATTCCCTTCCTCAGATTTGGGGAGTTTTTAGCTATTATTTCTTCAAATAAATTTTCTATCTCCTTTTCTCTTTTTTCTCTTTCTGGCATCCCTGTAATGCTAATATTATTATGCTTGATGATGTCACTGAGTTTCTATAATCCATTCTCAGCTTTTATTATTCTTTTTCCTTTTGCCATTTAACTTGTTTGCTTCTCGCCATCCCTCCTTGGGTCTGGCTACCCAGAGCAGAGAGCTTGGTTGCTTTTTATTACTCCATATTTTGAATCACTGATCTGTTCTTCTGTCTTCTCTGATTTGCTATTGATACCCTCTAGTGTATTTTTAATTTCAGTTATTGACTTTTTCATCTCTGATTGGTACTTTTTAATATTTTCTATCTCTTTGTTGAAGGTCTTAGTGAGATCCTCCACTCTTTTCTCAAGTCCAGCAAGTATCTTTTTGACTGTTACTTTGAGTTCTTTATTAGGCATATTAGTTATCTCTTTCATTTAACTATTTTCTTTAACATTTATTTATTTATCTTAAAGAGAGAAAGAGAGAACTTGTACACATGCACGTGAGCAGGGTAGGGGTGGAGGGAGAATGAGAGGGAGAGAATCCTCAGGCAGACTCCCCACTGAGCATGAAGCCTGATGTGGGGCTTGATCCCAGGACCCTGAGATCATGACTGAGCTGAAATCAAGAGTTGGATACTTAACTGGACCTAAGCACCCCCCATTTAACTTTTTTTTAATGTGGTTTTTGTCCTTTTCTTTCATTCAGGACATACTCCTGTCTTCTTATTTTGTCTAACTCTCTGTGTCTGTTTCTATGTGTTAGGAAAGTCAGCTTTGTCTCCTGCTCTTGAAGGTATTAGCCTTATGAAGAAGAGGTCTTGTAGTGCCCTGTACCACAATGCCCCCATTTACCTGAACCAGATGCTTTAGGGGTATCTCCTTTGTGGCTTGTGTGTGTCCCACTGTTGTGGCTGAGCCTCTTTTGCCTTCAATCCAGTTGGCTGCAATGGCCGACTTTGCCTGTTGTGGTTGCACATGGCAGTTTATTCCCTGTGATGTTAAAGGGCTTGTCTGGGGCCACTGTGGGCTTGTAGTTGGGTGATGGCAGCAGTCAGATTAGATGCCTGCCCTCAGCTCATCTACTAGGGCTGCAGTGGTACTAAACAGCAGGGTGTTCTCTCATGCTGCCTCCTGAAAGCCTTATTGGTGTGTGGGGCTGGCAGTTAGACCAGATGTCTCCAGTCCCACCTGCTGGGACTGTAGTCACACTGATGTGTGTGGTTAATCTTCCTCTCTCCCCAGGGCGGGAGTTACTTTGGAGTAGCACTGGTCCCTGCTGGGGGTTGCTTGCAGGATTTGTCTTGGCAGGAGCCATTTTGGAGGGACCCCTGTGGAGTGGGGTGGGGTGGATAAGGTGGCTCTTTAGGAGAATGCAGGAGTGGGGTCTGTGGTATTAGCAAGCTATGGGAGAGTGTTTGAACTGGTTTCCACAGGTGTCTGGCTATCTAGGCTGGGGTGGGGTTGGGGGGTGTTGTCACTTGCTAGGACTTTGTTATAGGAGAAGTCACCTAAAGATTCCTGCCCCTCCAGTGCAGGTTCTGAGATTAGTAAGTAAGTCTTCTTTCCATATACTCTTGGTGCTTTCAGATTGCTACGTCTTTACCGTACCTTGGCTGAGTTGAGTTGACTGGGAGGTGAGGTGTGCTTATAAATGATAGCACAAGGGTTGGGTGCCTGGGTGGCTCAGATAGTTGGGCATCTGCCTTCAGCTCAGGTTGTGATCTCCAGGTCCTGGGATTGAGCCCCACATCAGGCTCCCAGCTTGGCAGGGAGTCTGCTTCTCCCTCTCTCTCTGTCTCTCCCCCTTCTCATGCTGTCTCTCTCTTTCTCTCAGATAAATAGAAAACTCTAAAAAAATAAAAAATAACACAAGGAAGACTTTTATAGTGATGAAACAGTTAGTTCTGTTTCTTGATTTTTCTGGTGGTTACACAAATCTACAGATGTGAAAATGATGTAGAACTAAACATACACATTACATCAATATCAAGTTCCTGCCTTTGATTTTATACTATAATTATGTAAGATGCAACCATAGAGGGCAGGGACTGGGTGAAGGGTACATGGGACCTCTCTGTACTATCTTTGCAACTTCCTGTGGATCTGTACTTATATAATTATTTCAAAATTACTATAACCACTATAATTACTTTAAAATAAAGAGTTAAAAAAATCACTTGGCCATATTTGTGTGAGCCTATTTCAGGACTTTCTATTCTATTCCATTGATTGATTTGGCTGTCCTTTGCTGTTACCAAACTCTTAACTACTATAGTTTGTAAGTCTTGAAACTTTATTCATTTTCAAAATTGTTTTGCCTATTCTACCTATTTTGCATGTCCACATAGCTTTTAGAGTTAGCTTGAGACTTTCTACAGAAAGTCTTCTGGGATTTTAATTGGGCTTGCTTTGATCAATATTTAACAGTACTAAATCCTCTAATATCTTCCTTTTTTAAAAAAAAGATTTAATTTATTTGAGAGAGAGAGAGCATGAGATGGGAGAGGTCAGAGGGAGAAGCATACACCCTGCCGAGTAGCAAGCCTGATATGGGACTAGATCTTGCAACCCCAGGATCATGACCTGATCTGAAGGCAGTTGCTTAACCAACTGAACCACCCAGGCACCCCTAATATCTTCCTTTTATTTCTAATTTTCATTTTTTCTTCCAATTTAAAATTTCTCTTAGTCCTTTATAGCTAAAGATGAGTAGGCAGAGTCCCAGCAAGCATGGGACACATGCCTCCCTCTACTTTTCAATTAGGTAGAACAGAAGATGTGCAACCTGGCAGGATATACTTTTTATTTTATTTTTAAAATTATTTTTATTAATTAATTAATTTATTTGACAGAGAAAGAGAGAGCACAAGCAAGGGGAGCAGCAGCAGAAGGAGAGGGAGAAGCAGGATCTCTGTTAAGCAGGGAGCCTGATGCAGGGCTTGATCCCAGGCCCCTGGGATCATGACCTGAGCCAAAGGCAGACACTTAACGTACTGAGCCACCTAGGTGCCCCAGGATATGTTTTTTAAAACTCCAGGCTGTGTGGCAAAGTTACTTCTGCCTAATAAGATGTTCCACATTAGTATTAAAAAAACAAAACAAAACAAAACTCCAAGTGTTACCATAGCAATTAATATTTTAAGAAGCAAAATATATTGGCAACTTCTTGTTTTGTGTCCTATTAATTTCTTATTTTAGAAAGCCTAAAAATCTTTTTTATTTTTAGCGGTTTAAAATTTTTAGTGGTTTAAAATTTTTAGGAGGGAAAGGCAAAAATGGATTCAGGTTTGGATTCTTTCCACTTTTTCTCATGTTATAAATGTAATTTTTAAAAATTCCCAGACTCCTGGCTTGCCTGCCTGGCTCAGTTGGTGGAACATGTGACTCTTGATCTCAGGGTTGTGGGTTCGGACCCCACACTGGGCATAGAGCTTAAAATGTAATTAATTAACTAATTAATTAATTAAAAAATCCCAAACTCCTTTTCAGAAGTGAGGGAGAAAGGCAGGGACCTGATAAGGTTAACAGTGATATGTAGTAACCAAATCCCACAAAACCTGAGTTCCTTGAGGCAGGGACTGTTGACTGTTGTGCTGACTGTGTTATCCCTCAGAGCCTGGCATTTATTAGAAATTCAATACCTTATTTGTTGAATGAGTATATCAATTTTGTTTTTCACCTATAGACTTTGGGCCCTAATTTACATTCCTTCTGTTCCAAAGTGGATTTATCACTTGACTAATACTATATATAATAGAAGAAGGCCCCTATTTTTTAAAAAAATAGATTTTATTAAGTAATCTCCATACCACATGTGGGGGATCAAGAGTTGCATGCTTAGTTGGTGCAGCCTCTTTGGAGAACAGTGTGGAGATTCCTCAAGAAATTAAAAATAGAACTTCCCTATGACCCTGCAATTGCACTACTGGGTATTTACCCCAAAGATACAGATGTAGGGAAAAAAAGGGCCATCTGTACCCCAATGTTTATAGCAGCAATGGCCACGGTCACCAAACTGTGGAAAGAACCAAGATGCCCTTCAACGGACGAATGGATAAGGAAGATGTGGTCCATATACACTATGGAGTATTATGCCTCCATCAGAAAGGATGAATACACAACTTTTGTAGCAACATGGACGGGACTGGAAGAGATTATGCTGAGTGAAATAAGTCAAGCAGAGAGAGTCAATTATCATATGGTTTCACTTATTAGTGGAACATAACAAATAGCATAGAGGACATGGGGAGTTAGGAGAAGGGAGTTGGGGGAAATTGGAAGGGGAGGTGAACAATGAGAGACTATGGACTCTGAAAAACAATCTGAAGGGTTTGAAGAGGTGGGGAGGTTGGAGGTTGGGGGAACCAGGTGGTGGGTATTAGAGAGGGCACGGATTGCATGGAGCACTGGGTGTGGTACAAAAACAATGAATACTGTTATGCTGAAAATAAATTTAAAAAATGATTAAAAATAAATAATGTAATATAATATAATATAATTAAAAAAAAAAAAAAAAGAGTTGCATGCTTCACCAACTGACCCAGCCAGGCACCCCAGAGAGCCTATGTTCTTACGTCCTCTGAAAAAGAGTCAGTTTTCAAAATAATCAACAAGGAGTGAAGAAATATGAAGTCATAAGTTAAAGGCTTACAGGGGCATGTTTCAGAAGTAGGAGTGAGAGGTCCTTGTTTCTCTTTAGGAGTGAGTAGGGGGTGTGATATAATCACTGAAACAGAGCTAGGATCACGACCTGGTCAGAGCCACTGCAGAGGAGCAGAAAGGGACAATTTGGAATGTGTCTGCTCCCTCTAGGTATGTGGGCATTCGTTCATCAGCATGGGTTTGTTCATCAACCAGATTGTTAATTCATAAAAATCCACTCCCTATTACCTCCAGATCTCCTCCATGCAGGATAAATTGGGGCGTATCAACCTTCCTCACGGGAGGCATCAGTGTAGTAAATCTTTTTAACACACACTCCTCAGTATGTGCCAGTATTCTAATTTTATTTTTATATTCACCAGCCTACCCCTTACTGTGCTTCTCACTGCATATTTTTAGGTCTCAATATAACACTTGATTTTGGTGGCTGAAGAGTGTACTTAAGCTTGGTAACTTGTGACAAAAATCCACCTAAAGTAGGACCCGACTTCTGGTTAGCTTAGAACAGAGTCCTCTGAACCAGGTCACCATTTCGTCACAGACTGTACAATCTTTGGTACTCCTCGCTTAAGTGGGGAAAATGTAAAGGGAATATAAAACATTTCTCTGCCAGATGTAGTAACTCCTTGTACATGAATTCCTGATTAGGCAAAGTTCAAGTGCTTTTTAAATAATAATAGAACCTAGATAAGCTACTCTTCAATTATCTGTGAGGAATATATTGATTTTTTTTTTCTCTATAGATTGTTATGTTAAACTCTGTGTCTGACCTTCATGGCTACATTGACAAAAGCCAACTGACAGAGGACTTAGGGGGAACTTTGGAATACCACCACAGTCAGTGGATAAATCATCGAACTGTGAGTACCAACTTATGTGCCATTTACATTTTCTTTCCTTGTTTTCCAAAAGACAGGGCAGTTAAAGATCAACTGGTGGGTGGTCATTGCCCACTGGGATGATTAGATTTTCTAAGCCACAGGTGGGGGAGAAATGGGGCAGAAGGGAAGAAGCTGTGGCTTGTCCTACTATCTCCCTTTGCCTCACGTCATCATCTAGCATGGGGTTTTAGGGAGACTTGACTTAGAATGCACCTGGGGAGTTTTCAACACACCAGCACCCTGCTATACCTCAGAGAAACTGATTTGCTTGATCAGGGTTGTGTCTCAGACGTTAGCAGTCCACAAAACTCCCCAGGTGATTCTAATGTACAGAAAGATAAAACCCACCGAGTCAGAAGGAGCTCCATTTGAATATTGTCACCATTACTTATTGTCTGATCTTTGCCCGGTTGTTAAACCTCTTTCAGCTTGTTTTCTCCTGTTAAAATGGAACTAGCAGTGGTTTTCAGCTGGGGGCAGTTTTAGACAGATTTTTTTTTTTATAGTCATAACTTGGGAAGAGCAGTGTTATTGGCACCTAGTGCTGGGTAGGAGGCAGGGATGCTGCGAAGCATCTCATGCATGAGACAGCCCCCCACAACAAAGAATTGTCTGGCTCAAATGTCAATATTGCCAACGATGAGAAACCTCAGACTGACAGAAGCCATCTGAGAGTTTGATGTGAGACAGAGTGATGTAATGTGCGTAAAAGCACCTGACATAAAGTATTTTACTAGATTCACTCACAGTAATGGTTACTAGGCTAAACTAAAGGGTCAGTAATATGGAGGAAAAAGTGGGATTGAAACTCAAATAATGAGTGTTTCTGTATAAAGCTGCCATTCCCCTTTCCCACTCTCATAGATATCCCCCAAATGCTCAAAATGACTAGGTTTTCTGAGCTGAGTCAGAAGCTCCCTTCACCACCCCAATGACAAGTTGTGGTGTCAGCCCTCCCCCCCGCCCCGGCACTTTGGAACCATGTTGCTCAACATTTACCAATAAACACCTGAATGACATTTAATTAGGTAGGAGAATTTACTCTCTTTAGAGTGTAAAGTTTTGTGATTTTTTTAAAAGGAAATTAAAGAACTAAACAAAAATAGATTTCTAGCAACACAGTACATTTATTTCAAAGCTACAGATACTAATCTTTCCATCACTTCTTTGGACACTGTGTAATTCTAAGGAAGACACAACCCTTCCCAAAACCTAGAGGAACACCCACAACCTAGGCACGAACCCTTTAACTTCTCATCAGTTTTACCTCAATGACAGTGACTCCAAGAGAACTTTTGAGAATGAAAAAAGAAATGGTGAAGTTCTTCACAAACATTATCCTCACTAGGTCTAAATAGAAAAAATATGGAATGAAGTGTATGTAGAATATCACACACAAGTAAGTGTGGTCAGGGTTGTCCTGTGTTGCAATTTCATTAAACCTATGAAAATGGAACTGGAGTGCTTCCAAGCTTTATTTCTTCACTTCCTAGGATTTTATTACATTACTTTAATAATCAGAAGAATTTACTGTCCTGCCAGTCTTATTTGGCCTAGCTAGCTCTCCGTTTTTTTTTTTTTTTCATTCATTTGCAAAGTTTTATTGATCGCTTTCTCTGTGCCTAGCTCAGTGTTAGGTGTTGAAAACACAAATGTGACCAAGATGTATGTGCCTTTGGTCTCCAAGATTTTCCAGCATCGTAGGTAGGACAAAGCAGCTCAATATAACTGTCTAGTGGAAAAGAATCTCTATAGCTTTTGTTTTGTTTTTTTTGTTTGTTTGTTTGTTGGTTAATATAGCAGTTTTGTTTGTTTGTTTGTTTTTTAATTTTGTTTTATTTTTTCAGTGTTCCAAGATTCATTGTTTATGCACCACACCCGGTGCTCCCTGCAAGAGGTGCCCTACTTAATACCCATCCCCCCCAAAACTCCCAATTGCTTCTCTACCAACCCTTAGTTTTATTATGTTATTAATGTTTTTCAAATTGCCTCAGATCTTTTTTGAAATAACACAAATTTGCAGCAAATGAATAAAGAAAAAAAATGAATGCACATTGACCTCAAAGACAAGAATAGTTCTCTGAGAACTTAGAGAGGTAAAGAAGACTGAAAAACCACGAACATAGATTATTAAAGACATGGCATGAGCAGACATGTGCACACACCTTCCCACCCCAGGCCTTGTTTGTATCCATGGTTTGTGTTTGTGCATGTATTAATCATATAATAGTGAACTTTAAAAAATACAACTATATTGAAATATCAGACATATCTTTATATGCCTTTTGTATGTTTTATGTATACATTTTATATATACATACATACAATTAAAACTATAAAGATACAATCCATATCATGTATATACAATATATATAAACCCTTTTTTGGGTAATAGTGTACTTTCTGGATGTTAGATCATTACGTCCATCTTCTCTCTTGGTGTCAAACTTGCTTCCCAAACTTGGTGACATTGGTTGAATCCTGCCTTCTTTCCTTCCTTATGGTCCAGATAATATGATCTTGGGCAATTCACTTGACCTGTTGGAACTTCAGTTCCCTCTGCTGTAAAATGGAGATAAAATACCTTCCACTCTGGATTCTTGAGACGATAAACAAATGTAGAGCATCAGGTACAATGCATTGCCCAGTGCAGGTACTCAGATTATAGCTAGTTTTATTATCCTTCTATTCAGAGAGTATAATGGTGAATGTTAAGCTCTCCTGACTGTTATGATTGTCTGACCTTCCAGGCCATTGAAAACTTTGCCATGTCTTTGAAGACCACTGCCGAGATGCTCCAGATGTTTGGGGCCTGCCTCGCCACAAAAGAGCTGCCCAGCAGTGTGCTGTCTGCTGAAGACCTCCTTATGTCCCACACAAGGCAGCGGGACAAGCTGCAGGTGAGTATCAGAGGTCTCTCATGGGCCAGCCTCTTGGAGAGAGCCAGGAGAAGAATTAGAAGTTAAGCTCCCATTTTCCCCCTTTACCAATGAATTGGCAGTGACTGATCATTTTAAACCCTCTAGATGGGTTTAAAGGCAGTGTGGGAATAAAGAAAAAACCTCTTGAGACTGGTTGGTGAAAATAAGAGGATTGTAATTAAAACCTTTGAGAAGCTGCCACATAAAGGGAGACTCAGTCCACCTTTGTGCTTGTAGGAGAGGTGTTTGAACATTGTTTCAAGGACTGCACTCCTATGATCTGCTCACAGAACAAGATCTGTAGTGAGGGAAGGAGGGTAGGAGCTGGCTTTCGAGGCAGAAGCTTTCCTGAGGCTGTTGTGAAGTTTGGGGCAAACTAATAAGCTGACATGTTGCTTCACTTTCTCAGGGATATGTCTTTTTATTTGGAGAATAATTTGAGATATGGAAAGTGCTCTGAACTGGGTTTAAGGAGAGGCACCTATTAACTTCATAAAAGCACGTCAGAACGTGCTATGAATGGAGGCTGGCAGATTCTTTCAGATCATGCAGTAAAGCAAAGCCTTCCTGGGGCTTACAGGATGGGCGTCAGCTCTTTTCTGCCTTCAGAAGCACAAATGCACCATATCCATTATTTCATGGGAGACCAGAACTGCATAGGGCAGCAAACAGTATTTGAAGGTAGGTACATCTTAGCATTACATGTATTCTTGCTTCCCAGAGTTTGGTAAGAGCTGACCTCTTTTATCTGTGGCCCTAGAGTTACCAAAATGCTTTGCTATGTGGTTGATTTGTTCATTTAAGCAACATTTATTGATGACCTACCCCTACATGCTAGGAAAACAAATGAAAAAAAAAATGTAAACTCAAAGAACACAGAGCTGAATTTGGGGAGTCTCCAGAGTCTAGTAGTTAAGGCAAATTAATTCTTCCATGTGCCAGGGAGCACTGTTAAATTCTCTTTTTAAGGAGCTCGATATCCAAAAGGAGTTTAAAATGTACTTTCTACACTACTCTGCATAGTTAAAAGATCTGGTTTGACACTGGGAAAACCTGAAAGCATCCTAGAAATTTTCCCGGGAAATATCTCTGATGAGCTTGAAAAACACACACAACTTAGCAAACCCATCTTGTTCCCATGTGTTTTTTACACTTGTTTTTACACGTGGATGGTGACTTAGAGCACATCTTCAGAACAGGTGCATGCAGGACTCCCAGACTTTTCTGCATATTGGATTTTTCTCCATGGAGAACTTCCATTTCCTGATGAAAGGTGACTTTAACAAGCTATAGGCCATCTCTTGGTTTACAAACAGTATGGCAGCATGCACCCGGCTGCCACTAAGACACCGTCTGCACAAGGGGGAAATTCACAGAAACTCCCATGGACTTCTATATATTTTCCTAGAGCCAGTCCCTGAACTCCTGTAGCCTGAGTGCTGACAGTTAAATAATTAAATACCCCAAAATGATGAAGGGTATTTTCTCTTTGTGGGAACAAAAACCTGCTTAAACTCTTCGGGCCATGTGACAACTGGATAACCACATGGCAAAGAAGGAAATTGGATGCTTATCTCACATCCCATATAAAAATAAACCAAAATTGGGGCGCCTGGGTGGCTCAGTGGGTTAAAGCCTCTGCCTTCGGCTCAGGTCATGATCCCAGGGTCCTGGGATCGAGCCTCACATCGGGCTCTCTGCTCGGCAGGAAGCCTGCTTCCTCCTCTCTCTCTGCCTGCCTCTCTGCCTACTTGTGATCTCTGTCTGTCAAATAAATAAATAAATAAATAAATAAATAAATAAATAAAAAGGAAAAAAAAGAAAACTTTAAAAAAATTTAAATGTAAATCCTAAAACTTTTAGGAAAAAATACAGTTGTAAGTTTTCATGACCTTACATCAGGCAATGGTTCCTTAGATATAATGTCCAAAGAACAAACACCTAGAGAAAATAAATAAACTGGACATCACCAAAATTAAGAACTTTTGGGCTTCAAAGGACACTATCAAGAAAGTGAAAAGACAACCTACAGAACTGGAGAAAATATCTACACATCATGTATCTGATAAGGGTCTAGTATCCAGTATATATAAACAACTCTTACAACTCAACCCTTGTAAAAAGACAAATAACCCAATTGAAAAATGGGCAAAGGATTCAAACAGACATATCTTCACAGAAGATAAATATATATGGTTATTAAGCACATGAAAACATGTACAACATCATTAGTCATTAGGGAGATGCCAATCAAAACCACAGTGATATACCCATGAAAGTGGCTCTAATCAGAAAGACGGACAATAACAAGTTTGGTGAGGATGTGAGGAAACTGGAACCCTCATTTACTGTCTGGTATGGCCTCAAAAAGTTAAACATAGAGTTACCATATGACCCAGAAATTCTACTTCTATGTGTATGCACAATAGATCTGAAATCATATGCTTTGTATAAAAAGTTACCCATTTAATGTTTGTAGCAGCATTATTCATAACATCCAAAAAGTGAAACAACCCACATGTCCACCAGCTGATGAATGGATAAATGTGGTATATCTATACAATGGAATGTTACTCAGCCATAGGAAGTACTGACTGATACATGCTGTAATATGTATGAACTTTGAAATAATTATGCAGAGTGAAAGAAACAGACTCAAAAAGCCACATATTGTGTGATTCCACTCACACGGAGTGTCCAGGTAGGTAAATCTGAAGAGTAACTAGGTAGATGCGTGGTTGCCAGGGCCTGGGAAAAGGGAAAAATGGAGAATGACGGATGATAGGTATGGAGTTTCTTTTTGATGGTGATAAAATTGTCCTGAAATTGTATGGATTAAAAAGGTGAATTTTATGGTACTGTATGAACTATATCTCAATTTTTTAAAAAAGAAAAAGACCTTTGGGCCTAACACAACAATAAAATAACCATGAAGCCTATAGAGATATGCTTTTCTTACTGTTTATGATGGTCCTGCTGACCTTCTTTCTTAGCAAAACAGCTCTTCCCATTGTCTAATTCTGAGCTGGTTTTGGGAGCAGTTTACAGAGGCAGGTGCAGTCTCCCTCTTGCATCTCAAAGGAGGGGTTTCTCACCTCTTTGCCACTCTTACTTAGGCCAGAAACTCCAGAGTCTTGGTCTTTGGCTCTCAGATGCTTAAGTCAACTGAGACACTTTACCATGTGTTCATTTAAATAGGGTAAGCCTCTCATATTTTGTTGTTATTGAAATAAGAAATCTAACAGAGCTAAAGGCCTTTCTCTCATTTTGATTATGTGATAAAATACTCTTTTACAAATATGAATACTAGGGCACCTGGGTGGCTCAGTCAGCTGAGCGTCTGTCTGCCTCGGCTCAGGTCATGATCCCAGGGTTCTGGATTGAGCCCCACATTGGACTCCCTCCTCTGTGAGAAGCCTGCTTCTCCCTCTCCCACTTCCCCTGCTTGTGTTCTCTCTCTCTCTGTGTCTCTCTCTGTCAAATAAATGAATAAAATCTTTAAAAAAACAAAAACAAAAAACAAGGGGCACCTGGGTGGCTCAGTGGGTTAAAGCCTCTGCCTTCGGCTCAGGTCATGGTCTCAGGGTCCTGGGATCGAGCCCCGCATCGGGTTCTCTCTGCTCAGCAAGGAGCCTGCTTCCCCCTCTCTCTCTGCCTGCCTCTCTACTTGTGATCTCTCTCTGTCAAATAAATAAATAAAATCTTTAAAAAACAAAAAACAAAAAACAAAAACAAAAAAATGTATCAATACTGTTTAGTATTCAGTATTTGTTCCACTCAGGATTTATTCAATTTTGTATTCAGAGATGACAGTTCTATTGGTATTTCCAGGGTTACAAATAATCAGGAAGATAATCAGAATTATAAGTGACTTTTTGTAGGCCATAGAAATAATTTTATAGTCTTACGAGTTTTCAGAGACCCTTTTGTTAGAACTCTACTTATGGGAAATATAAGTTAGGAAAGGATAGACACAGGGGTCTTGATTTTGCACAGGGAGACAAACTTGGTATACTCGGGAATGCTTTCAGTGTTGGCACCTTAACAAATTAGCTTTTTGCACTAATTTTATACCACAAGAAGGTTTCTCTCAGTAGCTGCTGAGGAAAGGGGTGTTTCATTTCTTTTAGGTATTTCTTTTTTCTCAGTTATGAAGACTTGAGTTTTAAAAGCTAGATTCTAGAATTCATTAGTCAGCATTATACACAGAAGCACACAGAGCAAACTTAGAGTCACAGAAATGGAGTTAAGTAATAAAAGTGAAGTGATGAGTCTAAAACATTAGTCATTCATATAATCTCTGGGTTCTGATTCATCCTTTTAACTTCCCACCCCACCTCCACCCCTAGCCCATGACACGGGTGAACACAGCACCTGGCATGGATAGTTGTGCTTTATAAATGTATTTTCAGTAAATGAACGAATGAATGTATAGATTCATGCTTACCACTGTCATAGGAAAGAATTCCCCCCAGAAAATTTAAATTCTTTGGAGCCTGAAGCAGTCTGCTTTCCCTATTAAATGGGTCTTCAGATCCTGTGGCTTGTTTCTATTATAGTGGAACTGTAATGATGAGTACACACTGGGACAGCCATACCAGTTGTTAAATATTTATGTTCCTTGAGCAGCCAACTTTTTAAAAAGATTTTATTTATTTATTAGGGAGTGAGAGAGAGAGCATGAGAAGGAGAGGGTCAGAGGGAGAAGCAGACTCCTTGCTGAGCTGGGAGCCCAATGTGGGACTCAATGATGGGATTCCAGGATCATGACCTGAGCTGAAGGCAGTCACCCAACCAACTGAGAGCAACCCAGGTGCCCCACTGTGTGTTTGACTTTACTTCCCTGGCCCATTTCCTAGGACCCATGAGACCTCCTTGGGATTCTCGCCACTAAAGGGGTTAATACGTGGACTGCAGTTGGCCTCAGGACTGCTTGGGCATTGCATCTGACATCTGTGCTGATTGGTCAGTGCCTGCTCTAAACAGTTCTTAAATATTCTGAATTGTTACTACAGTGGACAAGGGCAAACTCCAGTTTAGGCCTTGGTAACTTATCTTTTCACTTTCCAATACCATAGTTCCTCAGTCTTTCCCCATGTATCTATGGCAGATTTTTTTATAACCCCGCTGAATCTGACCACATTTGGCCTAGTCCCAAAGCAATAACCAGTCATTATTTTTCCTTGTGTTTTTTGATAGCGCAAAGGGACACACAGTGAATGACACCACTTACTCAAACCCACCCTCCCTCTCTCACACATTTCCTCACACTCTGCAGTTCTTTGGGTATATCTCTCTTCCCCTTCTAAAGGTCTTCTACTGCCCTACAATACTTTCCTGCTATTCTGGCTCTTCTACTCTTCCTCTCCACTCTACATCATACACACATTGTATATATAAAATCTAGTAATGGAAACGCCAGAGTCCTGTGGGAATGTTAGAAATCTCAAGGACATCTAATAAACTGAGTTGAGAAAAGCCAAGACCCTTTTAGAAGGTAGGAAGAGTGCAAGGTAAGAGTACTTGCTACTGACGGTTTCGCCCCTGCCCCCATCATATCCTATTTGTCCTTGTTCATCTGCAACCTAATTTCTTTTAGACTATTATTAATTTATCCAACCTACAAATATTTAATGAGCATTGGACAGATAAGAAGAAATGAGGGTTGATATCTGAGAGTGGAAAAGAAGGGATCTGTTCAGTTCCTAGGCAGGAGTACAAGCCAAGAGGCTGACTGTGGGGCATTACCTAGAGTGGACAGAACCACAGGTGGTGTCCAAAGAACTTGGGCCAGATCAGAGAAGTCACATGTATCATCAACCAAATCCGGGGACAAGTTTGAGGCTGGACGTGGACAGCAGAAGCCTGCAAGGGGATGACTACTGGAGACAGATGGGAGATAGGGAGCAAAGGTGTGAGGGCGAGCAGGCCAGGAATTGTGTGTGAACAGGATGGAGAGACTTAAAATTCTTCCCATGGGGAACAAGCTCCATATGTGTGAAGGCTGGAGGTGGCCAGGCCTGGAGGGGAGATTCAGGGTTCATGTGCATAGAGGATATTGTTTTATAACCATGTGCCAAATCCTAATGCTCAGGACATACTAACCAGCATCCTGGTGACCCACGCATCAAACCCTTAAATCCTCGGAGCAGAATTCCCTGTCTGGCTCTACCCCCATGGCTTGTTTTGTGGTTCACACTCAGAGCATTGAGAGGTGACTCGTGCCGTGTAATCAGAGGATTTGAGCCCGTGGATTTGGCAGGAGATAACCTGACATCTTCTCCAGTTACAAAGCCCCACATCCCATGTAAAAGAAGCAGAATAGAGTTGCCTTGAAGTATGACTCTTTACATGTCAAGCTGAAGTTGTGGACCATCTCCACCAAACTTCCATAACTGAACAAGGCCACACTTTGTGGGCAGATAGAAGGAGAGGCAGGTGTCAGCTGAGACCAGATGAAGTTTTTTTCCTGGTCAACTAGCAACTCTTACATTGTTAGTACGGGCCAGTTTCTAGCACTTATTATTCAGTATCTGTCATTATCTTGTTTCTGGTCACTGCCTTGGATTAGAACCTGATTTTATTTATTCATTAATAAATTTTAAATTATTAATGATTAAGTAATTAACATAAACAAGTAATTAAAATTATTGATTTATTGCTTTTGCTTTAAATATATAACAGCAGTTTGAGATATAAAATTTAACAGTTGTTACGTTGGAGGGGAAAAATGGATCGGCAGGGGACAAAAAACTTTTTCCAATATATACCCTTTTGTATATTTTGGATTTTGTATCATATGTATGTATATATATGTATTCCTGTGAAAAATAAGTTAATAATCGTATGATCTAATAATACCACTTTTGGACATTTACCCAAAGAAGACAAAACACTAATATGAAAAGATATATGCACCCCTATGTTTACTGCAGCACTATTTGCAATAGCCAAGTGATGGAATCAGTCCAAGTGTCCTTTGATAGATGAATAGATAAAGAAGATGTGGTGTATATATATGATGGATGGGTCTAGAGGGTATCCTGCTAAGAGAAATAAGTCAGTCAGAGAAAGACAGATATCGTATGATTTTATTTATGTGTGGAATTTAAGAAACAAAACAAAGAAAAAAAGAGACAAGCCAAAAAATAGACTCTTAACTACCCAGAAGAGATGGTTACCTGAGGGGAGGTGGGTGAGGGGATGGGAGAAACAGGTGATAGGGATTTATTCTCATGATCACTGAGTAATATAGTAAAACCGTTGAGCCACTGGATTGTACACTTGAAACTACTATAACTATGCTAACTATACTGGAATTTAAAAAAAAATGAATGAGTTAATTTTTGAAAGCTGCAGCTTGACTTCTTTAGCATTTAATTTCCTGTATGAAAGATACACCTGATCTGCCATTCTCCTCACCACCAGTCTACCAAGAATTTGCTTTTGTTCATTTCTTCTGAGACAAATTATATTTTCCTTTCTCTAGGATGAGCTGAAATTACTTGGAAAGCAAGGGACCACATTACTGTCATGTATTCAAGAACCAGCAACCAAAAGTCCCACCAGCGAACTCAATCCCAGTGAACTAGAGAATGTAGCTACCATGGAACGGTGAGTGAGAGAGGGGGGATTATGTAGAACTCGATGATCTGAAACGACTGAGAACAGTTGGCACAGCCCCTCCTGGGTGTTGGTGGAGTCAAGAAAGAATAATATTTGTGACAACAAAGGCAAAAAGATGGTACTCTCCGACAGAGATGTTTTTAGGAGAATGCTATTCCCTCCTTTTGTGCTTTGCTCTCATCCCAGGATTTCAGGGGAGATGGTAGTACGTATTTATCTTCATTTCTAAATAATGGTTTGGTTGGGTGCTGTGCTTTACACACCTGTCATCTCATTTAGAAAACAAAAGCTACAAAGGTAAGGTCACCTGGAGGCACATTTCAAAGCATAGCAGCTGCCTCCGAAGTGAAGTTTCTGGCTAGTTCTGAGGGTGTCCTAATTGAAAAGTGGAAAAATTTTCCATTTCCAGCTGAACTGTGAGAGGTCATAGGTGACAGAGACTTGCCTAAAAAGGAGATTCCCTTAGTTCGTAACACTGGCTAGAAACATAGGGGTTATCTACAGAAACCTATATGGACTTCTGTGGAAGTGAACATTAACCACATGTTACTTTCTCTTTCTTGACAGGTTATTACTTCAGTTGGACGAGACAGAAAGAGCCTTTAATCAGTTTTGGTCTGAGCATCACTTGAAGCTTAACCAATGCCTACAGCTACAACACTTTGAGCGCAATTTTTATGAGGTTGTTACTTCCTTGTTGAACAGAGCTCCCTTTCATGGTTTGGTGACTTCTGGGTCTCCCTTCTCCCTTGAACTCTGGATATTGAGTGTCCCTCTTCTCCCTAATCCAGCCCCCTCCTTATATCCTTGCTTCCTCATTGATCATTCTCTTCTCCCTTTTTCAGTGGGGTAGCAATGTTCTAGAACCCCCATTTTTCTGTTGGTATACATGCTATTTCATGTCTGGTTTATCTTCCTTTTTGATTGATAATCTGTGAATGTAGCTTTACTCTGTCATCTCTCTGTGTCTCAGCACCATACCCCTTTCGACCCCTGCCCTGAGCTTAATCTAAAAGCTTATGAGCTTAAAAAAAAAAAAGAAAGAAAGAAAGAAAGAAAAAGAAAAGGAAAAGGAAAAGGAAAAGGAAAAAAAAAAAGAATATGTAGATTCACAAAAGTCTTGAATACTTTTTGGATTTTCCAAGTTTTCTTTGAGTATGTAGAACCTATACCTCCAGAGAGGGCCTCAGGGCTTATTTCTGGATGTTCTAATGTGTCTTACAGGTTAAGCTTGCCCTGGACAGTTTGTTGGCAGAGCAAGCAGAGTTTACAGACATTGGCGACAGTGTGATATGCGTGGAACAACTTCTTAAGGAACACAAAAACCTGGAAGAAAAAGGCCAGGTTTGTTTTTTGCTGTTTTTACGGACTGGGAAGGAAGTCTCTGTGTACAGTGACAGATGATGTCCATTCATTATTGTTGGAAGGTGGCTGAAGGACACAGGAATGCCCAAATCCTGCCTTTTCCGTCCCCACTGCCACCTCAGGTGGGGTGAGGGTTCCGGTTGACTTGTCTGCCCCCACAAAAGCAGCAGGAGGAAAGGTCACAAAAGACACGTTATCTACCAGCAGGATGTGGAGGTGGGAGCCAGTGGTAAGGAGGGGAAACGTGAAAAGGGGAAACCAGAAAAAATACCAGCTGGGTTTATAATAAGCAGAACAGTGCAGAGTGGGCAATGGGTCCACATTAGTTCTGCTGCTACACAGAACTGGCAAAGCTTTCTCCTTTCTCATACCCCAAGAGTTGTCAATATCAAACTTGTAAAAGAATATGTGTTGCACAATTCTCATACCAGTATTAGACAGTTTCCCGGATCTGCACACAAGTCAGCAGGTGGTAGTGATTCTATTTTAAGTCCTTATGAATTTGAGTTATTACGAATTAAGAAAGTCGAGTCCTCTCTAGAAAACTTCCTTTTTACTCTTCTCAAATTAGAGTCTCTATCTTTTTGTCTTTTGGGCACCCAGTCCTTGATGATTAAGCACTTCCTCTCTGGGCTTATCTAAATGCATGCTTCCCATATGATAATTTTATAGTATTAGAGATTTGCTTCTCCAAGTGTGATCCTCTGACCAGTGCATAGATGTCACCTGAGTGAGAACTTATTAGAAATATGGAATCTCAGGCTCCCTTCAGAATTAGAATCTGAATTTTAATAAGATCCCCAGGTGATTGACATGTACATTATAGTTAATTGAGACACACCTTCTCCTCCCCAAAGGACAAGTAACAAATGTAAACCAGGTTCCCTCTGACCCTAGGAGGTATCAGTTATAGATTCTGAACTGGAGGTGCTTCTCCATGTGTGTGAACACATGAACCCACCTGTGCACCCAGACTCTCACTCAAGAATCCCATCCTCCTCTATGAGCACTCCCTCTATTACCAGTGATCATTTGACAACTAAACATTTTAGTACTGTAGGCTTGAGTAATCAGAAACATTTATCAAACAATGAAAAAAGAAACAAATTTCATGTATCTGGTGTCTCAGATTCTCTAAGACCCAATTTTTTGTAATTTTAGGTTTTTTTTTTTTCAAGAGAATTCCTTATTAAGTGTAGATACTATGTATTTTCACTTGCATACATTCATATACTTGGGGGGAAAAAGCCTCATCAAGCCCAGTCCTTATATTTTGGGTTCGAAAAATACAGTCATGTCGTATATATGAATGAAAGTAGCTACTGACCTGCCAGGAGGCTTTCATTCATCACCAGGTATTCCTTGTCCTAGGTTCTGTGAATGTGGTGGCAAACCAGACAGTCAAGACCCTGCTCTCATAGAGTTTATGTTCCACTGCAGAGAGAGATGAGTAAAAAGCAATCGAATAAGTATTAATATCAGATAGTGACAAATGGTATGAAGAAAATAACAGGATATAAGAGAGTGACTAGGGGTGTTACTTTTGCTCAGGTAGTCAGGAAAGGTCTCTCTGAGAAGGTGACCTTTGATCTGAGCTCTGGATAGCCATGCAAAGATTTAGGGGAATAGCGTACAAGGCAGAGAAGCCTCAAGCATAAAACATTGGAGGCAAGACCAAGGTTTGTGAGTTCAAGGAATGTGTCTGGAACATAGTGAGGCAGGGGGGTATAAGGTGGGAGTTATGGTGGTGAGGACTAGATTTTATTTTCAGTGGAACCTATTGGAGGGTATGGGTTGGGTTTTAAATAGTATGGCTGAGGGGCACCTGGGTGGCTCAGTCAGTTAAGTGTCCAACTCTTGGTTTTGGCTCAGGTTATGATCTTAGGGTCATGGGATCCAGCCCCATGTTGGGGTCTGTACTCAGCGCAAGGTCTGCTTGAGATTTTCTTCCTCTCCTTCTGCCCCTCTTTCCACTTGCACATGTGTCCGATCTCTCTTTCTCTCAAATAAATGAATCAATCTTTAAAAAAATAATAAATAGTGTGGCTGATCTGCATCCACTTTCTCTCTTCTGCCCCTCTTCTTGGACTTGAGATCTTGGATACATTAAAGATTGCTGACCAGAGCTAGGGGAGAAGCCTGTGGTCATGGGATGTAGGTATGGTTTGTGCACCCATGATTGGTCTTTCAGGGGCAAAGTATCAGAACCAGGTAGACTGACTCATAGCACATGACCTGCAGAGCCCAGGTATATTAGTTTTACCTATTCTGTGCCTTGCTTACCCTGTTATTTTACTTATTTTCTAAAGGATGCAGTAGACCCACTTCTCTGCCTTTAGATGAACCAAACAAAACTATCCTATCATAACCAGGACCTTTGTAACATGTCTTCCCTCAGATGTCTAAAAGGCAGTGTTTCTTCAGGTAATTTTAAAGGCTTGGCTAATCTTTCCATTTGTCCTACCTATAAAGTGTTAAAGGAACAAGGTGATACCTGTCTAGAGTCCACCGAAACCTGCTTGGGTTTGTCCTTCACTCAGCACTCAGGGGTCAGCTTCCCCCCGGAGCAGAGCCAGTCACTGATATCTGGATTGTTGCCAACTTGCTTATTCTGTACAATGATGTCATCCTCATGGATAACCTCTGAGCCAACTCACTAACCAGACATCTGCGGCATGCTAATTGAGCCTATTCTTTTATCTTTTTCTGGTTTGATAGTTCAGCAATCTTTTTTTTTTTTTTAAGAGAGGGAGAGAGAATCTCAAGCAGGCTCCATGCCTAGTGTGGACCCCACCTTGGGCTTGATCCCACAACCCCACGATCATGACCTGAAATGCAGAAGTTGGAAGCTCAACCCACTGAGCCCCCAAGTGCCCCTGATTTAAATCTTTTGAATGTTCATTTCTAACTCTGAGAAACAATGGTTATTTTACTCCCCACTGTTATTCCTTTTAAGGCAAAGTTTGCTGTGGGGTTTTGGCTATAAGGCAGGCTGGGGACCTTGGTGTTGGGTCAGCAGAGAGTTGACAAGGACGAGGCAGGGGAATCAACATGATTTTAGTCTTGACCTCTCCCCAGAAGGCCAAGGGCCAGCAGTTACAGTACATGTCTAGGAAGGCTTAGAACCCTGATCGTTAAATTCCTAAGGATGTAATAATCTAGCTGGAGGGCCATGACTTTTTTTTTTTAATGGAAATTTTCAGACACACACTAAAGCAGATCAGCTAGTACAATGAACTCCCATGTGTATGCTCTGTTTCCACAACCTTGAGCTCTCTGCCTTTCTTGTTTCATCTGACCACACATGTACATTTAATTCCTGTGCCATTATCTGTGAGTTCATTCTGGGTTCCCTGACATAGAACATCACCCTTTCTCATCATTTTCTTTCACAGTAGACACTTTTCTCTTTCATCTGTCATAACAATAGATTCTGGGGAAAAAAACTGTTATTACACCAATGATCTCTGAATTACGTGTTGCAACTTGACTATCCAGCCTTCTGGAATTTTCAGCACCTGAAAGATGCCAGCCCGGCTTGAGATCAGAGCACCAGATTTCAGCCATTGCTTTCTCATTATTTCTCTTTGACTTTGGTGATTTTGTCACCTGATTTTCTTTAGTAGCAGCTACATAGGCTAAGAAAGAAGCTATGAATTAGAGCTTTTACAGTAAAGTTCTTTGCAGGTGCCTGAAGGATGTCATGACTATACATGACTATACAGCCATCATTTATAGCACATGCAAGGAGGCCAAGGGGGCTGGAAGGTGGCAAGACATGGGCTTTGGAGGCAGACAGAACTGGATTCAAATCTCCGCTCTACAGACTACCAGCTGTGTGCCCTTAGTCAAGTCTCTTAGCCTTTCTGAACACATCCCTTCATCTGTAAAACTGAGAATAACCTTTCCCTACTCTGTGGGAAGATGAATGAGGTCAAGGCTTCATCAGGACTGGAGCGTAGTAGGTGGTCAGAAGCTGGAAGCTCTTATCAGTCCCCATTCATTTCAGCTGAGTGCTCTTCCAGCCATCCAGTGTGGCTCCTGAGTTACTGCTCATCTCTCCTCCAACATCTCAGGGCTTTAAGAACAGTTCTGAAGGGTGAGATGCTGCATGCCAAGCCAAGGGCAGGCTGTCATCACCACAAATTACTTGGGAAATAATCTGTGGGGAAGTTCCCTGGGCCCAGAAGACTTGTGCTGTTCTTAGTAAATTCACAGCTGGACTTTTAAAAAAAAATTCAGCAGACTTCTTTGCCAAGTTTTCATGCTTAGGCTTAGGTTTAAGCTTAGGCGGAACAAATGCTGACATTTTTCTCGGGTTGGTCAGAACCAGATTCTGGAGCCAAACTGCCTGACTTTGAAGCCTGGCTCTTCTCTTTCCTACCTGGGTCACTTTGGGCCATTTTTGCTTCTACTTCTCTTTTGTTAAACGGGGCCTATGTCGAAGGGTTTCTTGCAGGGAGTGAAAGAAAAAGTCAGTTTAAGCATTCACAATGGTGCCTGGCATACAGAAAGCTCTCAGTGAATCTTAGCTGCTGTCATTAACATCACAGAGGTAGTGGGGCAAATTCTGTTCTATGGAACGTTCCATAGGTTCAACCTGCAAGTGGCCGAGCAGTTCTAGTAACAGCATCTCATCCATTCTTCATTCATTTTGCAATATTTGTTGATCTCCTACTATGCCAAGTCCTGTTCTATGTTATGAGGACACAGCAGTGAGGAAAAGAGTTAAAAATTACTGCCTAGGGGCGCCTGGGTGGCTCAGTGGGTTAAGCCACTGCCTTCGGCTCAGGTCATGATCTCAGGGTCCTGGGATCGAGTCCCGCATCGGGCTCTCTGCTCGGCAGGGAGCCTGATTCCTCCTCTCTCTCTGCCTGCCTCTCTGCCTACTTGTGATCTCTCTCTGTCAGATAAATAAATAAAATCTTTAAAAAAAAAAAATTACTGCCTAAGGAATTAGCATTCTGGCCTTTTCTCAGGGATGGCAACCAGTGCATCTGGCCTTTGCTGGGCAAAGTACTAGGACTCAAGTACTCAAGTACCCTGAGTTTTTAATCCCTGAGTTCTTTTAAAATAGCTACTGCTTGACTTGTGTCACTTTATTCCTATATCATTACTCACTTTTGTTTTGCACAACAATCATTTATTCTTAAGTAGCTGATTTGTATCATGAATGTCTTAAGTTGAATAACAGCTGGTGCGTGCTCACAAGGGTCCGCAGCGTAGTGCGGGCGATAGATCAGTGATCACAGCAGAAGTACCTGCTCTGATCAAGAAAGGGTACAGAGCGGTAGGGGAGCACAGAGGAGGGGCATCAAAATGAATTGGTGCAGTTGAGAGAGGGATGTCCTTGTATTTCTGTAAGAAGTTAAACCAGGGCAGTGTGTCTGACTGGGACGCTCACCATGCTCAGCAAGGGTGCACGTGGCCTCTTAGCGCCTGGAGCCCTTTGGAAACACAGGAGTCATCTGCGTTCACTCACAGGGCAATGCTGTTTCACACAATTCCAGCCAAGTATGTTACTGCGTCTTCTAGTTCCCTGGTTAATTCATTTTATTGATCAAATATTTATGAGATACTTCTAAGTGCTTTCATGTAGCTTGTTTATCGGTAGGAGTGAGAGGAGGAGGAAGAGTGGGTGGAGGTTTACTAAGTGAAAGTGAAAATAAAATCTTAAAAAAGAAAAA
This sequence comes from Enhydra lutris kenyoni, assembly GCF_002288905.1. Lineage (NCBI taxonomy): Eukaryota > Metazoa > Chordata > Mammalia > Carnivora > Mustelidae > Enhydra > Enhydra lutris. The sequence continues at coordinate 8,355,090 of NW_019154086.1, forward strand.
AAGAAGGGCGCCTGGGTGGCTCAGTTGGTTAAGCCACCACCTTCTGCTCAGGTCATGATTCTGGAGTCCCAGGATCGAGTCCCACATCAGGCTCCCAGCTCCGAGGGGAGTCTACTTCTCTCTCTGACCTTCTCCCCTCTTGTGCTCTCTCTCATTCTTTCTCTCTCAAATGAATAAAATCTTAAAAAAAAAAAAAAAGTAAACAAAGAAGATAAGTTCAGGTAGAGGTAAGTGCTGTTTAAAAAAAAAAAAAAATGAAACAAGGAAGAGACTGGGCCTGGGTGGGTGCGTTGCTGGGAGTGACTTAGACGTAGTAGTCAGGGATAGCCTTGTGAAGAGGCGAGCCAAGAATTTCCCTGAAGGACCTTGGGCAAAGCATCCCAGGGAGGTGCCCTGATGCAGGAGCTAGTTTGGTTGCCATCCTTGTACCTCCTACCTGGATTAGTGCAGTAGCCACCAGCTGCTTTGCCTCTTCTCTGTCTTTCTCAACATTATAGCAGAAGCAATTCTTTGCAAAATATAAATGAGACCCACTCCTCAGAGCCCTCCCAAGCTTCCCACAACACACGGAATAAAAGCTGAAGTGCTCAGAATGGCGCTGGGGCATTCCGCATCCAGTTTCCCTCTTTCTCCTGATTATGTCTTCTCCTTTCCTGCTTGCATCCTCTGTTCCAGCCACAGTGGCCTCCTCCTGCTACCCGAACATGGCAAACACGCCCCTACCTCTCAGCCAAGTACTGCGTGCTTTGTCTGTCACTTTAGGCCTTGGCTTCTGTGTCAGGGGTTCCCAGGCCCACACTCAGGTTTGAAGATTTGCTAGGGGGCCTCATAGGTCAGCATGTAATTATACTCACATGGTTATGATTTATTACAGTGAAAAGATACCAAGCAAAATCAGCACGGGAAAATGCATGGGGCAAAGTCTGTTGGGAACCAGGTATAAGATTCCAAGATTTCTCTCCCAGTGGAGTCCTATAGGATCCTGATGCCCCTGGATTCCAACCTCCCAAAGGTTTATGACACCATGGAGAAGTGTTGTCTATCAGGAAAGCTCAGTCCCCAGTTTTTACTGGGGACTGGTCATGTAGGTATCCTCTACCTGCCATGTACCAGAATTCCATATTCCCAGAAAGAAAGTAGGGATTTAGTGTAAACCATATTGTTTGCACAAACCATTAAGGCATGGTGAGCCATTCTTATCAGGGGATGATAGGTACCCTCCTGACTTTCCTAGAGGGCACCCAAGGGTTAACCTTGCAAACAGGCCTTTCAAAGACAGCAGTCTCACGCATGTTAACATTTCTGCATTGCTTGGATGGCTCTTTTCTTTTAATAAATATTCAATTTATTGAAGTAACAATAAAGTCTAGTTTTTCCTTAAGCTTTCAAGTTCAACTACAAATCTTTTTTTTTTCTTTTTTCCATTTTCTAAAAAATTTAAATTCAATTAATTAACATATAATGTATTATTTGTTTCGGGGTACAGGTCTGTAATTCATCAGTCTTATATAACACCCAGTGCTCATTACAACACCTACCCTCCCCAGTGGACATTGTGGACGGCACAGTAAGCCCTTCTCTCATCCATCCTACTTAAAACAGCAACTCCTCCATCAGCACTCCCTACCCTCCTTTCCATGTCTGGCTTTTCTCCACAACATGCATCACTAACTAGGATATTATATAATCTACATATCTAATTATTCATTGCCTGTGTCTCCTTGCTGCTTCCTGACGGCACACAGGAGAAGAATGAGGCACAAACAAGTCAGCTGCAAGAGAAAGGGAGCCCAGGTCGGCAGTAGAAAAGACTGTCACCCCAAACAACTCCTCAGTCTCATATTTTTGGAAAGCAGGTCACAACCAGCAAAGAAGCTGGAGTCAGTTACACATTGACCATGAGTCTTGTGGATAAGAAGAAAGGCAAAATATATCTGGTCGAGCAGTGTAAAGTTTATAATTGAGCAAGCACTTTCAGAGGGCTCATCTAATTAGCCACAGGTGGTCTCTGGAGAAGGGGAGATAACAGAAAAAAGCCACTGGAATGCCCTGAGCCAGCTGGGCATTCCCTGCTGCTGGGCTTCGAGGAAGTATATCGTCCTCTCCCCCAGAGGCCTGTTGCCAGAAGGCTACAGCTAAGCGTGCTTGGTGGCTGGTGTAATTTCTCATGGGTTACATTTTAAGCAGTATGTTGTTCTAAGGCATGGTTACATCTTCTATTAACATGTAAGCTCCATGAGGGCAGGTATTTTGCTTCCTTGATTACTACCAGGCCCCTAGCAACTAGGGCGGTGTTTAGCACATGGAGGGTCCTCAGTAGTATGTGATGAATGAATTAAAAATAGATAAACATGGGGGCACCTGGGTGGCTTAGTTGGTTAAATGTCCAACGCTTGACTTCAGCTCAGGTCATGATCTCAGGGTTGTGAGATTGAACCCCACATTAGGCTCTGTCCTGGGCATGGAGCCTGCTTAGGATTCTCTCTCCCTCTCTTAAAAACAAAACAAAACAAAACAAAACAAAACAGTAAAACATGGCACATGGGATTAGAACAAAGTAAACCATGCAGAGAGGGGTAGGAGGTATGGTTGCTGGGAGGCTGAAGTCAGAGAAGACTGTGACTAGATCTTGTGAGTTGCAGGAAGGGGTTTAGATAAACATATTTCTTAAGTCTCAGGATCCCCCACAAGAGTTGTCCAAACCAGATCTTTACTAGCTTCCCAAATTCAGCTGAGTCCTGTCTCCCCTCAGGGCCCCATGTCTGATCCTTTTACTTTTCCATTTAATTGACAGGGGAATTCAGAGTCTCCAGTTCTGGTCAGTATAACCTGTCATGCTCTTCTGCCAAAAAGTTATCACAGTTGTTATAGTTGAATTACTGGTATTATTTATTTAGTAATCTAAGTTCTCCATTACATTGAAAATCATAGCTTGTTAATGCTATATCCTCAGTGCCTGGCTGAGAATTCAACAGAAATTTGAATGATTGGCTTGCTTTTCAGAGTGTAGTTGACCCTGGACTAGGCTAGACTTCTGGAGACCTTGAACTGCGACAGAGCTTCCCCAGGTTCCGGAGCCAAGACTCTCAGCCTAAGACCTGACATCTGCTAGGCTTCCTCCAGGTTTGGAGCACACGGTAAATATCACCCTCACCATGACCTGGCTTCTGATGCTTGGCTGTGGATGCTCACTTCACAGGATACCTTGGAAAAGGCCCAGCTGCTTTCAATAATTGGGGACCAGCTCATCCAAAGCCACCACTATGCAGTGGATTCCATCAGACCCAGATGTGTAGAGCTCAGGCACCTCTGTGATGACTTCATCAATGAAAATAAGAAAAAATATGACATTTTAGAAAAGTCCTTGGAGTTGCATAGACAGCTGGACAAGGTGAGCACAGCAAAGCCATGACCATGATGTTTGCTAAATTTTCTGTGCAAGAGTCTTAATCATACTCATCCTTCCTGCCCCTACAGAATTACTGAGAGGGTAATTACTTCATGTTAAATAGTGCTTGAGAGGCATTAAAAACTGTGCAGATTCTAGGTCATAGAAGTATTAGAAGTCAGAAGTGCCCTCACCATCCCACCATATCCCATTAGAATGAACAAATGTTCATTCTCCTCTATGTGGACCTAGACTTAGAGTTTTGGCCTGGCCCCATGATTCCCTTTAGGCAGAGAACCAAGCACACTATATTTACAAAGTGCTTCTCCTTATATATAGGCATCAAATCAATCTATTTGGAAAAGCTTAAGTAATAATGACCATTATACACTCCTGCCATTTATTGAGCACCTACTATGTTCCTGCCAGAAACATAATTATGTCATCTATTCAATCCTCAAGACAACCTATGAGAAGAGTATGAATGGCATTATTTGGAAGAGGCAGAAACTGATAGCTTGGTTAAATCAGTGGCTCACTGCATTTAATACATGAGAACCAGTTTGCTAGAATTGCAGATTCTCTAATGTGCCATTCTGGAGACTCAGATTCAGTAGTCTAGGATGATGCCCAGGAATCGGTATTTTCATCAAATTTCCAGGTGTTTCTGGTGCAGGTAGTACAGGGATGGCACGAGAGACTGTGGGATATGTGATCGCCCATGACCACACCTGGGGTAAAAATAGGGCATGCAGATTTGAAGTCAGGACTGCTGTATTCCAAACCCCAGACTCTCTAGACTAGACAGCAGCACTCTGTGCAGAGGGCTCACAGAGAAGGGGCATAGCCCCTGGTGCCCTTCAGTGGTGATCTCTGGGGCAGTTGCCTGGTCAGCAGGGGCAGTGGCTTCTGGAGCCTTCCCTGTCAGCTGTTTGTAGGCAGCACGTAACCCATGGTCATGAGTCAGCATGCTCCGTTCCCATAGCTGTTTCTCTCTGACGGCTGGGGGCACACACCCAGGCTATTTCTGTCATCCTGATGCCAAAGGGATTGTAATGTCAATGAAATACAACTGTTCCAGAAGCAAGTGCCTCAGAAGGGCCTGGTCCACAACCTGCTCTGTGTGCTGAACTCCGCAGGATCAGCTGCTGTTTTCCTCACTCCATTTCCGCTCCAGAGATAATAGCCTAGTGCTGATATATATGTTTGGGTGTGTGTGTGTGTGTGTGTGTGTGTGTGTGTGTGTGTGTGTCTGGGAGAGGAGGTATCCACTGTGACTGCAGAAGAACACAACTTAATGTTTTCTACAGATCTAGGCATGTTGTTTCAAGAGAAATATATAAAAGCATACATATGTCATGCATATAGAGCATATATCTAAAATCATAGAGTGTATATATCAAAACATGATTTACATTATTTTGAAAATCCAAAAATGTACAAAGGAGGATGGAAGAAGTTACTAGGAATACCTACCTGTGCCATTTCCTGCCTCATCACCACATAGGGATAATCAATAATTTTTAAATACCTTTACTACGCTTTATTATTCTAAAAGTAGTCCACATTCAGTGTAAGTAATTTAAAGGAAAAAATAAAGACAGATAGAAGTTGCCTATAATTTTCCCACTTAAAGCTAACTACTTTGGAGTGCTCCCTTTTGCTCTTTCCTCCCTGTATAGTTATTTTTGTGTGGCTCTTCAGGTCACATGATAAATGGAAATGCAGCCATACTTGCGCTGGCAGCTTCTTTCCACATACATATTCAGGCAGCACAAGGACCCCTGTCTTTCTTTTTGAGTCTTTTAAAAATTGAATTTTTAGAATTCGTCACCTATCTGATTTCCTCCCAGCAATCTGGAAAGTTTGAGTATTGCTGTCCTGAGTTACAAAGCTTTGCATGCTTTGATGCTTCCCTGGGACAGACAAATGCCAGTAAATGCAAATGTGAGCAGCGGAAGGTAGTGTTTTTGTTAAGAGGGACATTTCCTCCCCTGGGAAGACATGTAGGGGCCAGGTCGAATGCCTCATTGGTCATCCTATGCCCTTATAACTAGTTAGGATGCAAGATGAGTAGCTTAGAAGGCAAACCCGAAAAGTCATTGGTTGCATTTCTAATGGTTAGACCAAATTTAGGAATACCTAACTCTTTTCTTTTGGTGATGTAGCAATCACTGTCCGTAGAAAAGAGGAGAATGTTTATACAAGTCTTTTTACTGACTGAATGACTCTTCTGAGAAATGGACAGATGTAAAATTAGTTTGGGTTTGTCCACCTTACAGCTGTGTTAACAGTGGTTAGACCTATGAACTTTATGCTGTCCCACAACAATTTTCCATTGTCTCAGGATCCTTTTGTACCACAGACAAGCTCAGGTGTTCTGAGCTGTGGGCAGGCTGACTGCATGGGGCACTGTGTTTCTTTTGAAAGGTCAGCCAGTGGTGTGAAGCAGGAATCTACCTTTTGGCTTCCCAAGCTGTAGACAAGTGCCAATCACGAGAGGGGGTTGACGTTGCCTTGAACGACATTGAAGCATTCCTGAGTACAGCGAAGGAGTACCAGTTGCCCAGCCACATGGAGTTTTACAACCAGTTTGAGTTGATACTCACCATTGACGTCAAGGTAATGTGTCTGGGTTATTTTAATCTTGTGGTTAGAAAGGAAGCACTGGGGGGCCTTTTGCCTGTTGCTTAAGAAAGTCTGGTTCATCGTCATTAGCCATCAGGGAAATTCAAATCAAAACCACATTGAGATACCACCTTACACCAGTTAGAATGGCCAAAATCAACAAGACAAGAAACAACAAATTTTGGAGAGGATGTGGAGAAAGGGGAGCTGTCTTACACTGTTGGTGGAAATGTTAGTTGGTGTATCCACTTTGGAAAACAGTTTGGAGATTCCTCAAAAAATTAAAAATAGAGCTACCTTGTGACCTGGCAATTGCACTCCTGGGTATTTACCCCAAAGATACAGATGTAGTGATCCGAAGGGGCATATGTGCCCCAATGTTCATAGCAGCAATGTCCACAATAGCTGAACTGTGGAAAGAGTCGAGATGCCCTTTAACAGAGGAATGGATAAGGAAGATGTGGTCTGTATATACAATGGAATATTATGCCTCCTTCAGAAAGGATGAATGCCCAACTTTTGCATTAACATGGATGGATTGGAGGAGAGTATGGTGAGTGAAATAAGTCAAGCAGAGAAAATCATTTATCATATGGTTTCATTTACTTGTGGAACATAAGGAATAATATGGAAGACATTAGGAGAAGGAAAGGGAAAGTAAAGGGGGGGAAGTCGGAGGGGGAGATAAATCATGAGAGACTGTGGACTCCAAGAAACAAACTAAGGGTTTTAGAGGGGAGAGGGTAGGAGGATGGGTGAGCCCAGTGATGGGTATTAAGGAGGGCATGTATTGCATGGAGCACTGAGTGTTATATGTAAACGATGAATCTTGGAACACTACATCAAAAACTAATGATGTATTGTATGGTGACTAACATAATATAATAAAATTAAAGAAAAAAAAAAGTCCAGGTAGGATGTACTGAGCAGGCTTACCAGTTCCTGAATCTCAGGTAGCATCCTAGACTCTGTGCTTCCTGGAAATCTGACCCTTCATGGTCTGACCCAAATATCACCTTCAGTCATTCATTTCTCTCCAGATACTCATGAGCATCTCTGATGTATCATGCACTGTGCTGAGGACATAGCAATGAGAAGAAATAGACATGGTTCCGTCCCTGATGCAACTTAGTGGGAGAGACTGACGTTAATAAAATGTCAAACACAGGGCACCTGGGTGGCTCAGTCGGTTAAGTGGCTGACTTCAGCTCAGGTCATGATCCCAGGGTCCTGGGATCGAGCCCCACATCAGGCTCCCTGCTCATCAGAGAGCCTGCTTTTCCCTCTCCCTGCAGCTCTGCCTACTTGCGCTCCCTTTCTGTCAAATAAAAAAGAATCTTTAAAGACAAAAACAAAACCACTCAGTTTTTTTTTTTTTTTAAGATTTTATTTATTTATTTGTCAGAGAGAGAGGAGCGAGAGCGAGCACAGACAGACAGAGAGGCAGGCAGAGGCAGAGGGAGAAGCAGGCTCCCTGCCAAGCAAGGAGCCCGATGTGGGACTCGATCCCAGGATGCTGGGATCATGACCTGAACTGAAGGCAGCTGCCCAACCAACGGAGCCACCCAGGTGTCCCAAAACCACTCAGTTTTAAAATAAATAAATGTCAAACACAAAACACAAGAATGTGTTACAAGCTGAGATAAGTGCTCTGGAGGAGAGATTTAGGATCCTGCTGGACATGTGATAAAAGAACTTGACCTTGACTGGGGATCCCTAGAGCCAAGGCCTGGAGACTGAGTAGAGATAATGGGGGAGCCTTTCCAGACCAGAAGTAACAGCATGTACAGAGGACACAGGGCTGGAGGGAAACTGGCACAAATGCAGAAACCAAAGGCCAGGGTGGCTGGAGTACAAGAGCAAAGGAAGGGTGTTTGGGGGTGAGGCAAGAGAGGGGCAGATGAGGCAAGGCTTTGTGGGCCATATTAAGTTCATATTAAGCCACTGAAGGGTTTAAGCAGGTGAAAACTTGATTGGGTTTGCATTTTAAGACAAGCTCTCTTTTATGAAGTCAGCAGAGTTATGGAGAGCACACCTTCCTCTGAGATTCACATCACCTTGTATGTATCTCTCCCATAGGGTCGTATTTATTTCTTTTGAGTCACCGATCTCTTTTGAGTCACAGAATCTGATTCACATACTTTCAGGGTTCTATATACTCAAGGGTATTTAAGGAAGTTTGAGGTAGGCACTTTTTACCAAGATATGGGCAGAGTTTAGGGAACGCAGTAGGGATGGTGAAGGTCCCTGGGGTTACCAAGAAATAAGAAGCAGTTACCAGCCATCAGCATAAAGGGCAAAGGAGACCCCAGGAAGCACTGTAGCTGTGACTGTGAGAGGCGCTGGTAAGGGCTGTGGCCTTGGGCAGATGTGGCTACAGCTGCTGTTCCGGCCAACTTCAGCAAACTGCCTGGCCATACCACCTACCAGGAAATGAGTAAACTTAATCAACCATCTCTAGAAAATAAGCAGAAACATGGAGGAAGGAGAGGATTATAAGAGAAATATTTTTTAAAATCCTATATGTCAAGTGGATCAAAATATCCCCCAAGCCCATCTTTTCTTCTTTTAGTTTGGAATAAAATTTTAGGTTATAAGACTTAAAGATCCTGTTGTGTCAGAGAAAGTTGTGTCCACTGAGAAGTAAAGACTTTGTTGTCAAAACGGTACTCTATACATATAGAAATATTCCTAAATATATGTACGTGTAGATATGGTACAGACACATGTATCTTTTTACTTTGACAATTGAGATAGCCTACAATCAATGAGACCCCTAGTGTCAATGAGCCCACCTAGGCCTGAGATCTTTGTTTCTAATACCATTCTTCAGTAGAAGACTCCTGAGCTCCTTGGAGAAATGGCTGATTCTAGGGCTGGGGCGGGGAATATACAAGATGATCCTAGAGCATCTTGTAGTGCCAGAAGGAACTACTAAAAACAAAACAACAAACCACAGTGATGGGACATAGGCGGGAACTGAAAAGAACTCCCCACGGCCAATGTTAGAATAATTTGAGCAATAAAACTAATAAAGTAGTATTGGATTCCAACCCAAAGTATAAAATACATATCCATGAACCCATTCTGATATAAATAAATGGTGAAATAAATAAATAAATGGGGCAGAAGAAACTAATCTCGCATGCAGAAGAATTCTAAATTATTTGTGTAGATACTTTGCCCTCAAGGCAGTAGAGTATAATTTCCCAACCCTTAAATGTGGGCTATGTATAGTGACTTCCTTTCGAAGAATACAGTACAAGGAGGGAGAAACAAAAACTGAGTTTATGGTAAAGTTACTTTATATACACGACCTCAACTAGGTGACCAAGGTCAACATCAAAACAGTGTTATCATGCAGATTTGAGGTACCCTTGATGTAATATGATGAACATGCCACTTTACTTCCATGGTCTTACCCCAAAACCCATAACTCCAGTCTAATCATGAGAAAAACATCAGATAAATTCCAACTGAGGGACATGCTACCTCAGTATCTGACCAATACTCCTCAAGATAGTCAAGGTCATCAAAAACCAGAAAAAGCTGAGAAACTGCCACAGCCAAGAGGAATCTAAGAAGTCGTGACAACTACATGTAATATAGTATCCTGGATGGGACCCTGGAGGAAAAAGTACATTAGGTAAAATTGAAGAAATCTAACTAAAGTGTGGACTTTATTGAATAATAATAATAATTTATTTTAATAATAAAAGTAACATCAATACTATTTTATTAATTGTAAGAAATATACCATACTAATGTAAACTGTTAAGATAGTGGAAACTGGATGGTCTATATGGGAACTCTGTACTATTTTGTATTTTTTTTCTGTAATTCTAAAACTGTTTGAAAAGATAAAATTTATTTCTAAAACAGTGGTAGTCTACGTGTAAACAATTGAATCTGTTACAATTAAGGCATAGTGATTACGAAAACTGCATCTACAATTAAAAGATTATGCTTGTAGCAGCCCCCCCCACTCATCCCCCCGCCCCGCCGTCTGAGGCTCTTAAGGTGCTTTTCTACAATACATTGCTACTCCACCACCTTCTTTGTGCTGTTTTGATTTTCCTCCGTTGTTCACTTTCACCACGCAGTCTAAAAAATGAAACAATCGCAGTAACAAATAGCAAAATTCAATTCTTTAAACGTTCACTTCATTCACCTATAATGAAGGTGGTGGCAGTTTAGTGGAAGACAAGCACATGCCCAGTTAAGTGCCCATTGGTCCAAGAACATAGGGAGTGAAAGGGACAGTGGAGCACATAGGGGATGCAAAGGTCAGCTCAGCCTAGGGAAGTCAGGGTGTTCATAGGAGAAGATGCCTAAATTTGGTCTTGAAGGTTGGGTAGGAGTTTTCAAGGGACACAAAGCAGAGGGAGGGAACCTCAGCAGATGGAACAGGAGATGCAAAAGCAGAGAGACTGGAAACAAGAATGTTCCTGTAAATGCCACAGCTGGAAGCTGGAGTGAGGGGCGGGGACTCATGGAAGTTGGACTGGAGGGAAATCAGTGTAGCTAATGAAGGGTCCAGTGTTTCATGAGGAGTCTGGACTTTATCCTAGCAGGTCATTTAAACAAGGAAGTTATATGATTAGATTTATTTCTGGGAAAGAGAATTCTGATTATGGTATGGAGAATGGATTTGCAAATAAAAAGAAGAAAGAGGAAAGGAGGGGATGCAGTTGTTAATCTTGTCCCAATCCTCTCCCTCATCTGAGGGAGACCACCTCGCCATTTCCAGGGTTCATTCTGGGACCTTAAGGGAGAGATACAAAAGGGCAAAGGTGATTCAAATCCTGTTAAATACAAATGGTGGGCCAGGGGGCTCCAGCATGTGGCACTGATCTCACATCAGGGCTGTGCACCATATACCACTAATTCGACAGTCATTCTTTCAGTCAGATTTCTTGATATTTGTGTAGCAGTTAACACCCGTGACTCAGTGTTCTAGCTTATCACTGGGCTAGCCACCAAGTCTTATCACCATCACCCCAGAAACACAAACTGACATTGCTTAATCCTAACATAGGAGATTTGGTTTCTTTTTGGGATCTGGACTTATAGCTGTATTGTCAGAACCTCTAGTCCACTGTACAGCTGAGCTTCCTGAGGCCAGAGGCACATTCCTTAAAGAGACCTTTTTTTTTTCTTAAAAAAAAAAATTTTTTTTTGCCACCTTAGCATTTTTAAAATTAACATATAATGTATTATTTGCCCCAGGCGTACAGGTCTGTGAATCATCAGGCTTACACTTTTCACAGCATTCACCATAGCACATACCGTCCCCAATGCCAAAAACCCAGCCACCCTATCCTTAGCCCCCAACCTCCCAGCAGCCCTCAGTTTGTTTTGTGAGACTAAGAGTCTCTTATGGTTTGTTTCCCTCATGATCCCATCTTGCTTCATTTTTTCCCTCTTTACTCCCACCACCCCCTGCCCTGTCTCTCAAATTCCTCCTATCAGACCTTTTAAACATAAGCCCCACCTTAATCTAGATTAGGGGTTGCAAACTACAGCCTGTGCCTGAAAACTTCTTGCCACCTACTTTTACAAAGTTTTATCAGAACACAACCACACTCATTCATTTATGTAGTGTATGTTGTCTGTGACTGCTTTAATGCTACAAAAAGGTCAGTAGTTGTAACAGAAACCAGATGGTCTGCAAATTCTGAAATATTTACTCTTTGGTCCTTTACAGAAAGATTTTGCTAACCCCTAATCCAGACCAACACTGTTCAGTAGAAATATAATGCCAGCTGTATATGTGACTTAAGATTTCTTAAGGTTTGGTCTGGAAAAATTTAAAAAAGTGAAAAAAAAAACCAAACCCACGTGATGTCAGTTTTAATGATGTTTTATTTAACCAAAATCCAAAATACTGTTTCAATATATAATCAATATCAGAAGTTACTAATGAGATATTTTACATTCTTTTTTCATTCTAAGTCCTCAAAATCCAGTGTGTGTTTTACACTGATGGCACAGCTCAGTTCAGAACAGCTGCATTTTGGGGGCTCGGTAGCCTCATGTGGCTAGTGGTTGCTGTGTCAGACCATCCAGGTCTGTACTCAGACTCTACAAGGACTGAGACCAGTACTAGATGTTGGAGGAGGGATCAGCCTTGGTGGGACCCTCAGGCTGAAGGGAAATGGTTGTTCCGTAGCTGACTCGGTAGTCCTCCCTCAGGGCTCTGGGCTCTTGGCTCTTTCCAGAAGATGGCCAGCAGAAAAAAAGACACATTTACTTTACTAGTTGTGAAAGGTGGCAACCTCCCTGAGTATGTGCTAAACCTGTACTTTCGGAATGAGGCATCCTCAGAGCACCCTGCATGGATTGTGATGGTTGAGCTCTTCTGATTTGGGGTCCTTTCCTTGGTGGCTAAAATCATCCAGGAGGCAGATGTTAGATGTGAGATGTCTGACATCCGTCTGAGTTGGCATGACGAAGAAAAGACTACCCACTGCCTTTGACCCGCCAGAGATAGATGGATGTCATTTTGGAAGCAAGGCCAGAAAAAATGTATTCAGGTGAATTTAGGCCTTGGTGAAGCTCGAAGACTTCCGGGCCTTGTTTCTTATTCTCTTGAACCTTTGCTTTAGAACATACAGTCAGTTACGGGAATGTCAGTGAGTTTCATCTTTCCCTTGGTATTTTTTCAGTTTACTTCTTTATTACTCAGGTATAGAGAAGGGGTCCCACAGAATAAAACTTAAATGTTTCTCTTTTGAGTATTTGGGGTTCCCTTGATCCTGCCTCAGTATGTAGCCAGCTGTTTCCCCCCAGAACACATAAACTCTTTTCTGAGCCAGGGGCCTTTATTCAGGGTACACACCTCTTCCTTTGAAACCCTCCTGTTCTATAAAGTGGCCCAATATCCTTTATTCATGGTCTGTGGCATGCTCTTCTATTAATGGACATGGCTTTGTGAACATTTATCTGCTCCATTTATATTTACTGAGCACTACTCTGTGCTAGGCAGTGTCCTAGGCAGGGAGATACAGTAGTGAAAAGGATATGATCTTTGTCCATCAGATGAGAGATGCAGACTTGCAGAATCAGAATTCTGGTGCAGGCTGAGCTGTTCCACGACTTGTGTGTGGATGGAAGGGTCACCTGAAGGAAGTGAGTTTGGGGGAGGGGGAAGAAGGGAGAAAGGGAAATCTTCATGTCATCAGGCTGAGTACAGAGAGACCTGGTCATGATTTGCTTTTGTTCCTGCAGGCCAGAGCCCAGGAAGTCCTGCAGAAGCTGAGCGACGTACAGGAAATACTTCACAAGAGGCAAATGAGTCTGATGAAACTGGCAGCCAGACAGACTCGCCCAGTGCAACCCGTGGCCCCCCACCCTGAGTCGTCCCCAAAATGGGTGTCGCCGAAAACCAGCCAGCCCTGCATCTTGGGTAGGTTATTTGGGGAGAGGAAGCTTTGTGCCCTTATGTTTCATCAGTACTCATGAGGGTTGAAATTGTGCTTGTTTAAGATGCATAATGGTTGTTGTTTTGACAAATATTATTTAAAATAAACTACAGTGTGGAATCGTACAGGCATTGAAGACTTTAGAGAGAGAAAACAGAATGCCTGTGTACAAGGAGACACTCACAGTCTAGAATAGGAATAATATAAATGTGCAAATAACATCAGCATGAGATAGACTCCATTAAAGACCTTTAAAATCCTCACAAGATTCTATTATCAGACCAGTGGTAAAGTTGGTTCTTTGTAAAGATAAAAACAATAGATAAGTCCTTACACCAGTCCTGCTTGGTCTTGATTATGAAAGCTTAATAGTCAGTCTTGAGAAAGGTAGTGTAAGTCTTCCAGCTTTGTTCTTTTTCAAGATTACTTTGGCTTTTTAGGTCCTTTTCATTTCCATATAAATTTCAGAATCACGTTCAAGTTTCTGCTGAGATTCTGCTTGAGGTTGCACTGATTTATAGATCAATTTGGGGAGAACTATTGTCATACCAGGATTGAGTCTTACAATTCATAAATGTTATAACTCTCCATTTATTTAGGCGTTGTATAATTTCATTTGGCAGTATGGAAGTTTTTTGGTTTTGGTCTTGGTTTGCTCTTTTTTAAAAGTTTTTATTTAAGTACCAGTTAGTCAACATACAGTGTAATATCAGTTTCAGGTGTGCAATATAGTGATTCAACACTTCCATATGTCACCCCGTGCTCATCACAAGTGCACACCTTAAGCCCTGTCACCAGTTTAACCTGTGCCCTGCCTACCTCCCCTCTGGTAACCGTCAATTTGTTCTCTATAGTTGAGTCTGTTTCTTGGTTTCCCTCTCTCTCTCTTTTTTCCCCCTTTCTTCATTTGTTTTGTTTCCTAAATTTTACATACAAATGAAATCATATGGTATTTGGCAGTATAATAGGTTTGAGTGTTAAGGTCTTAGGCATTTCATGTTTGTTTGTTTGTTTAACTGTATAGTAAATGGAATTTACCATATTTAACTACCAATAGGGATATATATCTGTATAAAATATAATCAGGCCATCTGTCAATAGGGACATTTTACTTCTTCTGTTTCAATATGCTTTTTCCTCCCTCACCTTTTTATAATGGCTGAGACATCTGATAAAATGTTGAATAGAAGTGGTGAGAGCAGACATCCGTGCCTTTTCGCCATATTAAGACAAAGAGTTCCTTTTTTTACCTTAAAGTATGATGTTAACAGTAAGTTTTTCACAGAGGCCTTTTATCAGATTGAGGAAGTTCCTTTCTCTTCCTAGTTTGATCAGAGTTTTCATCATAAATCACTGTTGACTTTTTCAGATGCTCTTTTTGGTGCATCTATTGAAATGATTATATAATTTTTCTCTTTTATTTGTTAAAATGGTGGATTACAATGATTTATTTTCAAATGTTAAAACAATTGTACATTCCTGGGATAAACTACTCTTGGATACCTTATATATGTTATTTGTTACTCTGTTATTTGAAACTCTGTTATTAAGAATATACATGTCCATAATTGTTATGTCTCCCAGATATTCTGGCCCTCTTCCAATTAGGAAACATCTCTCCTTCCCTCCTGATCTTTAGTAGTACTCCTTGTCCTGATGTCTATTTTGTCTGATATTAACACAGCATGCCAGCTTTCTTATGTTTGGTGTTTGGATAATATATTTTTTCCATTTTTGTATTTCTTTGTTTTCAAAGTGTATCTCTTGTAAGCAGCATATAATTGGGTCTTGACTTTTTTTTTTTTTTTTAAAGATTTTATTTGAGAGAGAGAGGACACACAAAAGAGTGCGCAGGTGGAGATGGGGAGAGGGAGAAGCAGGCTCCCCACTGAGAAGCGAGCCCCTTGCAGGGCTCAGGGCCCAATCCTAGGACCCTGAGATCATGACCCAAGTAGAAAGCAGATACTTAACTGAGCCACCCAAGCACCCCAATTGGATCTTGACTTTTTAACATATTCTGTTTCTGATTGGAGTATTTAGTCCATTTACATACAATACAATTATTGATATAGTTAGATTTAGAGTAATAATTTCATTATTTGTTTATTTTCTCATTTTTTCCCTCTGTTCCTCCTTTTCTGCCTTCTTTTGGGTTAGCAATTTTTTTCTTTTTTAGTGTTCTCTTTTAATTCTTTTATTGGCTTTTTACCATACCTGTTTGCATTGTTTTTCTCAGATATATGTTTATGTATAGTCTTATATTTTATATTTCATCTTTTACATCTACTCTCTTTTTCAATCATTTCCAGTGTTCTTTTTATTCCTTATAATAGATCTGAATTACCACTATGTCATTCTTCTCAGGCTGAAGAATTTCCTATGCATTTCTTGTGTAAATCAGATGACAATGAATTCTTTTGGCTTTTATTTATCTGTAAATTATGGGGTCTTGGTAATTCTCCATTTTGTTTGGTTTACAGTCCCCTATCTCCCATCACATATTGCAATTTTTAGAAGCGAGCCTTGATAACAGTGTAGTGCATTTTTTCTTGAATTTTTGTGCGCACACACACACACAAATGCACACCACTACGCACACTCAATGCACTTATGCACACATCCTACTGACAAATACAAATAGATTTTCACACACATAGAGACATCTTTTTGGATGGCTAGAGATAGGACTTGGTTTTCCTTAATTTTCATTTAGGGCTCATTCCCAAAACTAAATTATGTTCACTTCTATGATGTTTCCACTGTCATTGTTTTAAGGGATATATGTTTGTTACAAGTAAATAAAGCAGGAATGATAGCTTGTTTCTCATTTCTTTTTTTTTTTTTTTTTTACAAGATCTTATAATGGACAATGACCCTTCTAGCATAAGCAGATCTTTGTCACGTCTGAACAAGTATCATTGACTTTGGCCAGACATCTTGCTCATTTTACAGAACAATTCTGCACTTTTGTTTTGGATACTAACCACTGAGTATGGATTCAGGCAAGTCACTAACAGGATTTTCAAACACATTTATCCAGTTCCTTAGTAACGGAGTCTGTCTCAAGAGAAACCATTATACTTCACAGTGTAAGGAACGTGAGGGAGCTGGAATCTTGGCTCTGACTCTTGTTTGCTTGGGTACAACATTTAACCTCTCTAAAGTTTATAAGGAATGCAAAAAAATTCTTTTGTGGTTATAATAATAGCTAAAATATACTATTTACCATGATCTAAACACTTTGCACACATTAACTCATTAAGCCATTATAACAAGCCTGTACTGTAGGCTTTCTCGTTATTCCACACTTCACAGATGAAGCAGCTAAGGCACAGAGATTACTCCGAGAATATGTGTCTTTTACATGGAGGAGCAAGACTTGAATGCTGGCCATGTGGCTGCTCGCCCCAGCCTTGAACTTCATTACTGCACTTAGAGTGGGCAGGGTGGTGCTTCTCAGTCGTGGGTGTTGCCAGCTATAATGTATGCACTCCTAGCATCTAGTTATTATGCCTGGAATTGCTCAGTTTACACGGATGCCCAAAGGATTGTTGATTGTTATGAAGTAGCTTCAGGGATCATATAACCAGGGGCAGCAAACAGGACACTTCACTACAGATTTCAATAATATCTATGAAAAAGTCCATAGAAAGCCCAAGCAGATTCCAGTTGACTCAGAGAACCTGAGGGTTGGGAGGAATTTCTGCAGGCCACTGTTCACCACAGATAAGAATCAGGGTGCTATGTTGGGGGCATTAGGTGGATGGCATTTTGGCCATGGGACCTAGGTCGTTCTTAGGTCGTTCACAGGTATGCTATGAATTTTCCAAGGGAACTGTATTCACAAGGGTGTTGACAGTGACAAGAACTCAAAGTACCACTTACTTTTTAGCCTTGCAGCCATCATCCCCAGTGCAGCCCTCTGGTAATGCTAGGTTAGAAAGTCTCAAGGTCTAACCAGGGCTTTTCCTCCCCAAATCCCATTCTTACTGCCAAATGGCCTTGGAGGCCTGAAGAAAAGATATCTCCCAGGTGTCCCAAGAGCTCTGTGGAAAGGAGGGGAAAATGACAGAGTGACAGAGAGAGCAAGAGCAAGAGAGCCCAGTTCCATACTGACTAAGCTAACTCATTCTTCGCATAGTTGTCTCATCCACTAATAAATGTGGTTCCATCCGTTTGGGAATCCAACTGTTAAATTAGCAACAGTTTCTGGCTGGGGCAGGCATAGACATCCTCTTATATAATCATAGTATGATTATGTGAGTGTGGGTTGGGGTGGTTGCGTGTGTGTGTGTGTGTGTGTGTGTGTACAGACAGGGAGAGAGAACACTTTATTAAAGAAGATTGTAAGGAAATAGTTATGTGTAAGTGGTAAGATTTTAGTATTTTTTAAAATTGTCTATGGTAAGCACAAATTAGCTACTTGTATAATAAAAAGGATATATTCAATAAATGTGGTCTCTAGAATTGATCTGGTCTTCTAATCCAAGAGCAACATCAACTGCATTTCATACAGTACAAAGATAAATGCTAAAGCAGCGGTGCATAAAAGAATCCATGAAGTCTGAATGTCAAGGGAGACTTCCTGAAGAAAGTGACCTTTTCACCGAGACTTGAAAATGGGAATGATGGAAATTTTCTCATTTTTACCACATTATGTTTACTGATTTGTTGTAGTTTAATGTTTCATGTGGTGTTGTGTGTGATTTTTATCTCTTCGGATCAAATGTTAAATGCCTGGGGTCAAAGGCTATTTCTTTTCTGCGTCTCTCTTTCACCTCCAATTTCATCTCACACCTTGGAAATCATCACAGTAGCTCAATTAAGCTTTGTTTTTCAGTTGGCCCAACCCAGTCCAGCTGCTCATCTGAGCCAGGCTACACGCTCTGGGGTATTTTTAAGCTGAGTTGCCAATAATGGCACATTTTCTTTCTCTAGCTCCTCTTCAGAGGACATCTGAGGAAACTTATACAAGGACATTGGAAAAGGAAGATGACAAGACTAAATTTGAAGTCAAGGTAAGATCACCTTTTCTTTTATGACTTGAGATTTCTGACATACGTGAATATTGCTGCCATAATTACCAATAAATGAAATTCCCCTATCCCATACCTATCACACCTCCAGGTGATGTGGCCATAACGGCATGTAGCACAGACTCGTGCTTTTAAGAGCTGAGGTTGGTAGGACTTCTTCATTTTCTTTCTTCTTAATTGCAACTAGAAAAACTGGTCATGGATGTAATTGTTGGTAGATACTATGTTATTAAGAAAAAAGTCATTTTGTGCATTCCTATACTCTGACTCATATTTAAAACTGCTAGGACAGTGTGTGGTTTATGTGCAAAAAACCATGGCTGAATTGCATACAGCCACACACACTCGCATGCATGCACCACTGGTGAACTCTGAATAAACTCTGTAGATTGTGTGAACATCATTTTCTTGCTTTTAGTACTATACTCTAGTTGTGTAAGATATTAATATTAGAGGAAGTGGGGGAAGAGTACATGAGACTTCCTTGTATGTTTCTTTGCGGCCTTACGGGAATCCATAATTATTTCAAAATCAAAGTTAAAAAAAAGAAAGCATAAACTTTGGAATCAGGCACACCTGCCTGGAAGCCACAGAAGCCACTTTAAGCCTCCGTTTCTCATCTGTAAAAATGGGGATAACAATAGCTATTACCTGAAACTAATTTTGAGCAGCAAATGGAAATTTGAAAAGTGCCAAGCACCGTATAATTGTAAAGTAACATTATATTTAAATGCCCAAATAAAAAAATGTGTTGCCGTAAAAGCAACCCTAGAAGGGGTTCTTTTCCTCCTGCCTCCCTAAAAGGTGAGTATCTGACTGACAGAATGTTCTGAAGGCAGACGCCAGTGGACCCTGGATTACACGCACTTTAGCAACAGTTTGGACTCTGCTTCTGTGCCTCGTGGTCTGAATAGAGGACCCCACAGGTATTCCACTGCCCATGATGGAGTCAGGCAGAAAGGGGGTCTCCGACTTTTCTTCCTTGAGACATAAACAAGGTGGGAAGTGGAGTTCCCAGCAGACTTTTCTTAACAAGCTGCAATCTTCTGTCTGTTTAGGCAGAAGAGAACATTGCTGTAGTGTTTCAGAATCCCCTGCGGTGGGAGAAATTGCTTTACCATGTCTTCCAGAGTTAGGTAACACTCTGCAGTTTCACAGCTGTGATCAGCCATTTTAAAGAGTAACGAGCAGTTTTTTGAAATGGGCAAATGTAATGAAGCTTTGTCAGACTTGACATCCATGAAGTTTGCGGAATTATTGCACGACATAAAAAGGGCTTAACCGTGATTACCTTCAAAACTGAGCACCACCCTACCATCTCTGTACGCTGGGCTTCCGAGAATCTCATCTCTGAAGGTGAGAGCTAGGTCAAGTGCACCAAAGCTCAGGTCCAGCCCCTGAACTTACATGCTGTTGCTATTAACCCACAGTGTGATTTGAACTTACCTCCCTGCTCTGTGATTTTCCTTGCCTCATCTTTAAACAACGTATTTATGGCCTACACAATTTACAAAGATGCCAGAGGGGTTGTGTGTACGTGGAGGTTCTCATACAAAAGAATCCAAAATTGAGTGAGTTATTTCAGTAAGTGTGAACAATAAATATGAGTGCTGTTGTTTTATTTGTTGAAAAAAAAAAAAAGGAAAATATAGTCAGTAAGTGTAAGGCACCTTTTCTCAGGGAAGACCTTAGGGTGTTTAAGATGAAAGGTTTCCATAAGCTACATTTATTATTTACTTTGATTTTATATATTGGTAAAAATAGACAATGCAGGAACTAGGACAGGGGAAGAACCAGAGGCCTATAGAGTTGGAAAATGTTAGGTAGAATCCAAGAAGCTCTGGCCACTAGAATTTTTGGTTTCTTCCCTTTGCCCGTGCTGCTTATTTAATTCAGATTCTAAGCCCATCCTTCTAGGATGCTGGCTGCCTCATAGTTAGGCAGATCACCAATAGCATAGATATTGGTAAGCCAATGCAAGCCCATGTTACAATTGTCCTGGGCTTTTGTTGTTTTTTTTTTCCTTATCGTTACCTCACTTGAGTATTTAATGAAGGGCTTTTCCTACAACAACGTTATGTTAACAGTCAAGGCAGTGGAGGAAGCAGAGTAGGAATTGTCTGCCAGACTTCCTCAATTTGGCAAACAGAGGCTGGTCAGACTTCTACTTCTAAAAGACAAGGCTATGAGAAGTGTGAGCAGAATCCATATAGTCATGAATGACCATGAGTAGGAAGGAAGAGGGTTTATGAATTAATCCCCAAATCCTAGACTTAAAAATCAATTCAGGACCAATAAATTCCATCAGCATTTGACAAGGTAGGTAGTATAACCAGGGAAATCATCATTCCAAAATATGTAAGAAAACTGGTTAAAAAAAAAAGAGTAGGTTAGAAAAAAGGTTTCGATTTATGTCTGTGTGACTCATGGTTTATTGAAAGGAGGGGCAAGGAGGTTGGCTAACATCAAGAACAATCATTCTTGCTTGTGTTTTGTGGCCACTGTCCAGGACAGAGAACCAAAATGCATAACCTATGACTCTGGGGACAATCAGACATCCTTGACCTTTGACATAGAATGTAAAGACAAAATGAAAGCACAACGCAGATCATAACACTGTGGTAAATGCCACGCCTTGCTTTTCTTGGGTAAATGCTCACAGACCAAAATAAATAAATAAATAAATAAATAAATAAATAAATAAACCAAAGCCACTCGTGATTGCCCCTAGACTCACTGATAGTCACTACATACAACAAAATCATGCAACCAAATCAAGCTATGATTTTATCGTCATCAGAGAACTCATTTCCAAAAAAGGCATTCTGTCTTCTCAGGTGGGGTACTCCTGGCTTTTCTTGTCGGAAGGGATGCACACTCAACCTGACAAATGGGCTGCGGCTCTGGGGCCGTCTGGCAGCTGTGCACCCCTGCGCTAGACTCCCCGACGAGGTCTGGGAAAGCCCAGCCGTGGGGATTTGCGGTGGTTGCTGGCAGTAGTGATGTGGCTGATTCGGGTCCTTTACATCACCAGCTGGAAGCTGGAACCTGGAAGCATGACTCACAAGGGCTGCTTTTCCAGGCTGTTCGCATCACAGCTTCTTCAGAGCTGGAAAGAGGCCAGACGCTGATGAAAATTCCTTTTTCATGAATGTGAACCCTCAGGATAAAGGCCGAGCTACTGGCTGTGAGCACCAACAAACTGTTGCTGGGCACCCGTTAGTGTGGCTTAGCATAGCAGAGGCCTTTTTAGGCTGGCAAGCAAACAGCCTCCTCCATAAAAATTAAAAAAAACAAACAAACCCAATTCTGTAAGTTAGAGAATGAGAAGGTGAGGGAGAGACTGCTAACACTGGCGAGGCCCAGACATTGTGCTGCATGCTGTATGTACCTGATTTCATCCCAAATCCTCAATACCTTGAGGAAGAAGATGAGGAAGCTGATGTTTCCCTTGTTTTATCCGTGATGCTGTTGAGACCCTGAGAAGTTAAGTGAGCTTCCCTAAGGGTCACACAACTAGTAAATGGTGGAACTGGGATTTGAAACTCGTAGTTTATTTAATCTAACAGTTTACTTATCTATCTAACTTAATCTATTTACCTATAACCTATTAGTTACTTAATCTAGCTACCAGTTTACTTAATCTCTCATATTCTAAATTCCTCTTCTGCAAAATGGGGATAAAGCCACCCCACAGGTGACTGATTAAATGAGAACTACATGACTTCAATAATAATGATAATGTTAACAAATCAAAATAAAAATATTTAAAACATGAGAAATATGTGGGGAGCACCTAGCATGATGCCTCACATACAGCGGGTTCTTTGTAATTTTAGTTTCCCATTTAATCCCATGTTTACAGATAAAATGTTCTGTGTAAAAGATGAACAGTGGCTGAAGGGAGGTCAGGTCCGGGTCTTAAATTGAATAACTTCTCCTGATCTTGAATATGTACTGTTTTGCCAAATGATAGCAGATCAGGTCCAAATTCAGTTCCTTGCTTTCTCACTCCTTTGAGTCCCCAGAGCTTTCATTTACCTCTGATTCTCAACAGGAGAACTATATAAACTGTAAGCACATTTCAGGGTTCACCCTCTGTGATGCTTGAAGTCTGGTCATTGAGAGAATCCACAAAGTCTTTGAGGCAGCCCCCAACTAAGCTTTCTGAGGAATTTCTAGAATGGAGATTATCAGGGTTTCCTATGGATTGTAGCCCTGAGCATCTTATTAATAATGCAGATTCTCAAGATCTACCCTCAGATTGTGATTCAGGAGGGCTAGAGTATGGTCCAGGAATCTGAATTTTTAACTTTCAAATTCAATATTTTTAATTTGGTAACTAGAATACAGGTGGTATAAGGATTGCATTTTGGGCCACACTTGCCTAGAGGCTGTATTCATATGTCATAAAGACTCGGGATGAAGAGAGCTCATTAAGGTAGATATAGATCTCTTAGGCTAATACAGTCCAGAACTAAGTGAAGTAAGTGTGTGATTACATTAATCTATGAGAATGTACTTTCATTGAGGGAGCTATATGACAAAGGACAGAATAACAGTTAAGACCACTGTTGACTAAAATATTTCATTGGTCCAATCTGGGTATCGTATTCTGCTCCATTTACTATATATTAAAACAATTGCTATGGGTCATATGGAAACAATTCTAACATGGGGCCTGAACTCAGGAAACTTACAAGTTTCATGAGGGAAACTATATATTTCAAATAATTTATAATGTAGAGGAGAATGACATACCTTTGCTAAAAGGAATATAACATGTTAGAAGGCAGAAGAAGGAACAGTTCATAACAACAATATTGGGGATATTTTTATAAAGGAGATAGCATTTGAACTTAGCTTTGAAAAATAAATACAACTTTGAAAGTTGGATAAGACAGAGAAAGGCAGTCAAGATGGGGAAGGATATAAAGTATCAAAAATCTGAAGGGGTACAGGCTATTCTGGGAATGGTTCGAGAAAGCCAGAGAGGTAGACCAGAACAGGTTGCTGAAGGCTTTGGTTAGAAGTTGTTGCCAGGAAGGACACCTATGTATTAGAAAGATGACTCTGGTATGGCAATGAAGAGTAGACTAGAAGAAGGCAGGTAGATGGACCAGCTGCCAGCAGGTGTCACGATCTAGGTGTAACTCCAGTGTTAAGAGCCTCCTAATGACAGAAAAAGGGAGATGGGCAGAGCTTATACCAGTTAATCCAGATATCCTCCCCAGTGCCTCGAACACACTAGACTGTCTCAGAAAGTGTGATGAATGAGGAGTAGATCAAGGCAGAGAAGAAAGGGGACCGATTTAATAGAGAGGGAGAGAAGATATTGAAGATACCTTGAGGTTTCCATCATGGATTTCTAATTGGATGAATTTGTTTGCTAATATAGAGCACTCAGAAAAAAAAAAAAAGTAGAAAGTGAGGACTTAAAAAGTTGAGTCCAACATGTGTAGGGTTTCGTACGTCTGTAACAGCAACCCACACCTTCTCTACCTATGAGCTGTAGCTTTCTCCTCCAACACACATACCAAAGAGAATAAGCCAGCTGACCTTGAGGTTATGTGGAAATTACTTGTGAAATAGGTTAGGGATCAAAGATTGGTTTTAAAAAATACCTTTCAAACTTGTGATTTTATTTACGAGTTAAGATTTACAGACACACAAAAATAATGTTACATTGACAGTTATACATTGAGAATTAAAACCACATGAAATCAAATAGCTTGAGAGAATTCCAAATATATAGGAAACTTCAATGTCCTTGGCCACATTTCTTGGTTTGGGAGTGGGAGAAAGGTATCTTGCAACATGTTTCTCAATTTCTGATACTTTAAACAGAACTACAGCATTGTAAATCATTGTCAAAACAATATTGCATTTTTTTAAAAGACACTTTTCTCATAAACAAAATATTATAAACATTGTTTTCGAGTGTTAGTCCAGTCTTTAAAAACCAATTTAACCAGTAAGATCATTGAACTAATTACTAATGGCTGGGAAATTCAAGATCTTAAATAAAAGAGGCCCTGGAAAATTTTTTAAAAAGGAAAAGTTTACATTTGGGACCCATTCCCCTATCTGTCTCTGTTCATTTCCCATTCCCACAAAGCCTCAGGACTGCTCATGCCTGTCTTCTCAAGCTTGCCTTTCTCCTCCAAAAGGCTCTAATATGTGCTAAAACCTTCCTCTCCTCTCCCCTCCCTCTTGGAAGTGCCTACACAATACAGCTGATCTGGTCTAGAGGTAGGAGAATATCTGAATGAGCTAATTCATAGCAGTGCATGAATGATGAGTGACTGACAGCTCCTTAACCCTTCTGGAAATACTTGTCATTAAAAAGAAAAAAAAAAAAAAAAAAGAAAGAAAGACTGCCCTATTATCCAAAGGCAGTGGCTTCTTCTGGCAGTGGCAATGAAGAATAAGAAAAGATGTGCTGGGAAGGGCTGGTGAGATGGTGTGTAAACAGGACAGACTAGCCAGCTAGCAATCTGTTCCCATGGTAGAGTCTCTAAGTGGTCCTGTTTTTCAAAAGTTCTTCCTATTCTCCACATCAGAACTCCCTGGATCTCAAAAAAAGAGAAAACAAAAACAAAAAAATGACAAAGAAAAGGTTCCCCCCCCCTCGAAGTTCTAGCAATGGAAAGGAAAAGGCAGAGCCATCCCTTCCCAGGGCTGATGCTTTTCACTCTGGGACTGTCTCTGAGACCACCTTGGACTGGACTGAGGCTGGAGGTTGAATGGCCTTTGGAGAGTTTTCTTTTTCCTTTTTCCCCCATTATCCTCCCTACACCCCACCATTGTGTAATTTTTCAGTAATTCTTACTTGTCCTACCTCTTCACCTCTGGTTTTCAAGATTAATTTATAATTTTGTAAAATGCTTAACTATAAATACTTGCAATGGTCACTCTTTATATGGAAATGAAGAGGATGGTTCAGCCTTTATCTACCTTACTTTTTCTCACAATAAGGTCTAGTAGCTTCTTTTTAAAAGAAATGTGATAAAACAATAAATGATACTTTCACCTTGATTTACCAGGTACCATCACTTTAAAAGAGTTGGAACTGAAATTGCTTTCCAAGCATCCCTAAAATCATAAAGTATAATAATTTAACTGTAGGGAAAATCTAATTTGATTCAGTTCAAATGTTGCTCTCTCTCCTTTGGGGACAAAAAAAAAAAAACAACAACAACAAAAAAAAAACCACCAAAAACCTTAATAATCAATTGAAAATCAGTTATTGACACTTTCTTTTTTAAAAGATTTGTTCATTTATTTATTTTAGTGCATGTGCATGCATGAAAGAGGTGGCAGGGACAGGGGGTGCAGAGGGAGAGAATCTAAAGCAGACTATATGCTGAATGCAGAGTCCAACCAGGGCTCAATCTCACCACCCATGAGATCATGACCTGAGCCCAAGCCAGGAGTTGGAAACTTGAGTGACTGAGGCATCCAGGTGCCCCCAGCTACTGATACTTTTTTTTTTTTAAAGATATTTATTTATTTATTTGACAGAGATCACAAGTAAGCAGAGAGGTAGGCAGAGAGAGAGAGAGAGAGAGAGAGAGAGAGAGAGAGAAGCAGGCTCCCTGCTGAGCAGAGAGCCCGATGTGGGACTTGATCCCAGGACCCTGAGATTATGACCTGAGCCGAAGGCAGTGGCTTAACCCACTGAGCCACCCAGGCACCCTGATACTTTTTAAAAAGTAGGTATTTTTAAAAAGTTGATTGATACTTTTAAAAAGATATTCTCAAAAGAAGAAAAAAAAGATATTCTCCAGAGAGAGAGAGAGAGAGCATGCACACAGTGGAGCAGAGGCAGGGGCAGAGGGAGAGGGAGAGAAAATCTCAAGCAGACTCCCCACTGAGCATGTAGCCCAATGCGGGGCTTGATCTCATGACCCTGAGATCATGACCTGAGCTGAAACCAAGAGTTGGTCACTCAACTGACTAAGCCACCCCAGCGACCCTGAAATAAAATTTTTAAACAAAATTCCTTTCAAGCCAGGAAATTAGCCTGTTCTCTCAATTTTGAAACACAACCTTCTTCAAAATATGGGGGAAACAAAACACTTAGGTTACATGTTTGTTGAGAAGACGTAACGAAAACAGTTAGGTTACGTGTTTGTTGCTAGAGGACCTGTATGTCGGTTGATGTCATTTCGAAACTCAGGAGAGACTGGGGTAGAGATGGGGGTATGGGGAGTGATGTTGGGCCTAGAGTAGTTGACAGCTGCTTGCCTTCATAGCCACCCCTTTTTCTTGAGAATAAAATAAACATAAATGGGGAGGGGCTTTTCCACCTGATTAGTCCTCCAGTAAGGTGATTTTTGGATCAATTCCCTTTTAAATCACCAGCTGGCTGAGAAAATGCACTCTTTGAGATACCCTAGGGGCAACTCTAAGTCAGGGTTGACTGAAGGGAAACAGGATATGATTCCACAGGAACTTGTTGCTCTGCTTTAAAAAGGCATCATTTTAGGGGCCCTAGGTGGCTCAGTTGGTTAAGTACCCAACTCTTGGTTTTGGCTCAGGTCATGATCTCAAGGTCGTGGGATCAAATCCCACAGCAGGCTCTATGCTCAGGATGGAGTCCACTTGTCCCGCTCCTGCCCCCTCTACCCCTCCCCCTACACACTCGCGCTCTTTCTCTCTCTCTCTCCCTCAAACAGATAAATAAAATCTTTGAAAAAATCAAAAAGCATTATTCTATAATTCACGAGACTCCTAAGGAATCTCTAACAAAAAGCATAGCAGCAATTGGTTGGTTGGTCTGTGGTCAATTTTCTTGGTTCATTATTCAAAATAAAAGGAGCAGAAGACCCAATATTTGAAAAAAGCAAGCATTTATTTAAATATGGTCTTCCTTCTAGACCTTTGAGGAAGCTTAATTTAAAGTTTTCCCCCAAAGTAATGTGGCTATATTTCAGCTTTCGTCTCAAAATCAGAAGCAATAGTATCTGTGTTGGTATTTGATATTATAAGCAGAGGGGTGTTTCATCACCAATTCACACATCTCCCTCATTTTATACAGAAGAAAATTGATGCCCAGGGAGCCTATGTGACTTGGCCAACACTTCCCAGCTAGTGAGAAATACGGGGTCTCTATTACACAGGAGCAGGTAGGAACTGCCCAGCAATTACTGCAGGTCAGTGTCCCTGGGTGCTTTACAGACATTACCCATTTTAATCCCCACAAAGATATTAAAGGGCCAACCTAAAATACCATTTGTCAAGGCTTCTTTGTACCAAGTACTTGAATTCCTTACCTCAAATCACCACAACACCCCTCTGATACAGATACAGTAAGTCCTCTTTTACAGAGAGACCTAAGGTGCAAAGAAGTCTTGCCCAAGGTCACTTTTAAATAAAAAGTAAGCCAGAGATTCCCACCCAGATGTACCTTTCACATGAAGAATCTGTGTTCTTTTCACTCTCTAAGAGATTTTCAAAGTTCAGGTGGCAATGGTGACCGTGAACTCAATTTAGTGGGTTCACAAGCATTGAAAGATAAAGAAGAGCAGAATGCAACAAGGATGGCCTAATTTAAAAATAGAGTATGTCATATCAGCTATACGTATGTCTGGTGTGTGTGTGTGTGTGTGTGTGTGTGTGTTTACAACACAACCAAGCAATTAACTAAATTCTGGCACTGTCTACCTAGAGATAGAATCACTTCCCACAAGTTAAGGACTCAGTCCTGTAAGATTGCTCCCCTACCCACTTCAGACGCCATTTGAAAAGTCCAGGTTGTCCCTGATGCTTTTGACCAACCTGCTGTAGATCAGTTTCCCATTATACCCTCCTTGGGTTTGATTAATTTGCTAGAGTGGCTCAGAGAACTCAGAGAAACATTTTACTTACTAGATTACCAGTTTATCTCAAAAGGATGTAATTCAGGAACAGCCAGATGGAAGAGATGCATAGGGCAAGGTATAAGGACATGGAGCTTCCATGCTCTCTGAGCAAGCCACCTACTCCCCATCTCTATGTGCTCACCAACCCAGAGGCTCCCTTTTTGGGTGTTTTGGAGGCTTCATTACATAGGCATGACAGGTTAAACCATTGGCCATTAGTAGTTGAATTCAGTCTTCAGCCCCCTTCCCCCAGCCCCCAAAGGGTGTTGGTCAAGAGAACTGAAAGTTTCCACCCTCGAATTAGAATCATGTGCTTGGTTCCCCTGGCAACCAGCCCCCATAAGCTACCTTATTAACATAAACTCTGGTGGGGTTGAAAGGGGTTTATTATGAATAACAAAAGAAAACTTCATGGCTCTTATCACTTAAGAAATTACAAGTCTTAGGAGATCTGTACCAGATATAGGACAAGATCAAATACATATTTATTATAAATCCCAATATGTGTGTATGTATGTTTTGATGTTTTTCTTGTGGGCCATGGTCAGACTTTGAAAGCTACTGCACTAGAACACAACTAATTTGTCTAAACCTTAGCGAAATATTGGTATATAGTAAAGTTATTAAAGCAGCACCCAGATCTGCTGTGGATCCTTCCCATCACATTCTCAGTGGCAGCAGGGTTATATTCCATCAAACTTGATCAACAGAGGATTCTTTTTCTACCCTGACATCAACCATTTGACTCGTGGTCCTAGGAATATGGGTTGACACCAAGTCCATGCCCAGGCATTTCAGCAAGCCCATGTCTCATGCATGACAAAATCTATAAATTAGGACATCATCATTCAGCGTAAAAGATCACAGTCCATACCTATACACCTTGAGTCATTGTTATTTTTCTGTCCTTAGATTGTCATGAAATAAAAGACTGTACAATATACCACACCTACTATAGACCAACAGAAGAGTTGGAAAGAGCACAGTTCATTTTATAAGCAGTAGTAAGTTTTATGGTGAGAGGAAGTTTGGTTAGAAATAGTGGTTACTCCTTACAAAGGTCCTGTATGATGTGTTAGGGACCCAAAGACAAATAAAGCTAGAGCTCAAAGTCCAGCAGGTGTGATGTCACAGGCATAGTGAGGGACGTCACAGGGAGGAACTAGAGAAGGATGTGATGTAGCATTAACAGCCATAGTGATCAGTTCCACATTATAGAGAAAATGTGAAGAAAGAGTTCTGGTGGTGTGGTGAAAATAACCAGATTGATTTGAATCTGGGGACCGATATTTTACTTCTGTATATTGACTGAAATGAGAACTATCTACGAGTATCTGGTCAAATATATGTAATAGCGGATACTAACAATTTAGATGCCTAGTGAAATGATATCCTATTTTAAAAGAAACAAATAGGAACTTGGAATTGAAGATTGTCTTTGTATTTTAGAGCTGAATGCAAAACTGGTATCCCAAACAGCCCTTTATTTGTTAGCCTGCTTTCTGGATATGCCAGATTTGGGAGGACATCAGTGAAAAAGATCAATGATCCCTGATTTTCTTTCATTCATTGAACATTTTTGAATTGCTGTTTCTGTGCTTGGCATTGTGAATGACAAAAACCACCTTACCTTGACTGCTTTCTGTTAATCCAGTGAGAGGCGCCTCTTTTTTTTTTTTTAAGATTTTATTTATTTGTTTGACAGAGATCACAAGTAGGCAGAGAGGCAGGTAGAGGGGCAGGGGGGTAGGCAGGCTCCCTGCTGAGCAGAGAGCCCGATGCGGGGCTCGAACCATGAGGGGCTCCATCGATCCCAGGATCCTGGGATCATGACCTGAGTCGAAGATGGAGGCTTTAACCCACTGAGCCACCCAGGTCCCCGAGAGGCCTCTCTTCTTGCATTGTCCACAACCAGCTGAGAGCCTAGCTGAGCTGTTTTATAAGGAGACTTCTCATCTGTTCCTTAGTCTGGGGAAAGCTCATCCTTCACCTTTCAGCTCTAACTTATAGAGAATCTATGTATCTACTCACTATATTTCCTTAAACAATACTTTTGCTAGAGGCCCATTCAAAATCTATACTCCCTTTTGTGACAGCACGAAAGGACTCATTTAAACAGTACCTGGAAGGCAGGAAGAATTCAAAAGCTGGCTAATTATCGACGTGTTCATTATTAGTCAATATCTTTAAGATTCTATTGTTGCTATCAAGTTTATATAAACTCACTTCCTTGTTAAAACTATATTTTCTTGAAAGTAAAATGAGTAGTTTTGCCTCTCTCTGATAATTAAATGCCTAATATTCTGAAAAAGAGCCCCAGCCCTGTGTGGTAGATAGTGCTGTGCGGTCCATGTACTAGAGGAGGAAACTGAGGTAGAAAGGTTCAGTGAACTTGCCCAGGGTCTCAGAGCTGGCAGGTAGTGAGCCAGGCTTACGACCCCCAGCTTCAAGCCTGTACCAGGGGCCAATCTATACACCGTAAGGTACCAGCTGTCCCAGGACATGGTACGCTAGAATGGACTTGTGATTACCAGCCTGAGAGAGTGGACTCTGGGATTATTTCGTCTCTGTCTTTAACTCTTTGGCCTTGGGTAGGTTGCAATTTCTCCAGATGTTCATTTCTTACCCCCAGAGGGGAAAGAAGGGAACTACTGAGTCAAATGATCTCTTCACTGTTTCCCCTTAGCTCAAACTCTGAATCCTTACTGTGAGTCAACTGGGAAGGGGTAGTACAATATTAATAGCTGTTCACTATTAAGGAAAAATGTTATCTGCTTTTGAGAAAGAGTTTTTGATGTTTCTAAAGGAAGCCTGAAGGGCAAACTGTAACAGATCTGCAGAGGGGCTGGGAAAAATCCAAGAAAGAAAAAGAAAGATGAGGGACTGGGCGTGGTGCTCATCCAGAACACTGAAAACAAAAACGAACAAAACAAATAAATTGGGGAAAAGAAAAAATATACAGCCCCCAAATAAGATAGACGGTCTTACCAAAATTTCTTTCACTTCAGAATGAAGAAATACTGGAAAGCAGTCACGATGGAGAGAACCCTAAGCCAGAGCAGCTTGACAGTCCTGAAAATCTTTCCCCCACCAGGTAAGATTGCAGATCCTGGGCAGGAATCATTTTTACCCCTTGAGATGGTAGGGAGAGGGGAGTGTATCCTCTGTTTTAAATCTCATCACTCATTTTCCCCAGGTAAAATCACATATTTATTCTGCATACTAATCTTCATTTATGTACCTGAGAACAAACTCACAGATTTCATAAAAGCAAAAGCAAGAGCTGCACATGACTTAGAAACCAAGTTCCAAGTATACTCAGTATTTTTAAAAAATCAATTATCAAGAAAAAACAAAACAGTAAATGTAAACTAATGTTGATAGATTGAATTACTGGTTTGAAAGCATTTAAAAGGAATAGGTTCCCCAAAGACACAAGTTATACAAATTCAATGCTATTTTCAGACCACATGAAGGTATTTGCATGCATGTGACTGCTCTGCCATTCAGAAAGCCTAAATTAGTGTGGTAAACACCAAAAGCATAGAGGAAATTCATTTAAAAAAAAATCTTCTTTATACTCAGAATCTACATCATTAGTTCTATTCTAGCAATCATCACACTACTTGTATCTACACCATTTAACTTACTGACTTATGAGCCACTCTTGTGCCCATGATAATACTTAGCTTTTAGCAGGCCCTCAAAATATGTCTGTAAAGTAAATGAACCAAAGTCTTCAGGAACTTGCCATTTGATTAAAGCCCATATTAGTTTCATTAGACTACTTTATACTCTTTCACTTTAAGGTGTACTCAAGGAAAGGCGTAGGCTCTAACCAACTAAAATGTTATCTCTCAGTTACGGTAAATGGCCCACATCAGCATATCTGAAAGTGTCTTTATTTGGGTTGTCTCAGAAAAGCACCTCTTGGCAATGTGTTCTGTTTTTGTCCTTAAGTGACAGTGTATCTTTTTTTTTTTTTTTTTTTTTTAAGAGAGAGAGAGTGTGAGCAGGGAAGGCAGAGAGGGACAGTAAGAGAGGGAGAATCCTAAGCAGACTCCATGTGCAGAACAGAGCCCAACTTGGGGCTCAGAACTCATGACTCTGAGATCATGACCTGAGCTGAAATCAAGTCAGATGCTAACCGCCTAAGGGGGCGGGGGAATTACTTTAAGCCCCCTGTGATAGCACTGTGCACAGTCCCTACCTTCAGAACTTGTATTTTAGCTAGGAAAAAACACATGAAACAATTAGTCAGTAGCACAATAACATATGTGATTAAGTATGTATTTTGGGAGGAAGAGATGCTTAATGGAAGAGCACAGTTACGGTTGGAGTTTCAAGACTTCAAAAGGTCCAGGAGAAATGATGGTCCATTGGTTAACTTACACAAGGTGTGGTCATGAATAAGATTCGTGACTGATGATAGTGGCAGTGGGAGAAATACTGCTATGGGAAATCAAGAAGGAAAGGAAGATTCCATAAGGCCTTGGGGACCAAGTCGAAGAGATTAGATTTGATGCTCAAGACAGTAAGGAGCCTTTGAGGCCTGGAACAAAAGAATATCTACAAGCAAAAAAATCGCATGCTTCCAAGTTTTAAAACGTATATAGATTGAGTCACACTGTATCTTAGGCTAAGAACTGAGCAGGAATCGGGTAAAAAGCAGAGGAAAACATACTATGTACAAATATACAGAAGCAGCACTCGGATAGAAGGAGGCCTAAGAACGTTCCTGACTTTCAAAGACTAGAGTTAATGTGAATCTACTTTCCAACACGTAATGATAGCAAATAAAAGGAAAATGTAACCCTTTCCAATGGTGTTTGATGGCCCCATGGCTGCAGGTTTTCATCTCTTTCCTGAACAATTGATTAGAAAAG
This sequence comes from Enhydra lutris kenyoni, assembly GCF_002288905.1. Classification (NCBI taxonomy): domain Eukaryota; kingdom Metazoa; phylum Chordata; class Mammalia; order Carnivora; family Mustelidae; genus Enhydra; species Enhydra lutris. Next base: position 8,388,318 of record NW_019154086.1, read on the forward strand.
ACTTCCCCGAACTTAGACCTTCCAGCATACGTCATTTAACAAACTAAAGAAGCATTTTAGGTGGTTCCATGAGAGAGGACAAAATAATCCTCTGTCCTGGGCACAGCAGCAGGTCTGAACAGCAACAGGATTAAGACTGTAGACTACAGACCTCCCTGACATTAAACAGAACAAGTTGATTATATAAACAAATGGGGTTCACATACAGGAGTTTAAAAAATTTGTGCAAATACACATCTGACAATTTTCAAGTTCTTTATTGGAAATCACAGATTTATTTTTAAAAACTCACTAATTATTTTGCCATACAAGAGCAAAATTCAAAATAATATAAATATTTAACATACTGGTATAAAATTAATAATATGGAAAAAAGATGCAAACCAACCAAGAGGTAAAAAGTTTTTAGCATTAACACTGTGTACAACCATCGTCTAACTCAAGTGACCATCCACTCTGATAGTTCAGTATCCCTTTGTTGACGATTTTTGAGACAGCCCTGCATTAAAGCACCAAAAATATTTTTTCCTTCTTTTTTTAAAAGGCTGGAATCCTTTTATTTACAAATATTCTTCTCAGTACTTTATATCGAACGAAGGAAGCATCTAGCAATTTCCTTCTTATTAAAAAAGGAAGTGCCTTCATATTTCCTTTAAATTTAAATCTGTTCCATTCTATTCTAAGCAAAAATAAGATGAACACAGTTGAGGGGAGCTCTTTTGCAAATAAATAATTTTTTCACAAAAGTATTGCTGTAAACAAGACCATCTCAATGGCCAGAGAGACACTTATGTTTTCAACCAATGGAAAATTTAAACAGTTACAAGTATAGATACCCAGGATATGTATGGCCAAAAGGCAAACGATTATTAAAGAATCAACTAATAAAAATTAATTGTAAACCAGCTTTGTCAAAATGTGATTTTGTTATCTACAGGTCTTAAAATTGGTCAGAAAATTGAAACTGTCATGATCTAAAAACATTGAACCTACTCTGAAAGTCACTACAAGCCCAGAATGGTTGACACCGTAGTTTGGACATTAGTTAAAAATCCTAAATTAATCTGAGCAATCAATGTAAACAAGCCTCAATTTTCAAAATAGAAAAAAAATTAACAAAAAATTCCTGTAAACATTAAAAAGCTATCTGCAAAAAATTACAGTATGTATCGTCCTCCAATTGTTTGCCAATTCTTTCAGTTTTATATTCTGCATGTTTCAGACCTCATCTAATGAAATGAGACATCTTAGTTTTCCCTAACAGTCACCTCTGCAGAAACAGAGGTTTTACAGTCAGTTCAACTGCTTTTGCTGAAGTCACCATTTTGGACGTCGTATAATCCCCGTGACAATAGTCGTCACCTAGTCCTTTCTGTAGTGAGGGGAGGTTTTGCATCATGACCAAATTTCTATCATGCCCTGTGAGATGAACGCAACTTACTCTTTCAGAGCTCAGCCACATCTCTTTGAATAGGAAGCTTCGTAAATATTTTAAACCTCATTCTGGTGACATTTCTATCACTTCGTTCTGCTTTCCAATGTGAGGTATTTCAAAATTGATGACACCTCTGATAATCATTTTGATGAAAGAACTGATTTTTTTTTTTTTAAGGTAGGATAGCTTTGATTTGATGTTGAATACTCTTGATTTTAGAATCTGACAAAGTACTGTGGTTTAGGAGATGTTGTTGGGGAGGGATAGGCTAATTTTCGTCATCACAATAATTTACACACTAAGAATTTTATTTTTTAAATTACAGAAAAGGAGAAAAGAGGCATTTAATGTTCTTTCTTTTTGAAGTCCTCTCCATTATTATATTCCTCTCTGCAAACTACATTCAAATAACTACCTTAAAAATAGGCTGATATTGAATATTTAAAAACCAGCTGAAAAATTCATTAAAATTGGCTGATTTGAATGAACAATGATTTCTCCCTAGATAAAGACCTTGTGAGCAATAAACTGCCCATGTTTTGTGTCATTTCTAATAATCAAAAAATTCACATGAAGTACCAGTTAGGCCAGAGCGAATGACAGCTCAAATTTCACATTACACTTTGGAAAATGATATAAATATATTTTAAATGATTCTAATACTATATAGGTAAGTTAGCTACAGGGATGTGACAATAATTGATTTGGCTGTTTCTAAAGAAATTGTGTACATTTTTATAAGTCCCCTCTGAAGAACAGGAACTTTCTTTTCAGGTTCAAGTACTTTCTCCTATGCCAATCCTCTGCTGCTCCCATCTCCCCCAGTCACATGCTCTCCAGTGAAAACTAATTTGTAAATCTGGTCTGACAACATACTCATTTCTTTGAAATGTTGTACTTTACATTCACTTAGTATTTTCCAAAAGCACTTACTCTAACACCAAGGCACCTTAATAACTTCTCTATGCCTCAAATATACACGTGGCATCGATTGAGAACTTGAGTTTCCCTTTAGTTTTGTCTCCATAACCCTTTTCTAAATATAAATTCCTTGAAATGAATTTGGGCCATGAAGTAGATAAGTTACACTGAATAGCTTCTAGAATCAAAGAAACATTCTGATAGACTGGGTTTTCAAAATATTTCTTCGTTTTTTCATACTCATTTTACTTAAGGTATCAACAAATACATAAAGTTTTTTCACCCAGGTTTGGCTCAGTGACAGTGAAAACATACAACATTCAAGTACCATTAGACAAAGGCGGCCCTACAAGGATACGTGTTAAGAGAGGTCAGTCTGCAGAGGAGAACTATCTTAATTATCCGGCAGTATATTTGACCAAAAAACCCTTTTGAAATTGTTTTGACTTTGGGGTCTGTGGCATCCCTCCAGAGGTCCTGAAGGTCTTGTACGTGTCCATGAGATGTCATCATTTTATCGTAGATGCAGGGATGATAAGGAGTTTTCCCTTCCCCAGAGAAAAACACATGGTGTTGTGGTACTATCCCCATTTTATTGGCACAGAGGCCCATGAACACATCATCTATGTAAAGACTAGAGTTAAGTGTCTGTGATGCCTCGTAGACTTTGGTGGCTACGTCGCCAGAGATCACGTAGGCAGCTCCAGCAGTATAGTCAGGGTAAGCCGGCCACTGGTACATTTCATAAGGGACATAGTATTTGCTGCGTTTGTCTCTCACAGGAGGAGCTCCGCGATGAACCCGACCAATCCAAAAGTCCTGAACACCAATTTTTTCTAAACTTTGAAGGTATTCGATAAGATTTGGCATATGAATAAATATGTCATCATCAGCTGTCATAAGGAATTTGGCATGAGGACAAAAGCTGTTTGCCCAACTGAACTGCAGAAGTAATTTAAGAGTAAGATTATAGAAAGAATCAGCAAAGTCTTGCTGGATTAGATCACTGTACACTTGATCTTCCCAGACCAGTTTTCTCTGCAGTTCTTCTCTCATCAGTGGGTTAGCAGGTGTCCCTAAAGCAAACAGAGTTTTGATGTTGGCATTAAGTTGAGACTGAACGTACTTCTCATTGCCCCACGTTTTTCTAATTGCGGAACGTCGATCGTAGTTTTCGGGAGCAGTTTTTACAAACAGTAACAGGAGGATGTCTTGTGCCTGACATTTCTCCTCATGGTTAATCAGGTACTGGTAGCGAGTCACCCCATCCACACTATGCTTAAGAGACAGGCTATCATTCACAAAGTCATAGCTATTTATGAGGTATCTGTAAGAGTAGGACTTCATATGGCTCACAATGTGATTATCGATGGGTCCCCAAAAAAACATGAGGCTTAGTATAAAACAAGTGGCAAATAACTGAATGAACTGCCATTTTTTTACTCTTCTGCCACTCACAAACATTCTGACATCCATGCAGCTCCGTTTTTACTTAGGGTTGGTTTTAAATGGGCGCTTGCTCCTTCGAGACCGTAGAACGTGGTACCATGTAGAACAGATGTCCATCTTAATACACGTCCGTCATTAGAAAAGTAGGAGCTTCTCGTGTCACAAAATACTGTCTTTTCATGCCATTTTTTCTGAGATTGCGAAAGAGTGGAACACGCAGAAGGAGGAGGACACTGGTCCGTCAGAGTGTTTCCACACCGGCATCCTTCACTGACTTAGGTGACAGGCCTCGTGTCACTAGTCCATGGGCCTCCTTCTGTGAGAGTAAAGTGCCACCTGTTAGAGTCAAGAAGAAAAAAGATGCCAAGTGAATGGGTGAGAGTGACCAAAAAGGAAGAAACAACTTTTTGTTCTTCAAAATGAAATGTAACGTGCCAGATGTGGACAGAAGGTGATGAGAGGCAGCTCATGTTTAGCAGGGGCATACAGATCTTTATTTCTTGGTGGGGGCAGGAGGAGGCTAGGGAAAGGGAAAGAACCATTCACTCCCTACTGTCCTCCCCTTCAGCATACGGAGACCCTTTCCTCATCTTAACCTTAAAAAATAAAAAGCCTCCCAAATGGCTATGAGCCTATACACTTGAAGTTCACAATCTCACATGGGTGTGTCCAGGAATATACTGATCTACAGTGCAGCCAGGATGAAAGGAGCAGCGGGGACCCCTTGTTTTAGGGCACAACACCTTTCTTACAAGTTGAAGGTTTGTGGCAACCTTGCGTCAAGCAACGGATTGCCATTTTTCCAACAGCATTTGCTCTCCTCATGTCTCTATGTCCCATTTCGATGATTCTCATAGTATTTCAAATGTTTTCGTTATTATATTTGTAACGGTGATCTGTGATCAGGTGACTGTGACTCAGTAAAAGCCTGGATGATGGTTAGCATTTTTTAGCAATAAACCATTTTTTAATTAAGGTATGTATATTTTTTAAGACACATTTCACAGATCACAGTATAGTGTGAACATAACTTTTGTATGTGCTGGGAGATCAAAAAATTCATGTGACTTGCTTTATCATGATATTTGCCTTATTGTGATTGGTCTGGAACCAAACCTGCTGTGTCTCCAAGATTATGCCTGTATATAGTTCAAGGCAAAATAGATGAATGATGAAAAGAAAGTTCGTAACAGTTAAAATTCATTAAAGCTTGCCCCAGACAAGACAGGAGTAAGAAAAAGATTTTGTTTTAAAAAATCAAGGTTTGTAAATCAGGGAGTCGAGATACATTTTCAAAAAGCACAGCCCAAACTCTCTCAAACCAAAATAACTTCGTGAGCCCCACATCTATATAGTCCTCTTCCTCCTTTTTCATTTGGAAACTCAACAGGCATCTCAAATTTAGTACATTCAAACCAGGAAGGCACAGGGTTATAGCCAAAGAGCACTGTCTTTGTAGTCTGGCAATGTGAACACCAGCGCTGGCTCTCCCACTGCCCTGCGGCGTGCATCTAATCCAGGAATCTGAAAAACTGGGATGACCCCATTTAACTCAGTCCTTATGCAAGTTAAGTGGGAATATTCACAGAAATATAGATAGAGGGAGGTAGATAGATAATTACCTTGCACACAGGGACACTCCAGTGCCATTTCTCATCCCTTCTACGGTCTTCTCCCCTAACACCTGCTGTTGCCATTTTCTCTTTCTTTGCGTCTGACTGCAGTTCATGCATCTGTGCCAAAAATCTGAAAGTCCTCCTTTTCCTCCATTCCATAGCCAGTTACTTAATCCTGTGAATTGTTTCTTCTAAATCTCTCTTCACCTCTTCCTGTTTCCATCACCTCTCACCCAGACGAGTGCAGCAGCCAAAACGATCCCCGACCGACCCATCCACTACCCTAGAATGACCTTTCCACAACTCAGATCTAGGGGTGCCTGGGTGGCTCAGTCTTTAAGCATCTGCCTTCGGCTCAGGTCATAATCCCAGGGTCCTGGGATCGAGCCCCTCATCGGGCTCCCTGCTTGGCGGGAAGCCTGCTTCTCCCTCTCCCTCTCCCACTCCCCCTGCTTGCGTGCCCTCTCTCGCAGTCTCTTTGTCTCTCTGTCAAATAAATAAATAAAAATCTTTTAAAAAATAATAAATAAAAATAAAACTCAGATCTAACCATGAGACTAACTGAGCTCCTTCACCCCCTTCAGACGTTCTCTCTAACAGTTGTCAGTACCGGAGTGCTGGCTGGAAGCTCAGCCATGCTTGCTAGTTCACACGTGGCAGCCTTTGTACCACAATCCTGTGGCCTGCTGAGCGCTGCTCTCTTTGCTAATAAGTAGTATAATATAATCTTCACTAAATTCTATAGGCATCCTTTTCTGGGAAGTCAGAATTGAGGACACCCTCCAGCACTACCACCAAAGATGTGGCTTCCTGTATTACCACAGCACATTCTTGCACCCATCTTCCCGGACTGACTTTTTAAATTTAACTGTCTCTGCCAATTACACTGTGAACTCTGTGACTAGGGCATGATGTCATAGACACCCTGCCCTCAGCATGCAGGTCAGTGTCTGACCTGGTAGGCATTCTCTGAATGTTGGTACAAAGAACCATGGTAGGGGTGGAGACATCCTTCACTCAAACAGCTGGTCACTTGGGAAGAACTGGGGTCAGGAGGCCCAGTCAGTCACATGTCCTCCCCTTTCTTTCATGACTAGGAGACAGCACCTCCTGTCCTCAAGTACTCTGTCCCTCATGGCTTATCTGAAGTAAGATACATCCTTTTGCCTAGAGAAATACTCTCTCCCCTCAGGGTTAACATATCAGTCGCCTGAGATTCAGATTGACAGGGAAAAGACAACGCAAGCTCCACTCAGTCCAGGCTGGCTGGGTAGCTGAGCCTACATCACAAGCCCCAGGAAAAAGGCTCTGCATTTGTGCTCAAAGATCTCAACCTCAAGTCCCCCGCCCTTTGGCCGTGCTATGAAACCAACTGCATACATTGAGAGCACCCTGCTCTGCTGGGCTAACCTTGGCTATGGGAATTCCTTCCCAGCTTCTGGCCCTTTACATATAGCTGTGTTACCTATCTGCCAAAGTTACTCCATGTTGGGCTGTAACAGCAAAGACCAGGCATGCAAAAGTCCAAGGAGTATGGGAGATCAGAGCCAACCCTCATGGAGACTTTGTCCAGAGATAATCATCTTATCTCATAGGGTATAGATTTTAAAACTTGCTAGTGCCTCTGAGGAAGTCACAACCAGTATTTAAAAAAGGAAAAGAAAAAGAACAAAATAGAGAATGGCATAATGCACTGAAAGTAGTTTAAGTATCATTTTGTGAAACTTTCAGTTTTATGTATATGTGGCTTCAGGTTGTAATGTAAAATGTATTTTTTGTGTGTGTGCTTTACCATCAACAGAGCAAGGGATAGATCAGAATTAGTAATTTCCCCTCTTGGTTTGGCTGGTCTTGGTGGACCGAATCCTCTAGAGTAGAATGGAAAAGACAGTGGGAAACATCAGTTTCTGATGGTGGCTAACATCAGTTTCTGATGGTGGCATCTGCGTAAACTTTGCAGAATCACTTTCATTCAGGGGGGAGGGGACACTTCCTCTTGGTCTTAATAGTGCTCACTTAGATAAGGATCCCCCTGTGAGGGCGGATATCCCCTTCTGCCTCTAGAACTGGATGCTTAATGTAAAACAGCAGAGAATTCTTAAGGGCAGATTTTAAGATCCCCTAACTGTTTAAGAATTCTAAGAAAATTATCAATTGAAACTAATCTGCAGTTTCTATTCCAACAGACCCTGGGCAAGACACAAAGAATAACCTTTGGAACTGCAGGCAAAACCAGCTTCTCATTTCTGAGCAGCTGCACTCATAATGTTGCAATGTCAGCTCACTTTGCACCTATTCCCAGTTGTTTACAAGTCTGAGCTTCTTGCTAGACAATCAGCCCACAGGCCTGACTCCTCCAACACCCACATAAACACTTGACTCACAGAGGCCCTAGTATCTCTCCAATGAATGGGGCCTATTACTCCTTTGGTTGGTGTGTTCTGCTGCTAGCATGCATTCTAGCAACTAGCCCAGAACATGCATTTATCCCCCTGCTCCCCACCCCTGATACATGTGTATTTACCTTATTTCCCTATATTTCTTCACCCGTTCCCCATTGATCTCAAAGAGTCAAAACAGTTTCTGAAAAAAATGACAAAGAACCTGTTGCAAAGCCAACAACCCACACTACTTAGTTAGGTTCAGAACAGCACGTGCAATTCTAAAACAAGATTCCTCCCACCTCAGCAGCTTGAATTGTTTAGCTGTCATTTATACCAGTCATAACCAAAGCCCACTGATAGGACTGATCTGATGAGGGGGCGATTAGGAAAGGTGAACTACTCTTTGGCAGTACCCAGCTTCACTTTTATAACAAAAGAACCCCCAAACTCCTCCAAATCGAACATAGTCCCTAGGCAGCATTGCCCGACCAGAAGCAAAAGGCCCTTCCATGGTCTAAATTCATGAATCAGAACCAAACAGCGTTGCCCGCCAGCCCTGGCTTTGCCGGTGGGCACCACGCACACTCATGGACTCCCCTCTTCTGTTTCACACAGAGCCTTTGGGCTTGTCGCAAACACATCTTCTAGCTTCCGGCTCCAAAGGGAGGGGAGGCCACCACAGAGAAACCCACAGGCCTGCCGGAGCTGGAGAGAAAATGCTGGGCCTGCCAGGGAACAGAGGAGCCAGATAATGCCTGTGAGCTCAGGAACCAGCCCACCAGAATGCTGTGCCTGCAGCTTCCTTTGTGTGCACAGTGCACAGTGCGCAGTGCAGGGACCAGGCCCCAGGCTGCAAGCCCCAGGGCCACCCCCACTGGGGGCCAGGTTCACTGTGCAACTCAGCCACCCTCCCTGCACTCTGAGTTCGTGACTTCATCTGCAGATTGGGGGTGAATGTCAATGTATTGTTATCTAGGGGATGGAAAAATTACAGATGACTTCAGAGTCTTGCTGGGAAGAGGAAACAGGAAAGACTACAGGAGAGAACAGGACAAAGAACTGCTCAGAGGCAAATACAGACAGTCCCCGACTTACGATTTGTGTATTTTATGATGGTGTGAAAGCACCATGCAGTAGAAACCATACTTCAAATTGGGAATTTTGATCTCTTCCTAGGCCAGTGATATGCCATGTGATAGTCTCTGGTGGTGCTGGGCAGCAGCGGCGAGCTGCAGCTCCCAGTCAGCTAGGCTATCATGAGGGTAAACAAGCACTACACTTACAGCCATTCTCTTTCTTACTTTCACTACAGTATTCAATTACATGAGCTATTCAGCATTTTCGTATCTAATACACTTGGTGTTAGATGCTTTTGCCCCACTGTAGGCTAATATAAATGTTCTGAGCACATTTAAGGCAGGCTAGGCTAAGCTATGCTGTTTGGTAGGTTAGGTGTATAAATGCTTTTTTGACTTCCAGTATTTTCAACTTACAGTGGGTTTACTGGGATGTAACCCATTCCTCCATTGAGCAAGACCTGTATGCAAATATTTGGACTATAACTTGGGTTTGCTTCTATTTGGACTAAAAAGAAGGAGCAGATTCTCTTGGAATTTTCTTTCCTATTAGAGAGAAGTAGCCAGAAGAATAAAGAATAGGAACATCAGAAAAGAAGATGGCTGACCCTACCCCAAATGCTTTTCAGTCTGGGAGCTGTGCCCCACAGTTACTCAAGAATATTTCTTCACAAGAGAACTCTTTAAACTCTTCCAGAAACAACTAGGGACTACAAGTAACCCTAGATGACCCTTGATTTTTTTTTCTACTTTGTTCTTGCTGGTAACCCATTTCTATGTTGAGTCTACTTTAGTGGATCCTGAAATACTATACAAAACCTGATGAAAATTTTGAAGTTTTAATCACGATAGTGAGGCCTACATTTTAAGTTCAAGTCAAACAACCTCAGTGTTCAACCTTTCAACAAATCAAGTATGTGAGTATTTGCTAAGGAATCATTATGCCAGTTGGGTGTGGTGGGAGTCATGCAGTAGTATTTCAGAGTCTCCTCTCTGAAAGCATCTACAGTCTAGCTGAGACAAGACTCAGGATGCCCACTTGAAAACTCAGTTCCAAGGACAAAAAGCAGCAGATCATAGTAAATTGCAGATAGCGTCACAGCACTAATTTAGACAATACCAACTCTAGGCAAAAAAGACAAGTGCCTGGTAGTAGAGATCAGTGACAGCAGGATAGGAGGGCCTGAGGATGAACAGGATTTAGATGGTTACAGGAAAAGAAGCAATCTGTTTCAGGCAAGAAAGGAAAAAAAATAACATCACAAATATTTGAGATACAAGCAGGTATTTGAAAGCAGAGAGATTGGGGCCTGCTTATGGTCGGGAACCTTGAAAATGAGGCAGAGGAGTCACCGTGTGCCGAGGGCAGCAAGAAGTCACAGATGTTTCAGTTTTTGTTTGAACGAAAACTGCCTTGTCAATATGCATGCACTAAGCATCATCTGAAGGGACTACGCCGGTGGTGGCACTCGGGATGGATGGGGGATGCCTGGAGATGGGGCCCCCAGCTCCCTCGGGGCCTCACACTGAAGCAGAGTGAGGTGAGGAGGCCTGGTCTAGGGTGGTAGAAGTGAGGAGGGAAGTCAGGGGTAAGGAAGACCCTTTGGAGGAAAACAAACCCAGCACTCCCTGCTGAGTGGCCTGGGATGGGAGGAAAGGAGGAGGGGGACATCTGGTTTCCAGCATTAGCCACACAGGAGGGCCAGCTGGTTTCCTGAGTTAGGAGTGAGGACAGCGTGTCTGGGTTTCGGCTGGTGTTGAGCAGAGGTGTGAGAGAGACAGCAGGTGGGGCAGTCCAGGGGGTCTGGACTGGAGGAGGCAGCAGGACTGCAGAGGGGGTAGTGCTCTGAGCATAAGGAAGGTGGCTGCTGGGAGGACCAGAGAGGAGCAGAGGGGCCCCGAGGAAGGAAACTCAGGGGAAGGAGGAGCGGGAGGAGGAAGAAAAGGAAACATCTGATTTTACTTTATGCGCACATAAATGCTGTGTGTATTTCACTTTCCGCGTCTGTGTGCATGTGTGTGTTTTACTTGATGTGCCCGTGCATGCATGTGTATATTTATGTGGCATCTCAATTTATCTGCGCAGGTTTGAGTTCAAGGACTAGGTAATATCATTTGACAAATGAAAGAGAATACTGTACAAATTCTGTAAAACTTCAGACGGTTATTTCTTCTAAAAAGGAACTATTTTCTTTCTTTCTTTTTTTTTTTTTACAGAGAAAGGCAGAGAGAGCACAAGCAGGGGGAGGGTCAGAGGGACTCCCCCACTGAGCAGGGAGCCAGATGCAGGGCTCAGGGCTCCATCCCAGGACCTGGAGATCATGACCTAAGCCGAAGGCAGATGCTTAACCATCTGAGCCATTCATGCGCCCCTAAAAAGGACCTATTTTAACAAGGGCTAATTCATAGAAAGTTAAGATGAGGTAAAGAACAGTAGAGGGTGACAGTCCTAGGGCAGGAAAGATTAAGGCCCCTGATGGTGCTCTAGGCAGGAGGAGAGCCCTGGGGCAAAGAGTGGGGTCTGTGCTGGGAGTCAGGAGGGGAGAAATGGGGGTGGGTGGAGCAGGGGAGGCAACTTCCAGGAGGAGCAACACTGAATCTGAGACCTGAAGGCTGAGGAAGGGAACTAGAGAAAGCCCGTGGGTTTGAATTCAAAATGTATTTGTTTTTGCTTCCAACCGTCTGTTTTTGACCATTGTTTCTGGCCATTGTTGTCATAGATCACCAACATCTATTCTTAGAGAAACTGTATTTCCAAGTCTTACTTAGTAGACCTGCAACACTCAAGTCTAAGGAGCCCTTATGTTATGAAGGGTATACCATTTTTTCACTTACCCTCCCACACACTCAACTTACTGGTAAGAAAGTCATTTAGGTGGCTTCACCTACAACTGCGTTTCCTTTGAAATTTCAAATTCCAGTTCGCACTCTCTGGTCTGATTGCTCTTCAACCACAGCCTCTTAAATAATCTCCCAGAATCCTCTGCCCACCCCTTACCTGCTCCCTAACACTCCCACCCCATCCGGCAATCGCCTGACCTTCCTTCTTCCCCACCTGCCTGTCTCAGATGAAGAATCATCTGGCACCTTTGTCCCCCTCTCCTTGGTTCCTGCTCTTCCACCCCAACGACACCAGATCTCGGGTCCTTCCTGCCTTTAGGCTGCAGGGGAGGCATAACCCCCTGGGCAGACTGTGTTACTACAGATGGTGATATCGAGCTGTGGGCAGAGGGCTCAATGCTATATGAGGAGACTTCACTTGTCCTGGACCTTCTCTCTCTCTCCAGTCCCCTCATCAGCCATGCTCAATCTTCTCCCTCTGTCTGTGCCCCTCACTCTTAGCTGGGGCTTCCCCTCCTGCCCACAGAAAAAGGAGAAGACATCACATGTATTGTCCCTTCTCATCCCCATGTGGGCCCCCTCTTCCCGGATCCCCAGGCTCGCCAACCCTTTCCATCCCCTTGGTAGAGCACATTTTCAGGGAGAGGCAGGGGAGGCACTCATTTACGGCACAAAACTTAAAGGTCATAAAAGTATAATTATAAACTAAGGATGTTCCTTCAGTACATCAGTTTAAAAAAAAAAAAAAAAAAAAAAAGCCAGAGTACTTCAACACTTGATATTTAAAGTTGTATTACTTATAGTCCCATATGAGACAGTTTTGGTTCCTGTCCAGGCATAACTCAAAGGGAAGAAATATGACATTTCTATCCATCCTTAGGTGGCATTTTGCTCTTCATTCCAAGCATTATTTTCCTGGCTTGTTCTAACCATCTATTCCCCCTAAAGAGAGCTAGGACCAGTCCTCAAGAGCCCAGCTGCCATGTTAAAGGAAATCAGGTTTAGCCCTAAATTTATGGTAAATGCTGTAATTTGTTCTCCTACATTTTTCTTAGTTAAATTCATTATAGTCATTGGTGGTGAGTAACACAACTGGGTATGGTTTAGTACAAACTGCCTATTCTGTTTGCTCAAAACGGAAGGTAACAACCCAAAATTTGAATTTACAACTCACATCTTAAGTGTGAAAAATTAAATATTCCCTCAGTTGGTATTTATTTTTTAATCCATATTTGAGTGTTTCCAATATAAAGCCTATAAAAAAGGAAAAATTCTACCCAGTTGGGGTCTTTAGGTGTTTTTGTGGCTGTGACTTTAGCTATAAAAATTTAGCTGAAGCCATTGGCAGAGATCAGAAACCACCTAGAGTTGTTATCTATCCAGAAACAATACAGAGTTAGTTCTGGATTCAGTGTTACCCAAAGACTCTAAATTACAACTTGTAGCAAGCATGGATGTGGGACAGAGGGAAAAATTAGTTCTAAAACCCACAGTGTGAATCTAGTAACAAGTTCCCCATCTATATAAACTAAATTATATGTTTCTTTATAAGTTAAACACGGGTGTGGATTTCTGTTTGCCGGTTATAGGGAAAAAAAAAAAAAAAAAAGACAAGGAAATACCAAATGAGCAAACAAGTAAAGGCAGGCCCTAAGTAAAGACAAGCACTAAGGAAACTGGTGGTGAGGGTCTATAGAGTATTATTATATTTCAGAGGAGTTACATTAAAAGTGACTGAAAATTCCTGGTAACAGAATTTGAAACAAACAAAAAAGCAGAAATACAAAGTAGGTCTCAGGGAGGTAAAACACTTGATTCTCTAAGCTCGACCTTCTGTACTGATTCCTGAGGCATAGTTGTTTGTGTGGACAGGGCCGCTTGCTCTTTTAAATACAATTCTTGTCAGTTTTGTTCTTGCCTAGTTAAGAAACAAATTTCTCCTTTTGCCCACTCTAGCAACAGTTGCTAGCCTAAGAGTGTTTACAGTGCTCTGGGCTCTGTTCTGAGTGCTTTAAGTTCTATAGAGACTCTTTAAGCCTCACAGCAACCTATGAGGGAGAAAGCTCTCCCTGTGTTGCAGGAGAAACTGAGGCACCCAGACATGGGGCTGACCACGTAACCTCCAAAATTCCAGAATCTGTGGAAGCTCAGAAGCAGCTGATGGGTTAATTCCAGAATCTGTGGAAGCTCAGAAGCAGCTGATGGGTTCCAGGAGGTCCTGTCCCTGAGCTCCGCACCTGCCTTCCTCCCTGGCACTGGCCAGCTGCTTTTCCTACAGCGTCCATCAGGATGGGAGGACAGGGAAGTGAGAGGGGCAGGGCCAAGAGAAGCACCCACCAAGGCAAAGAATCTGCTTCCTTGAAGTCTGCAGTCATTTACATTTTACTATCGCCTGCCTTTTGTCAGAGCTTGTTCTCACTCTCTCTGTAACCCACCCTTTCTTTAACCTTCTGTCTCAGTTTTCCCTCCTTCTTTTTCTTGGTCCCAGTAGCATAAGAGAATAGGCAAAGGCGACGTGAGTTTGTGTCCTTTGGGTGCAGAAAATCTTTCCTCCACAAAGAAGACTGGGGGATTTAAGGGCAGAAGGGGGTCAAGAAGTGAGGAGGGAAGGAGAGGAGAGCAAAAAGTACAGGACTCAGAGAGTCCAACTATTTGATGAATAAGCATTGGATGAAATGAAAGGCACGTCTGAGGTAATATTATGATATGAAAAACAGTGATTTAACAATAGGGTGACAGGGCACCTGGGTGGCTCTGTCAGTTAAACATGTGACTCTTGATTTTGGCTTAGGTCATGATCTCAGGGTCATGAGACTGAGCCCTGCAGTGGGCTTCCATGCTCAGCATGGAGTTTGCTTGAGATTCTTCCTCTCCCTTTGTTCCTCCCCCACCCCCACTGCTTGCTGCACACGTGTTCCTTCTCTAAATAAAAATAAATAAAATCTTAAATATAGGGTGACAGCATAACCTGGTATAAACCTATTATATGAACTAGACATACAGGCTTCTTGTCCAATGGCAGTTCATATGTCCTATTCTATTGTATTTGGAAGTAACATTTGACTGAGAGTTTACAGAATACAAAAAATAATGGTGTAAAATACAAGATGTATATTTAACATTCAAGTCTCAATCAACATTTATTATAATAGATTAGTAACATTTATTTAAATATCTACCTGTTGCAGGCATTAGGTGGAACAGCCCCAAAAGTAGGTAGTGCCTACATTTAATTAATTAAACAAATATGAATTTACCACATACTGTGTAGTAGGCCACAGGCAGGATGCGGGGAAGGCTTCCGAGATGTTTCCAGTGTATAACCCCCTAGTGGAGTAGGCAGGTGTTCTGGTGGAATCTGGAATCCAGACCTGATTGAGGCACCTGGGTAGAAAAACGAAAAGAGTTTTAGAACATGAACAAAAGTAGACATATTCTGTTGCTTCCATTTACTGGTCACATGAGTTTGACTTCGCTCTAAACAATGTGCCACAGTCTTTTCTGAGGATCATTTGAGACCATTTATTTGACAAAGTGTCGTCTAAATCAGGTGTTCAATCTATGCTAATTTCCTCTCTCCAGAAATTGTTCATACATCTGTACAATGTCAATACCATTAGTCAGTAGCTAATGTTCTTTAGGGGTTAATCACCTTTCAAAATGATAAGCTATACACTAATATTGTTCTAAAAAAATATTTATTAGATACAAGTTTTTAGAAATACTGATCTGATTGCTAAGGGGGCACTTAACACATCCCAAGTACTGGTGAGACTGAGAACAGTAGCATCATTACTAATTGGCTGAACATGCCTTTCCATCATCTTTGATAGGAAAGAACAATATGGCTCCCACAAGCACTTAAAAAAAAAGAATTTCTACAAAGATGACACAGCTAAAAAATTATAAAGCCCTGTTAATTATGGAGGAAACCCAAGCTGAGTCAGCTTTTTAACTTGCTTTGCCTAGAGCACTATCAAAAAGTTGCAGAAAAAATTGTAGGAAAAGGAATAAAGAGATAAAATATGAAATTTTTTTTGGATCTAAGCTGTGTGATAATATTTCGAACTTGGACTTTTAGGGACTTGTTGCCTACAGACATGGTAGAACATTCCTTTCTGTAGAAAACTGTCTTCCAGGATCAAAGCCTTCACTACAGAATATAAACAAAGTTTAAAAAATACGTTATAGATAAAAGCCAGTCTCTAAACTTCCAGCATTGAAAAGTAAAAAATCACTTTTTGTTTATTCTAAGTTTGCATTTCGCCTCATCAAGTTTCTTACCTTTCAGTATGAAGATTCTTATACCTCCTATATATATATATATATATATATATATATATATATATACATATATATATATATATATATATATATATACATACACACATAATATAAGAAAAATATCCTGGGGGGCTCCTGAGTGGCTCAGTGGTTTAAGCCTCTGCCTTTGGCTGGGTTCATGGTCTCAAGGTCTTGGGATAGAGCCCTACATCGGGCTCTCTGCTCAGCAAGGAGCCTGCTTCCCCCTCTCTCTCAACGTTGCCTACTTGTTGTGATCTCTGTCAAATAAATAAATAAACTCTTAAAAAAAGAAAAAGAAAAATATCCTAATTTGCATCGTTCTGGCTAAATCTTTGCTGGCAAATGGAAGAGCTCTTATAATAATTTGTTGTGCCTTAATTTCTGGAACATAAACACAATATATGCAGCTCC
This sequence comes from Enhydra lutris kenyoni, assembly GCF_002288905.1. NCBI lineage: Eukaryota > Metazoa > Chordata > Mammalia > Carnivora > Mustelidae > Enhydra > Enhydra lutris. Next base: position 8,404,756 of record NW_019154086.1, read on the forward strand.
TAACAAGATTATTCTAACAATGGAATAAAATAATGGCTATGGAAATATTCCAAAAAAGGTTTAATGTGCTATAAAATGCAAAGCTTAGGGCAATTCAATTGAGCATGTACAAAATTCCAAAAAGATAGGATACAATGTTACTTCAGAAAGAGACCACTTCCTTCTGAATTTCTCCCAGTTTCTTTCTTATAACATCCTAATATTCTGTTATGTAGATTATGGGGCAGTTGGTCCTGAGAAAGAACTCTACCTACAATTTGAAAGTCACCAAGTGCAATGATTCCAGCCAAAGTGACCCATTTTAAAAGATGACCCATTTCAAAACCCAAGAGTTATTATTCAAGCTGTTCTATATTTAAGAATTAGAAAGTTATTTCACTTTCCTACAATCTTTTTATTTGAATCAATCTTTTATAAAAGGGGAATTTGATCTCCATTTTAAGGAAATGTAATGTGACGTTTTTACTTGCTAGAGCCTGCAGTTTATTTTGAAAATTATTCTCTACATTCTGAGGTTTTGGGGACTTTTTTGTTTGGGCAAGTCATTTGTGTGTAATAGCACCAATGCTTCCTAACCACCCTTCATTTCTCACTTCCTCGGAAACAGTTTCTCTGAGCTTTAGCCTGAACTCTCCCTGTCATAAAGCTCATCCTTATCAGAAGGTGTTGGGGGTGAGCCCCAGGGGAACTGAGGTGAGTTAGAGGGAGTCAGCCTCAGCTTTAGCCTCCCAGTGCTCAATAAATGGAGGGGGCTTGTAGGAGAAGAAGGGACGGAGAGAAGGAGCAGGAGACAGAAGGGTCATACAAAGTGTCTAATGTAAACCTTTCAGGTATCGAGTTTATCTTGCTTTAAAATAATAATTAAAAAAGAGTTGAACAAATAAAGCAGTCCTCCCTCCCATGTGACAAGATACAAAATCTATCATTAAGTTTCTTTTGAGAAACTTAATTTCTCAACTTAATTTTTCAGCTGCTAATCACCAATTTCCCTTTCAGAAAGTTCAAGAGGGGCTCTTTTCTGCGCTACCACTGAACACAACTATCTGAGCATCCTTTTCTGGGTCAATTTCAGTTTCTCACATCTCTCTCCCTTCCCCCATAGGGACCAGGCAAAGTTCCCAAAATAAAGACACAGAGGAACAAATCCAATTCTAACTGATGTACTTTCATCAGAGAATTACCCTAAATAAGAGCTACAAGCCACCAGCAGACACTGTGCAGTTACAACATCGGTGTCCCTTTAACATGACCCATAACCTACGAAAACCAACACTGGATAAGAAAAAATATAGGCTGTGTGGTTAGAATCGGATGCAAAGTTACTACTTTGACCTATATTGTATCTGGGTAAGCAACCGGCTGTCACTTCAGGTTACAAAATAAAATTCGGCAGTTAAAATAGAGTGGCCAAGACCTACCGGTAACAAGAGGTCTCCTTTCCCAGTTTCCTCTGCCTGCCCACTTCCTTGTCTCCATTTCCCTAGTCGGTAACTCGCCGAAGGTTTCCCCAGTCTGGCGGCTTCCTAATTTCCAGCCCGACACAGGCTTTCTACCCGAATTCACCCCTGCAGCGCAGGGATGGTAGCCCGATTGGGGATCCCATCCGGAATCCGGGAACCACAGGGCGCGGTGTTCGCCCGCGGGCTCCCGCGCTCCGGCCCGCTTCGGTATCCCCGCGCTGCGTCTCGGTATCCGCCTCACCGGAGCTCCCCGGGGGACGAGGAACCCGCTGGGCCCCAGAAAACTTAACCCCAACTGGAGCTCCGGGGCCCCAACCTACCTGCCGCACTCGGGCGGCACTCGGCCCGGGGTGTCGGCTGCCGGGCGCCCGCGCCCGCCAGCCAGAGCGAACAAAGACGCTCCGGAGAGGGAACGCGCCCTCCCCTTCCCCGCCCCGCTGGCGGGCGGCGGGCAATCCTGCCCCATGGCGGTTAGGGCCTCCCGAGTCTGGGCCGCTCGCGGTCCCGGCCAGAGCAGAGGGCCAAGGCCCGGGTGTCTGCTCCAGCCGTGCGCCCTGGCCCTGGCGCGCATTCCAACCTTAAGTCCTGGAGCCACCCATGCGAGCAGGCGTGGCTTCACCTCCTCTCGGCTCCCTTCTCCTTTCTTCCCCTGTCCGCCCTTCGGAGACCTCTCCCGGTCCAAAGAAAGCTAAAGGAGAGTCCGACCCTTGCCGTAGCCCGAGAGCTGCTCCGGTGAGGAGGCGCGGTGCAGTAGGGCCGCCGCTCGGGGCAGGGGCGGGGCAGAGGCTGGGCAGCCCAGAGCCCTCTCTGCGGACCACGGGAGTCGGTCTCCCGTCCCCGGCACAAAGAACCAACCATCCGCGGAGCTGAGGCTTGTCCCCTCCAAGCGTGCCAGAACTTCCCCCATTTAGTGATCCGGAAGGGAAGACAACATTTCCATCCACGAGGGCCCTCGGCCCCTGTTAGGGTGCGGTGGGCTGCAGAGCATTTTTTTTTTATCGTTACGACTGATCACACATATGAATTCCATGCGAAACTGGTGTCCAGACACTTTTCATTAGGAAGTAGAATTTGTTAGACCAATGATCCTTTCGTTCAGAGCACACAACAGTTACGCATAGACGGTGGGTAAGTTTTGACCGAGCTGCAGTTCTTTGATCATCTGATTTTCATTCTTAGAGCCAAGAGTTCTAAGGGCAGGCTAGTCTTTTAAAAGATCTCTTGTCACGCCACTTAAGCCTTGAGCTTCTGGGGCCTAAGTCACAACAGAAGAAAACCCTAATTTACATCAAACTAAGCTTCCCTACAGCGGTTCTTTTTTAAAAATACAATTGGGGAGGGATCACCCCCCCCCCCATGATTTTACCTTCAAGCCTAGCCCAAATTAGAAGACAGCTTAAAGCAAAACTCACCAAGTCCAAGCCCAGCTCTTTAAATTCCTAAGTCAGAGGTCGGCTGTCTTCCTGGCGTTGGAGCGAAAGTCGGTGGTCTCAAGAACAAAACTTGCCCGCTTTAAATATTCGGCCAGGACTGGGTAGTCAGCGCTGAACTCGGCTACCTTCCCCGGGCGGGGGCGGGCTGGAGCCAGAGATTGGGGAGGACCCAATCAGGGGCTCCCGGCGGAGGGTGGGGGTGCGGCACCCGGGAGCCTGCCCTGCGGCACTGCCAGTGCACGTTTCCTGCACCTTTTGGTGTTCACTGCCAAAGTCGAACGTGGCCCGCGCCTCCGCCGCCAACTCGGCCTGTTGCTGAAGGTTGATGGGTCCTGCCCCGCCAGTTCTTGTTGGTGTTTGACGACTCCAGGAAGTACCCACCCTACCGCGTCTTCATTTAATTGAGATCGTTAACTTCGATGATCCACTGTGAGCCAGAATCCGCAAGAAGGGCCCCTTTGAGTTGTTTCCCCTTTTTCAAAATACTTCATGCACGTAACTGGACAAAATCAGGAGAATATATATTTCTAATAAGGAAAGAGATTGTAAATAAATGCTTTATGGATTTGGTTTCTTGTCCCCCAATTGTTCTAGCCTTCTCCTAATAGAACAAACATTATCATTTAACAAGTAATATTTTGAATGATTTTGTAATTATACATATTTCAGAACATGACAGAAAACAAAACATTAACCCAAATACTTCAGTAAGATAAAAAAAACTGGGTTTCTTGTCATAAAGGTAGTAAGACAGGTAATAGGTTAAAAGTAGATTACTGAATCAGAGTTTGAAACTGTAAACACAACATTGTATTTGTTATTTCAAACTCGATTTTTAGGAAGTTTTGTTACAGCTCTCTTTAAGCGCTTCACCATACTTTCAACCATGCAATTCTTTTCATATGTTACCTGTAGAACATGGTCAGCATTGCTAAGAGATCATAGTGCCATATGCATGTCAGACATAATGTGATTTGTAAGGGAGTCATTGACAGTGACCCATATGTAAGTTGATACACTGTTCGTACAGCGCATCACCTCCCTTCTTTATCTGTATGAAATAAAACCCTTGATCATGGTTCCACATACAGTACCCCCCCAGCTGTCATATGTATATGTTCTATTTATGTGCAAATGTTGAATTACCATTATATTCCCTTCAGGTCATTTGGAACCAGATCCACATACACAGATGTCAGCACCTGTGTTCCACCTGCAAGAACACATAGGACTGTACCTGCAAGAAATATAAACTGAACCAAATATTGAAAAACATATAGAAGTAAAACATGAAATCATTCATTTAAATCATTCTATTTACACATAGACACGGCAGACAGAGAAATGATTTCAAAAGTGAGTCAGGAGGTTGGTAAGAGGATGTAGGGCTTGCGGTCGGGGGAGGGGAGAGGATGTAGATGGGAGAAGGGACCCAGCAGAGTGAACCAGAATGCCTGCTCTGGTTTCACATTCCACCCACCCACCCACACACACCATGCAGGGCAGGGGGCAGCAGCCTGGCAGGCCCTTTGCCCATCTGGGAGCATTTCCTTTCTGCAGGCTGTTTCCCTATCTCACCCCACAGGGAGAGGAAGAGGATGATAGAGTTGATGGTATAGAACAGAGTACTCATGTTTCTTTTATTGGGAGAGAATATATGAACATCCTAAAACTAGTTGGAAATAAAATTAGGTGATACTAGTGATGCTGATTTGATAGCACGGAAAAGGACCCTGTCACGTTCCTCGGTGTCCACAGTAGCTGCTTATGAACAGAGACCACTACAATTAGATTTATAAATGACTTTAAATCTCTCTCTCTCTCAGAAATATGCTTCACAGAATACTAGAGAGCTATGGAAAGTACTGGGAAAAGTACTGTACCATCAAAATGGTAAACTTGAAAAATGAGAAGAATTACAATTGGCATGTTAGATTGAGAAGGGACAAGACAAGGCAGAGATAGAGCAGAGGGGAAGCGGATGTAGGAGAGAGGGCCAGAGGGGAGGGCATCAGGGCGTTATCATGAGTTACGGGCAGAGAAGAATTTCACCTACCTCCAAAAGAACCTGGGCAGTGGTAGAAGCAAAAGAGACCCGAAGAAGAGAGGAATGTTGACTGAAATCATGAAAGCAGCAATGGATTTGATAACTGACTGGCTTAATGGCTAACACAGCTGAAACATACCGACATGGTGCCAGGCTTGACTCATTTAACTTCAATTTGTACCTTCTGGACTCTCTTAAATAAGAAATTCCCTCACAGACCTTGTACAGATACTGTTCTGTGAATTCAGACACCCCACAGGCCACGGGTTCCCAAACCAGCCACGTTCCTGCGAGTCTTGGGCTGCTAGAGAGATGGGGTGATGTCCTGACCTCACTCCCTGCCAACCGGAGATCTGGGCAAGGGACCTGACTTCTGTGCACCTCATGGTAATTCCTGCCCTGATGGAACCAATGAAGACTGAATATAAAAACCATCACGTATGTGGAGAACTGAGCGTGGGTAGGGCCCACTGCATGCGCTGCGTGGATGGCCATTGTCCTCGTGCCCACCCCAGGCTGCAGAAAGCCCCTCTCACGTGAGGAGCCAGCAGAGAGGGTCTTCATGCTGCCTCCGTCCACAATCTGAAAGGATCTGCTTGTTTCTTTCTGCATCTTCAAACGTAGTTTCCCTTACTACAGCGTCACCCATGAAACTAATGCAGCCCCTCCTTGGCTGCCCCCTCTTCCCTCCCCACCTGCCAGCCCCTCCCACCCCACACATATCCTTCTGGGCTTCTTTGCTGTCTACGCTTGCTCCTTGGTGATCCCAAGGATCGCCATTAGTGCCCGATCGCCATTAGTGCCCGATTTCTATTTCTAGTCTAGATTCTGGGCTCCAAACTCCAGTGTCTCCACTCAAATGTGCCACATCTGTCTTAAGCCAAGCACGTGTGAAATGAACTATTCAAATACATGCTAGTGAGCCCGTGAAGGGATGGGACTCAAAGACCCCAAAGGCCAGAATCCTCCTCCCTCTCATCAGTGGACCCAGCACAACAAGTGGCATGTCAGTAACAGTCGGTGGCCTTTTGTCACTGTGAAATTGTCTGCGGATCTGTGTTCCCTGCTCTTGAGTGTCCTCTCAAGGGCAGACACCCCATCCCACACACCTCCAGTTCCCTTGAAGAACCTCCTGCCATGCCTTGCACAGGGTAAGTGTGGATTAACTGCCAGTCAAGTTGAATTTTCATTCGTCAGATGTTCAAATTTCCATTCCAAGAAGCTTCGCCCCCAGAACAAAGGTTCCTGTGTACTTCTCTCCCAAAGCCATCAAGGCCCCCAAACAGGCACTGAAGACACACCAGCCCCTTTCTTACAGCTCTTGCCTCTGCTCCTGTGGTTTGGCACGCTTCGGCACCCTACCTCAATTCCAGGACCTCAGTGCTTGGGTGAAACCATTGTCAGTCTGCCCAGAACAGGAAACTGAAGGGGACTGAGGGCACACAGAGGCCCTCACCCGCAGGCCATTCTCAGAACCCACCTTGTTCCTTTCTGTTCTCATCTGCCCTGGGGAGCCCCGCCCCCCCCCAGTGGTCAGCTCCTTCCACATCAACATACAAGGCTTCTCTGATGTGTTCATCTTACCCTCATTGGGGGCCCCACAGGGGTGGGGACAGTCTTGGAGCCAGGCCTTGTTTGCTGGGATCCTCCTTGGCTGATGGGGGGAGCCCCACTGGGGAGGTGGTGAGTGGAAGGGAGGCTGGTGTGCGTTTCCCCTCCATGTTGCCAGTGCTCAGGCAGCCACAGGGAAAGTGAACTTGGTACCACTCCCCTACGAGGGCTCGCTCAACATTTCTTCTCCCCTCCCCACCTGCAGATCTGGCATAGGCTTTACCGGCACCCCGTACCCCCTGCCCCTACCCCGGGCCTGTGGGGTTCTGTGCAAGGCCAAGGGCTGCCTCTCACTCCACCTACTACTCAGGACAGCATATCCGAATGGAGTGAATGAGTGACATTTGTGTAGGGACAATCTGGAGTGTTTTCTGGTAATTGCCCCAGCCTTGCAGAGCTCTCCAAACTGAGTAGAATGACTGGGTCCTGGGATGGGCTGGGACAGAGGAGAAGACAATACAGAGCATGGGAATGTTCAGAAAATAGTTACTGGCTGTGGGACAGGGGCTACATGTCTAGCCCAGAGGCAGTAATTTGTGTTAGAAATGTTGTACTTAAAATTAAGTTTGGTTGTGCTGATAGAATATCATTCTGTGTCCCTCTTCTTCTTCTTCTTCTTTTTTTTAAAAGATTTTACTGATTTGTTTGTCAAAGAGAGAGAGAGTACACACAAGCAGGCAGTGGCAGGCTCCCTGCCAAGCAAGGAGCCCGATGCAGGACTCGATCCCAGGACCCTGGGATCATGACCCGAGCCAAAGGCAGCGGCTCAACCAACTGAGCCATCCAGGCTTCCCTATGTGTCCCTCTTCTTAATATTTAATAATTACTAAGTGCTTATTGTGGAGTATTTGTGGTTCAAATCCTACTCAAATCAATTCTAAAGGACAGTTATAAGCCTGCCTGGGATTTTTATTGAGTATTACTTAAAATAAGTGGACCATTAATTAAGAGTTAGAAACAGTTTTGTTATACTGAGATTTTTCTTATAACAGCACTTCCAAAAGGCCAGCTCTAAAGTCCTTGACACATCATATAATCTGAAACAGCATACATTTCATGAATCAGTCTTGGTTGGTCTGATGGTATAAGGTCGTAAAGCCCAATATCAACACCTATTTGATCCTGCAGGTACAGGGCAAAGGAATACTGGGAAAAGAGAGCAATATCTCTGAGAGGTATGTTTTTTATCATATCAGGTAAACAAACAAATAAACCCTCTTGGGAGGAAAGGGGTTAGTAAAATAATGGAATATCTGCTGAGTAGATACAGATAAGATAAGGGTCTGCAAAAGAGGTACGTAAGGTGGAAAAAGCAGTGTGTCTTTTCTCAATGTTTTTTGATCTTTTTAAATTTATTTTATACATATGTATTTTCCCTTTGGGAATCTCTTTTTTGCAATAGATTTCTCTTTGTTTGTGTGAAGTGGAAGCCTATTCGCAGTCTCAAATTTTTTTCCTTGCCAAAAATTATTGAGTTACTTGGATGTTCCTGTTGGAGTTAGTACCAGCACTGCCCTTTGCCATGAACTGAAGTAATAATGGTTTTCCTATCAGCAGTAGTCCAGGAATCTGCTTGGCGTACCAGAAGTCTCACTCAGGATGTCTTAGGTCGGATTGCTGATATGCATGTGCACCGTGGCTCTGAGATGTGAGGCAGATCCCTTGAAGCTTACACATAAACAGATGACAGCCTGAGCCAGCCCTTTTTCTCTAACCTGCTTACCTGTGTCCTCACTTTGTGGGCCCTGTCGTTTACGGAGACATGCTACAGAGTCAGAACAGTGGGTCCTATTGTAGTGGACTGGACTTCAGCCTGGCACATCAGTTCCCCTGTCACTGGCTATAGAGCTATAGGGGCTGGACTTGACCTCCGTGGCAGCACCTTGCCAGCAGTTTAAGTTCAATCAAGTCACGTAATGCTCTGAGTCCCAGTTTCCTCTTCTGCGAAATAAGAATGACAATTAGTACCTACTCTTGCTCACAGAATTGTTCCTTAACTCTACTGTTCATCCATTCGATAAACATTTATTGAGAATTTACCTACTTATAAGGCGGGTGGACAAGGATAAATGAAACAGGGTATATGCCCTGGAGGAGCTCTTTTTCAGGTGTTGAATGGATTAAAGAAATACACACATTAAGAAAACAACTCTACTTCATATCCATTTGGCAGGCTATCATTTTTTTAAAAATGGGAAAATGGCAAGAGTTGACAAGGATGTGGAGAAATTAGAAGCCTGGTGCATCGCTGGCGGGAATGTCGTGGTATAGTCACTGTGGAAAACAGTGTGGTGGTTTTTCAAAAAGTTGAAAATAGAATTATCGTATGACCCAGTGTTTCTACTTCTGGACATATACCTCAAAGAATTGAAAGCGGAGACTCAGAGACTTGTACAGCAATGTTCATAGCGGCATTATTCAAAAGAGCCGTAGGTGAAAGGAACCTAAGTATGCATCAACAGAAGGATAAGCAAAATGTAATATATGCAAACAACTAAAGATATTCATCCTTAAACAGAAATGAAAGTATGACACATGCTAAAACACGGATGAATTTGGAAACACCGTGCTTAGTGAAAAAAGCCAGACACAAAAGGACAGACGTTGGATGATTCCACGTAAACGAGGTGCCTAGAATTGGCCAGCTCTTAGAGACAGAAAGTGGAATAGAAGTGACCTTGGAGGGGCGCCTGGGTGGCTCAGTGGGTTAAGCCGCTGCCTTTGGCTCAGGTCATGGTCTCAGGGTCCTGGGATCGAGCCCCGCATCTGGCTCCTTGCTCTGTGGGGAGCCTGCTTCTCTCTCTGCCTCTGCCGGCCTCTCTGCCTGCTTGTGATCTCTGTCTCTCTCTCTCTCTCTCTGTCAAATAAATAAATAAATAAATAAAATCTTAAAAAAAAAAAAAAAGAAGTGACCATAGACTGGGGGTAGTGAGAGAGGAATGGAGAGCTAGTGTTTAATGGATATAGAGTTTCAGTTTGGGATGACTGAGAAGTTCTGGTGATAGCTGCACAACATTGTGAATTTACTTAGAACTACTAAATCATACACTTAGAACTTGTTTAAATGGTAAATTTGATATTATATATATTTTGTAATTAAAAAAAAAAACTTCATAATCCCTAAAATGCTATCCAGATGCAGGATGGTTAACTTGAGTTAGGATTCATGAGATTCAGTTTATAATCAATCCCTCTTTGAAAAAGGGTGGTATGAGTAGAATTACTTTGTCATTATTTATTCTACGATATTGAGGAACAAGCATCCATTCAGATAAACTTTAATCATAATTTATTTATGCCCTATCCTTTTCCAAAAAGAATTTGAGGTAATTTACTCTCAACGTGTCAGAGTAATGAATGAGGTCAGATCCAACTGACATAAGACGAAATATAGAACCTGAGAAACAAAAGAAGAAGAGAGGGAACAGATGGCACATGGGCAACAGCAAAAGTCTCAACTGTGAGCCTTCCAGGAGCCAGGGAAGAGTTTCTGTTCATCAGACCTTTTCTTAATGTGTGAAATACCATTGGTTTCAACAGGATCATTGTTCGAGTCTGTGCTGTTCACGGTGTTACCATTTACAGTTCTGAGAATTGATTGTGTCATGACAGAACACCTAATCGAAACAGAAAGATGTAGAATGAAGAACATCTTTTCTTAAGTCCGAGCCCGCAGGGCCTGTTCTGTTCTTAAGGAAACTGGCTCCTGGACAGTGGCCTGACCTTCTGGCCAAAGCATCTCGTGCCCCTTCCCCTGGGCTCCTGCATTGAGTCTATGCTGTAGCCTGGCAGGACCAGGATCTCCTCCATCTGGGGTCCCCCCTGCCTCCCTGGCTCCCCATCCAGCCCCCTCCCCAGCAGCATGGTTCCTGCCAGGCCCCCATGTGGCCAGAATTCCCACACCCTACTCATGTTTCCTTCTTCATGGAACACCCTACTGCCTTCCTGGCCAAGCCCTCACCTCTTCCAGAGGTTGGTTCAGATTTCCCCTGCTCCGGGACATCTCCAACCCACACTCACTCCCCTCTCTTTGCTGTCCAGGTGCCCTCTTCAGTTACACATTAGCTAGTTAGTTCATTGGGGATGTGATGAACAGAAAGTCTTGTGAGAGATGAAGAGCAAGTTGTGATTAGACCAAAGACCACATCATACATTTTATTAGAAATGGTAATATATTTAGGAAGTGTTCACTGAGAGCCAGCACAGATACTCAGGCTTATCTAATTTGGCCTTTTGACACATAAAGAAATGAGCACCCTGGGAAAGAAAGTGACTTGCTCAAGGTCACCTTGTATATTGGAGGTGGAAATAGACTTGAAAACCTAATGTCCTGAAACCCAGTATTTTTAAAATAGCATACTAGTTTCATTTTAATTTGTGTTTTATTTAGTAATCAGGAGATAGGACTTTGGATGTATTCTAAACACAGGCAGAGAGGGGCAACGTAACAGTGTGAAGAATATTGGCTTTGCCAAAGGCAATGATATTTGGCAAGTCACTTTGAGGCTCTCGAACTCTTATTTTTTCATCTGCAAAATAAGGACGAATTCAATGGTCTTGAAGGTTATATTTGCTTCTAGCATTTTTTGAACCTATGAGACCATTGGCTCAGCACCACCAAAGAATTTATGAGTACTGGTAGAGCATACGTGTCTCGCTTCATTTTCTCCTTCTACTGTTCCCCTCAGCCTGAGACATACTTCTTTCAGATGTTCCCCTTGCTTCCTTTCTTTTTTAAACTCAGCTTAAACTTCACTCAATGCAAAATTGGCAGTGTTTCCTGCTACCCTTGGCTTAATTTCAGCCCCTTTTCTGCACCTAACTCCTCTGACTGACGTGTACCTTATCACACTGTATTGATTTTCTTGCCTCTGCTACTAGACTGCAAACTAAGACCTAGCATTATGGTGAGCTTCTTGAGCTCAAGTGGCTATAATGGTGCCTATAACCAATAAATGTTTGGTAAATGGATCTAATGGTTTTTGCCTGGGAAGTAAGGACAAGACTGTGGTACCAATTCCATTCAAAGCTGTTAGAGTTTTCATGGAAAAGGGAGACTTGGAACTGAGTTTTCAAGAGTGATTAGAATTTGAAAGGGAGTGTAAAATAATAACATGGGTTTAAGAAAGTAAAGGCAGAGGGGAGGGAAGGAGGTGGCTAAAGGAATGGGGTCAGATCAGTGTTACTTGTTCAAACAGCAGAATGTCGGCAATAGGTTGTCTGGGGTGCTTGTGCGAATGACAGAGTCTACCTGTGACACCCACATGTTATTCCCCATTCTGGATCTGTCGGTCCAGATCTACTTTTAGAACAAGATCCCCAAGTAGATTCTTATCACATGAGTGGAGAGTCTTGAAATCCTGGAAGGAACTTTGGCGATTGTGGGCAATTGGAAACTACTTTAAGTTTCTGAAGAGGGGGAATGACGGCATGATGGAAATGGAGCTTTAGGAAGGGCATAGACGAGTAGTCTGCAAAATAGATTGGTGGGAGGGAGCCCTCAGAGGCCAGGGGAGCTGTCAGGAGTGCACCAAGGTATTCCAGATAAGAGGAGTGGAAGGCTTGCTTTCTCTTGGCCACACCAGAAATGGTGAATAAAAGGTGACTCCAAAAGGCATGTTGAGAAATGAAATAATGAGGCTTGGCTCCAGATAGGTTAAATAAGCAGTAATGGTAGGGAGGAGTTTGAAATGACAACTGTGCTTTAGGGACCGAGGAAATGGTGCCTACTTCTGTCTAATGAGTTCTGTTTCAATCCAAGGTGATTGAGGAGTCTGGCAGGCATCCAGCTGACAAGTGTGTCAACATGGGCTTGAGTATAACCAAAGGTCTGGGAGGAAGATCATGGTGTGGGAGGGTCAATAGCATGAAAGAAGAGGAAAGAGGAAGTTGAAACCTGATCTCAGAGCTGTGGGAGCAGCAATAGGAGCAGGAAGAGGAGGCAAAGAGGGAATAGGGAAGAAACAGAGAGGTGGGTGGTGAATGGAAGTTGAGTAATAAAGAGAAACCAAAGGGAGAAAAATGCTTAAGAAGGTGAGTATCCATTATGTCAGATGTGCTAGAGTTTGAGAAGAATAAGAACAGTCCTTTCAACTTGGCAAAAAGGATTTTAGATGAAAACTAACTGTTAAAAAGGAAAAATCTGTAATACTTTCTGGTATGTATGCCATGATCTCTCATACCAGAAGTATATAAAAACTCTTGATGGCAAATTGTGTTGACAATTAAATGAGCAAAAATAAAAATATACTTCAGACAGGCTGGTTTCCGAAAGAATACTCTTTCTTCTATTAGAGAGCTAGGAAATGGGGAGGGAAGAAGGAAGGGATTAGGATGCATGGACAAAGAAGAAACATCAGAAAATCCTGACATGTATGTACATTAATGATCTTACTTACAAAATAGGGTTGCATTCAGCTTTTATTTTTTATTTTTAAAAATTTTTTTTTTTATTTGAGAGAGAGAACAGAGAGAGAGAAAGAGCAGGAGCGGGCCAGGGTGGGTAGTGAGGGGCAGAGGGAGAGGGAGAAGCAGACTCCCTGCTGAGCAGGGAGCCTGAGGTGGGGCTTGATCCCAGGACCCTGGAATCATGAACTGAGCTGAAGGCAGACGCTTAACTGACCCAGGCATCCTGCATTCAGTTTTTTTTTTTTTTTAATTTTATTTATTTATTTGAGAGAGAGACAGAGTGAGAGAGCATGAGAAGGGAGTTCAGAGGGAGAAGCAGACTCCCCATGGAGATGGGAGCCTGCTGTGGGACTTGATCCCATGACTCTGGGATCATGAGCTGAGCTGAAGGCAGTTGCCCAACCAATTGAACCATCCAGGTGCCCCTGCATTCAGTTTTTAAACGAAGTTCAATTCTTTCCCCTTGGTTATGGTGTCATCTGAAAAAAACATGAGATGTCATATAGAATGCAACCAGATATCTAAAACTCTGTTTTTATGGTGCCTTGAAATACGGCTTCAGAGAAGAAACAGTTCTTTAAAACATTACACTTTCATTTCCTCCTTAATGACCTCAGGATCAGGAGGTGGAGGGAGATCCACTTTTAAATGTAAAGCAAAGCAATGAAATGTACACTAGTGCAGAGTTCATTACTGCAGACTGTTCTGGCATGGTCAACTCCATTTGGTGCCCTAATTACAGTGCTCTACCTCTGGATAGCTATCCATCAGGACATAAGTTGCTCTAGGTGTTCAAAGGTTTTTACATTATTTAAGTACTTTTCATATTTTCTGCTCTTCATCTACATTATATATACTAGATGATTGGAGATGTGAAGTCCTTGATAGCCTTTTCTACAAAGTCATGTGCTTTGGAATAATAAAGCAGACAATCATCAGAATCATAGATTTTCTCCCATTTAATAATATTATTTTTTTTAAAAAAGGCTAAGGAGAGAAAGGGAAAAGAATGGCATAACAGTGGTGTGAAGGCTATTTAAAAAAAGAATCTGAACTGAAATCTGGGCGGATGGGTGTACAGGGGACTTCTTATCATTGGAGTTGTACCCATTGCACTTGAACAAGTAAAATGAAGCAGTTGGATGAGATCTCTAGACAGTTTCCAAACTATAAACTGGGACATGACCTGATGAAGAATTTTTTTTTCCTTCTGAGTTGTGAATATTTTCTTGTGTCAGATTCTTAAAAACTCTTAAGATTCTCTAAGTTCTTATGTAACTGTTGGGTACTAAAATTGATTTCTACCCACCACCTAGTTATTTCTGTCTTCTGACTTCATGTAATTGCCAATAGGTCCTTGAACAGATTCTCCAAGTTGCTTAAGCCCAGTGCTTCATAAGGGCTGAAGAGGCTGGCTGTACTCTGGTTTTCTATGAATACTTAACTGTGGCTATGGTCCTACTTGAGCCACAGCTCATAGAAATAGATTGGAATTGAGGCCCCTATTTCCTTCTGTCAGTAACTGTTGTCATTTTGGGATGATTATAAAAAGCAGAACCTCTTAGTGACTTTGTAGCTAAATGTGATCTTAAAGTAGCTATTTGATAGTCTCTATACTTCTTGAAATTGTATCTTCTGTCAGTGACTATCTTTTACCAGTCTTGTCTTATAATAAGCGCTTATAAATAGGCATAAAGAAGATATACAAATGGCCAACAGACACATGAAGAAATGCTCCACTGGGCATCAGGGAAATGTAAATCAAGATCACAATGAGATACCATCTCACACTGGTCAGAATGGCTAAAATGAACAGTTCAAGAAACAACAGATGCTGGTGAGGATGCAGAGAAAGGGGAACCCTCCTACACTGTTGGTGGGAATGCAAGCTGGTACAGCCACTCTGGAAAACAGTATGGAGGTTCTTCAAAAAGTTTAAAAAATAGAGCTACCCTGCAACCCAGCAATGGACTACTAGGTATTTACCCAAAGGATACAAACATAGTGATTCAAAGGGCCACATGGACCCCAATATTTATAGCAGCAATGTCCACAATAGCCAAAATATGGAAAGAGGCCAGATGTCCATTGACAGATGAATGGATGAGGAAAATATGTATATGTACAATGGAATATTACTCAGCCATCAGGAAGACTGAAATCTTGCCATTTGCAATGGTGTGGATGGAACTAGAGGGTATTATGCTAAGTGAAGTTGTCAGCCAGAGAAAGACAATTATCATATGATCTCACTGATACGTGGAATTTAAGAAACAAAGCAGATGAACATAATAGGGGAAGGGAAGGAAAAATAAAAATAAGATGAAAATAGAGAGGGAGGCAAACCTCCCTAGAGACATTGAACTCTAGGAAATAAACTGACGGTTGCTGAATGGGAGGTGAATGGGGGGGGGATGGATAATTGGGTAATGGGCATTAAGGAGGGCATGTGATGCAATGAGCACTGGTTGTTATATGCAACCGATGAATCACTGAACTCTACCTCTGAAACTAATTTAAGAAAAAGAAAAAATAGACACAAAAATTGTTATTTTAAGAAAAAATAATTGTTGAGCTAGAAGATATCTAAGTTGTTTATAATATAAACAACTTATATTTATATATATAAACTTATATTTATATATTAATATATAATTTATAATATATAAACCCCACTAGGTTTTATATAATTTAATATAATTTATATATTTTATATAATATAATATAATTTATAATATATAAACCCCACTAGGGTTTATATATTATAAATTATATATTATATATTATAACTCCAGTAACATTCATTTTAAAACGTCATGGAAACCATTTTTTAAATTATAAAACTTGGTGAAGTTTTCTTAACTGAAGACTGTAGAAGAGCATAGGGTAAAATGTAAAAATTCTCCTTCTCTGTTTTCTAGCCTTCAGTACAACTCTCCAAAAGCAATCACTGTTAACAGTGTCTTAAGTTTCTTTGCATGAATTTTCTGAGTGTACACAATTTTACATGTATATGCACACATACTCATTTTTACGTAGTCATACTATGTAAACTGTTCTTCATGTTGGTGTTTGTCTTTTTTTAAAGATTTATTTATTTTGGAGGGGGTGGGGGAGAGAGAATGAGCTGGGCAGAGAGGGGCAGAGAGAGAGAGAGATGCAGGCTGATCTCAGAAACCTGGGATCATGACCTGAGTCAAAGGCAGATGCTTATCTGACTGAGCTACCCCAGGCACCCCATGTTGTTGAAGTTCAAATAATTACAGATAGTGAACATTCTTAGAAATGAAATTATTGAACCAAGGGGCACGTGTTTTAAATTTTGATGATATATTTCCAAGTTACCTTGCACGTAGTTACATGTCTACTAATATTATCTGAGAGTGTTTCCACATTCTTATCTATTAGTCTTTCATTGAGGTTTGAAATTTCTGCCACTCTAGTAGTTGAAAATTGTTACTTCTTTTTATTATGCCCTTATTGGATTAGCATTCATTGAGCATTTTTTTCATAAGACAAATAGTCATTTCTATATATGTGTGAATTTCCTGTATTATGTCCTTTGATTATTTGTCCCTTGTCGTATCCTTTTTATGAGAGACAAAGAAACCCTTTGTTAGGATAGACTACCATTTATTCATGTATTTTTCTAATTTTTTCTAGTTCAGCTTTTTAATTTTTATTTATTTATTTTTACTTTAATTCCAGTATAATTAACATATTGTGTTATATTAGTTTCAGGTGTACAATCTAGTGATTCAGCAATTCTATACATTACTCAGTGCTCATCATGATAAGTGCACTCTTAATCCCCTTCATCTGTTTCACTCATCTTCCCACCTGCCTCCCCTCTGATAACCATCAGTTTGTTCTCTATAGTTAAGAGTCTGTTTTTGGTTTGTCTCTTTTTTTCCCTTTGTTCATTTGTTTTGTTTCTTAAATTCTACCTATGAGTGAAATCACATGGTATTTATCTTTCTGTGACTGACTTATTTACCTTAACTTTATACTCTCTAGATCCATCCATGTTGTTGCAAATGGCAAGATTTCATTTTATGACTGAGAATTATTGCACTGTAGATCTATACCACCTCCTCTTTATCTATTCATCTGTTGATGGATACTTGTACTGCTTCCATAATTTGGCAACTGTAAATAATGCTGCAATAAACATATGCATGCATATATTTTTTTGAATTAGTATTTTTGTGTTCTTCGGATAAATACCTAAGTAATGGAATTACTAGAATTCTACTTTTAATTTTTTGAGGAACCTCCATACTGTTTCTCGCAGTGGCTGCACCAGTTGGCATTCCTGCCAACAGTGCACAAGGGTTCTTTTTTCTTCACATCTTCACTAACACCTGTTGTTTCTTCTCTTTTGGATTTTAGCCACTGTGATGGGTGTGAGGTGATATCTCATTGTAGTTTTGATTTGTAGATCCCTGATGATGAGTGATGTTGAACATCTTTTCATGAGTCTGTTGGTCATCTGTGTCTTCTTTGGAGAAATGTCTGTTCATGTCTTCTGCCCATTTTTAATTAGATTATTTGGAATTCTTTTGGTGTTGAGTTGTATAAATTCTTTATGCATTTTGGATACTAACCCTTTATCAGTATGTCTTTTACAAATATCTTCTTCCATTCCATAAGTTGTCTTCTGGTTTTATTGGTTGTTTCCTTTCTGTGCAGAAGCTTCTTATTTTAATATAGTCCCAATAGTCCCAAAAGTTTATTTTTACTTTTATTTCCCTTCCCTCAGAAGACATATTTAGAATATTGTTGCTATGGCCAATGTCAGAGAAATTACTGGGATAGGCTACTTTTTAATAGATAACCTACCAACAGTTCACAGGAATCCATAAATGTATGTATTCTACACAGCATCACCAGTACAAACACTAACTCAGAAGCCTAAAAGAAAGCCCAAAAGAAAAAATGTCTGAGAAGAGAAAGAAAACAGTCTATCTGGAGATAGGTGTGGGGACTGGCCTCACTCTTCCTATTACTTTTCTACTGCTGCAAAAATATGACCACTAACTTAACAGCTTACAATTTCCTGCAAAGGGGATCCATGCACAGCATGACTGGCTTTTTGCTCAGGTCCCACAGAGCTAAAATAAAGTTGGTCAGCTGTGCTCAGTTTTCTCTTCTAAGTTGATGTGGTTGTGGCAGAATTCAGTTCCTTGCTAAAGGCCTGGGAGCTAAAGTCCTGGTTTTCTTCCTGGTTGTTAGCTGGGGGCCACTCTCAGCATCTAGAGGCACCCTGTGTTCCTTACCACATAGCCTCTTCCATCTCCAGAGCCAGCCAAGGACAGCTTCCCTTGTCTTAAATCTTTCTCATGCTTACAATCTTTCTGAATTCCAGACCCAGGTCTGATGAGTTCATGTGACTGGGAAAGCCCAAGCAGGTACTCTACCTATCTTAAGGTCCACTGATTTGGAACAAAACATATTGGCAAAGACCCTCCACAGCCGCACCCAAATTAATGGTCAGTTAATTAACTGGGAAAAGGTGCATGTACACAAGAGTTCAGGAATTGGGGGCGGCGGGGGGGGGTGTCATCATAGCATTCTGCCCACCACAGCCCTCACCTGTCTTCCTCAAGGGAAACAGACAGAGGTCATGTGTGTTGTCTGAGGAAACTAATCCTACTGAAACATTAGATGCTAGAGAAAGGGAGCATGACTGGACTCCATCTAACCTCATGCACAACAAAGTCCAGCCATGTGGGTCAAAGATCTTGATATGAGCAATGAGACAGCAGAAAGCTGCAGAGGAAATCCCAGAAACCACACGTACAATGGAGGGGTCAGGTGGGCCTTCCTGACTAAACATCCAAACCTGGCATTTCCGACTCCACAATCTCTGCCTTCTTGACCCCTTACACGGTGACCCACCAGAGAACAGGTCATTCACTGGCTATATAAATAGATTTTGAGTCCTCTAACCTTATTGTTTCTCCTTATGCCAGTGTGATCAGAGTATGCTTTTATAAGCTGTTGGCCTTGGGTGTTCAGTAGAACAGAATGAACTGACCACAACTTAAGTAGGTAGGCCACTAAGGGGAACTGCATCGATGAGCATTATTGTAAAAGAATTCTAAGGACCCCTTTGCCTCTTTCTCTTTCATATTCCCACCTGCTGCTGTGATTCAGGCGCATCATACGTGACTTGCTCGAGACGGAAGAGATTTATATAAAGGAGATTAAGAGCATAATTGATGTAAGTAGACTGTGATAGTTGACATTAAGCATGTATTCAAATTAGAGAAGTTCTTTTGCACAGAGGCTTAAAATAGTTGCCATATGTCTCTAGAATTTCCAAGAGTTCAGCTCTTATAATATCACAAGTATCTTTCCAATAAGAATAAGAACATTCTTATGACTATTGATCCGTGTAACCAAATAACTTCCAAAGGATTATATCAATTCATACTGATTTTAGCAGGGCCCAATAAGTTCTCCCTATGGTTGCCAACAATGGAAATAATCATTTGAATGCTTTTGATAATGTAATAAGGGAGAATTGTTTCAAGTAGGATATTTTCCTTGAGATTGAAAATTTGAATTTTTCCTATTTTCCTAAGGAAATAATCTTGAGAAATAAATGATCTATACGAAGAACAGAATTTTTATAATAAAATATCAGAAGGAAATAAAATCCCTAATAAAAAGGGGATGTTAATAAAGTTTGATGTTCATGCTGAATGAAATGTTGTTCAACTGCCACAAAATAATTATTTTGAATAATATGTAGCAACATTGAAAAATGCTTATAAGATTAAGTTAAAAACAGTATAAAATATGCTTTTTAAAAAGTCATGAAGAAAATATAATAAAACAATAGTAATTGCATTTGGTTGTAACATGATGGATAAGGTTTTTACTTTCACACTTGTATAACACAAACATTTAAAAAATATGCTTATTCTTTCTATAAAATGCCATTTTATTATCATTGCCATTTAAATTTAACCATCTTCTTCTGAAGATGGACACATGAAGGGAGTCATATCAAAAGAAAGCATTTGAAGAAATGACTTTCAGGAAATAAGTATGCCATATTTTCCAAATACTAAAGTTTTGGTCCCTGGAGTAGCTGATTTAGATCATCTTTTAAATGTCCCTATCTGTAAAACCTGCCTTGTTTCCTCCTTTGCAGGGCTATATCACTCCAATGGATTTTATTTGGCTGAAGCATCTGATTCCAGATGTTCTTCAGAATAACAAGGAGTTTCTCTTTGGGAATATTAGGGAACTTTATGAATTTCACAACAGGTATATAATAATTCAAACTATCAGGAAAAATGGAAAGTAAAAGAAAAATGGAAATCAGACTGATTTGTCTGAACATGTGTATATGTTGCTTAAACAAGTAGTCCAGACTCAGTGGACTTGGTTGGGATGGGATGGGGTGAGAAGGAGGGGAGAAGTGCCACAGATCTCTGAGGGAGAAGGGAAAAGACATCAGTGGAGGATGTACCAGGTGTCAGGCATTAATGTTATATTTTTTGTGTGTTTTTTTGCTTATTTACCTATTCATGTGTCTGCCTTTATTGAGGACCTGTTCTGTGTCAGGCACTGTGTTCAGCGTTGGGAATACAAAGATGACCAAGACACATGTCCACATAACTGCTATCATCGAGTTGTGCTGGGAGCTAGGGTCTTGGAAAACGCTAACTGGTCAGACAAGTTGTCCTTTTAGCCCAGGGCTGCTTGGATGTTGAGTTCTAGAGAATTAGAGGAGGAAGGGACTTTGGAGATCATTTTCCAAGCCTTTCATTTCACAGATGAACTTGTAGCTCGTTTCTTCCCTTTACTCAATATGATAACCCCAAATCACACATGTAATTGATGGGAAAGAGACTGCTTGGTGAATTGACCCACAGTTGTTTCCCAGTGCTCTCTCCTGTCCACACAACTGAAATGGAAATCTAATTTCTGCTACCTTCCCTGGAAAATTATTTAACCTCTATTACGCCTTGGGTTTCACATTTACGAAACCCTACCTTACTAGGTTTGGTGGAGGATAAAATGAAATATTGTTTATGAAGTACTTAGCTTATGCCTGGCTTGCCTCAAGCCCTCAGTGATATTAGCAGTAGAAGCAGCCAACAACTATTCTTATTCATGTGATTCTCATGTAGAAGGGAGGATCACTGCAGTTTGTCTATAGCTAGTGCCTAGAATTATCAGGACAAACTGTGGTTGGCTTCAAGAAATCCTAGTAATGTCACAGAACATTTTTTTTTCTTCCAAATCGGTATTTTGAAGATGAGTCAAGAGCAATAAATCCTGGAAAACAGCATTTTTCTAAGCACTTAAAATCTTATGTGATTTTACTTAAAAAAAAAAAAACCACCTTATGTGTTTTAACCATATACATGTAAAAAATCAAAACGTCATTTTACTTTTCCTTCCCTAGGACTTTTCTAAAAGAATTGGAAAAGTGCACCGAAAACCCTGAACTTCTGGCACGTTGCTTTCTCAAGAGAGTAAGTCTGTGCTCCCAGTACGTCAAAATAACTATGTGATTAACGTTAGCCCTTATTTTTCTGTGTAAGGGGTAAGGGCAAATGGGAGCACCAGAAATGTTACACATGCCTTTTAAGTGCAAAGCACAAATGCTTTGCAGTATTTCCCCCAGTGTGAGTTGAGTCCAGTTTGACTAGGCTCATAGGACAGATGGGAGCAACTTATAAGCTTGGGCTCAACAAAGCCCAGGGACATGGAGGACTGCCCCCCCCCAAAACATGATCCTCCTCTGAATGACTAAGCTAACTGTTTTTGAATAGAATCACACAGCAGAAAAAAAAAAAAAAAAAAAAAAGAATCACACAGCAGGCTTAGATTCCTCACTAAAGTTGTATTAACACTCTCAAGAGAAGTACTGATGCTAAACTAAAAGTCTCTGAAAATTTCTTTTCCTCCATTTTATTTTTTTACAGGGGAGAGGATGGGCAGAATATGTTAAGCCTGTGATCCCTCTTTTTTTTTTTTTTAACTTTTTAGTTTGGAATTATTTATTTTTTATTCTTAATGAAAAAATAACTTTGGAGCATATTCCAAAGTTTATTTTCTTAAATTTTATTTAAATCAATTAATTAACATATAGTGTATTATTAGCTTCAGAGGTAGAGTTCAGTGTGTTTGGTCCCTCTTATGCTTAGTACCCAATTTATTATTTCCTGCCCTATACCAGCATCTCTGACTACTCCCCCTTCCCCATGCACAGACCTCTTCCCTCTTGCCCTCTTTGCACCCCTGCTTTGGGCAGGGAAGAACTGATTGGGTCTACCGAGCTGGCCCTACCTGGCACCACTCCCCACCACTCTCTTATCTTGGGAGGACTATGCAGATGATCCTTGTGCCCTGAACTTTCTGTCTTTTGCATTTCTCCCCCTCTCTCAACTAGCCCTTCATTTTATTCTCTTCCTTTATTTCCTTTTTGTGAGCCTGAGACAACAGATCAAACAACTTAAAAATTTTAAATAGCCCAAATTATGACTGGTAAGTCTAAGAGCAGTATGTGTGATAAACTGAGAGCAAGCAAACACAAACCCCCAGGCTTCAAGGCATTTGACATAATGGGAAAAACAGAGCCTTCAACCCTCAGAGTTCTTGCCAGCTTGGAAAGCCTTTTCCACGGCTCTGTGTGGGCTTTCTACCACAGCCTCATCGTGGGTTTTTTTGGTCAAGTGCCAGAATTCAAGGTACACTGAACAGTATGTTGTATTTAATCTGATTAATTTCCCTTTTGAATTACTTTAATAGCATTATTCGTGTTTTATACTATTTTGTAATTTTGCACTCATCAAACCACCAATACGAAATCTAGTTTCAGGGCTTAGGATTATTTTACAGTTGCTTAAGTCATTATTGCAAAGGCTTATTTAAATTGTTGGATGAGAAAAGGACCGAATTCCTGTTGGGAAAAATGGAAATGATTAAAAAAATTGTCCAAGTATAAGGCAATTGTCAGGGAATTGCTGACAAAACCTCTTTTCCTAGAAGAATTCCTCACCTAACGTTTTGCAAAGCCTTCTATAGTCCCCCATGTTGGGAGAAACCCAAGAAATCATTAATCCAGACCTGCATATAAACTCTGCATATAATCCCATATGATCTATGATGTTGGAGACATAGTACAGGTAATAAGTTCTTTTCAATCATAAAGTTATTAGTCCGGGACAGATGGAGTAATTAAAAACCATGATCAGCTAATCTTTGAGGCTCCTTGAGGGAACTGGCTGCTGCTGTGTTATTTTTTAGCCAATGAGGTGGGTCCCTCACTCATTATTTACTACAACTGTTGACCTTTTCTCAATAATATTTGCAGAATTCCATTAATCATGAAAATGAGTTTTGAAATATTGCTCTGGCCAAATGTTTTCATCAGAATTTATAGTCTGCATAATCCAGGAAGATTCTACCCTAGAGACCAAGCTCTATGCAGAATAATATTTGTCAATAGTCTACCTTGAGTTCCATTACCTCTGTGATGCAACAAGACAAAATGGAAAGAGCACTGGGTGGGACTCGGGAAATGTATCTTCTTGTCTAAGTTGAGCCACTTGCTATCTGCATGACCTCATGTTAAGTCACTTAAACCCCTAGAGTCTCACTTCCCTCCTCCATACAATAGGCTTAATAATACCAATATGTAAAGTCATTGTGGAAATCTAATAAAATAGTGTATACAGAAGGGTTCTACAAAGTAAAAAATGCTTTGTCAATAACTACCATGTATTGGGTACTATGTATGTATTGGGCATTTGTTGAGAAGTTTCTATACATCATCTCATTTAATCTCACAGTGGTCATAGTTGACGGCTGTTGTGAATCCACTTAATATATGAGAAAACTGAAGTATAAGGAGGTTAAGTAACTGAACTTGGGCCATCTGGTTTAGAACTGACAAAGCCAGGAATTGAACCTGGACCGTCCACCACCAGAGCCCACCCATCCTAATGCATAAACGATAGTGTGTGAATAGGAGTTTTTGGTAACAATTTTTTTAGCCTTCTGATTTATTTTATAAGCAGGTGAGGATACCTGGGCACTTTCGTATGCTGCTGGTTAGTGTATATACTTTCCTTAAGGAATTTTGGATTGAAGAGCAAGTTCAGGTCAACGGTTGTGTTTTGGTGCTTGAAGGCTTATGGTGTTCTGCATTGCTCAAAGCATAGACACAGTACCAAGGGGTGAGGGTTTCAGGAGCACACGTTTTAGCTTGGCATCCACTGAGAGAACCAGGTGCCTCTGTTGCTGGGGAAGTTTGGGGAAAGGTGGCTGACTGTTTCACTGGGTGGGCGGCTAGAGCTCCAACGTCTCCTCCCGCTTTTATATAATCTTCTGGTGGTTAGTGTTGAAAGTGGTGAAACCTTAAATTCTTTCAGGAGCAAGGCCGATGTTTCTGTGCTCTGACAGACCCAATGTGGGTGAGATACCTTAATCAATTTGTAGTATTGTATAAGCCTGGCCTTCGGTATGGCAGGAGTGTTCCCTATGTGTAGGCTGCTCTGCTATGGAAGTTGTTGAGTTTAACAAATATTTTTAGCACAGTGTCTGGCACATCAAAGGCACGCAGGAGACAGTTCTTGAATGAATAAATAATGAACATATTGTTAGGCTCTGAGTTATTATTCTAGTTCCTTATCGTGTCTGAACAACATTTCTCAAGGGTCATCTCCCTTCCTTCCACATGCAGAAATGGAAAGAAATAGACATAGTTGAAGCTATGAAGAAAACAATAATCTATGTCTGCATGAAGGCCATCAAGAGTTGGCCTGAGAAAGATAAGGACACAGAAATTCACCAGGTTGCAGCCCCATGGTCTTCTCCATAGGGCAGCACAGGCTTTGTGACAGGCATACCTGCTGTAGTCCAGGTGTGAGGGATGGAGTGGATGAAGCCGGCAAGCTGACACCATAGGCTGGGAGTAACCTTTATGGGGTATCGGTGGGTATGTGCCTACCTCTCATGGTGTTTGATGCAATGAGAAATAGGTCACACAGCACTTGGAATCTGTCTTGATCTCCAGCTCTGAGATAGTCATAATGTTTCCTGTCTTGCAGCCTAGTGTCTTAGGAGGAAGGTGATGTATGAGGCAGAGCCTGCTGCTTTGGGGGTGGCCCAAAGGACTTAGAGCTTTCTCCAAGCTGTCACATTTTCCTTTTGGGATGTTTCTATCTTTTAGTTGTCTCTTGGGGGTTTTTTTTACCCTGGGGTTGGCATCATGATGATCAAAATACGAAGACAGGGAGAGAGAAAGGAGGGGTTATCATCTACCAGCACATTTCCTGTCAATTTTGTCCCTTACTGCAAAGCTATTGTGGGGAGACAGTGATGTCCTGGATAAAGACCAGAGGAGGAAAGATGAAGATTAAAACCTGCTCCTATGTGAGGAGGTTTTATGTGGTGCATAAACAATGAATCTTGGAACACTGAAAAAATAAAATTAAATTAAAAAAAATTTTTTAAAAACCCTGCTCCAGCTTATGAATTTACCAGAATCTTGCAGTTGTTCCCACAGCACTCTGTTCATATCTGGTCTGTGTTTAGTGCTTTAGGTTGTTTAGAACCCTCTGTTTACCTTTCCATCACACAGTCACCCCAAAATGAGGTTATCATGCAGTTCCTCACACCGTGCAAATATTCAGGCTTGTTCAATATCTGAAGAATAAATGGTATCAACCTGTCCACTTACTGAAAAATGCTACCTGATTAATTTGTTCCAATTCTTTTCCCACTAAGAAAGAAGATCTGCAGATATATTTTCAATACCATAAAAACCTTCCCCGAGCGAGGACAATCTGGCAAGAATGTCAAGACTGCACCTTCTTTGGGGTAACGTTGAGATCACAGAGTCTCCCACCCATGGTTTTCCCTGGACAATGTTTATGTATGTCAAGTCTTTAAAGAAATCACAAGTATGAACAAGGCAGGGGAATCTGGCTTTTGAGTTTATGTTTATGAAAAGTCTCTCCTATTTTGAAATTACACATTAGAAGTTTTGATGGAACCCTGGGTATCTGTGGGATGTGACCGTGAGGAGCAGCTGTAGCTTGGTGAGCACACCAGCGTCCTCGTCTAGGATGGGGAATTTTAAGAGGAATTAAGTCCAAAAGGCCACACTCTAGGTCTCCTTGGAATGATGTTAGTAAGTCATCCTGTAACTTCTAGACTCAAAATGACCTGAATAGACACCTCCACCCCCAACTCAAACACAGGCTGCCTCTTTTTCAGGATTCAAAGTGCCCCACTGTCTTCTAGTGGACTTGTTTTCTAAAAGAAATAAATGGTCCTGCATCAAGAGTTACTAGCTGAGCCATCCTCTTTCCCTTTTCTTTCATTTGACACACTGTTCCTAAGACACCCAATGATTCAGTAACATTACCAAGCTGGTAGACACAGCTGCACCCCCCCGCCCCCCCCAACCTGTGTTGCTGGTTTTGCTTTACATTGTTTCTGTTTGGCTTTTAAAGGTATGCCAGCGCCAACTGGATCATGAGCTCCCTCTTTTTAAGTATCTCAGAGGACCAAGCCAGAGACTTATAAAATACCAGATGCTGTTGAAGGTAAAGTTGATGAGACAGTGCTTTCCTATGCTGGGAAAACATGTGTGTGCTATGGTGCTCCTTTCCATAGACATGTAGATTTGTGACTTCGTCTTCCAAAGGGGAGGATAATGTCTCTCCTTCAGGTGTTTTCTGTCCTCCAAGTCTAAAGCAGCGTACCTCAGTGAGGAGAAAGACCAAAGAATCAGAGAGCTGAAAGGGACCTGGGAGCCTGGCTAGTCCAACAGGCAGCCCAAGGCATGAATCTTTAAGGAGGCATGAATCTCTAAGGAGGCTGGTTTGGGGCAGGAGAGGTCCTGGGGAGCAAGGGGAACGCCACCTCACTGCTGGCAGCTGAGAGGGTGGGAAGGCGGCCGGAGCCTCTTCTCTCATGTAAGGTATCTACAGGTAACGTATCACCTGCTCCATTTTACAGATGAGGCGAGGAAATTCTGAAAAGAGGTATGATGTTCCCCAAAGTCACAATTTTCTGTGCATTTAAACAATGGAAAGGAGAAGGCAAAACTGGAGTTTTTTCTCCTTTTGCAACATTGACCTCATCCCTCGATTAAGGATCTTTCTCAAGAGCAACATCACAGAGTGAATTTTGCTCTGCTGACCCCCTACGTGGTTCTTTGTCTGTCTGCCAACAGCACACCTGCAGGAGAGCACTCCCAGACACCCCAAACAGGAGAGAAGGCTCTGTCAGGCTGCCTCCCCATATGTGAGCTGAGGGAAAGGTTTGGGCCACTTTTCCAGCTTGTGTTTTTGAATTAACTTTTATAAGTCGCTCTTGCCCAGTGGCTATTATCTCTAGAAACAAAACAAAATAAAACAAAACAAAATACAAGCACCTGCTGTTTACTGGGTACCTTCCTGTATGTATTTTTTTTATTTAATACCCACAATCGGATGCACAGGAAATGTTCTGGAGTGTGAAGAAACAGCCTCAGCTGGACCCGCTCTGCCGTCACCAGGTGTGGCATTCCTGGACCTCTTAGGCCTTGGTTTTTCTCATGTGTGAGGGGGGGATACTAGAACCTTCTCCAGACGATTGCTGTGAGGAGCCCGTGAGTAATGGCCGCAGAGGGCTGGCTCAGTGCTGACCCCTAGGAAGCTTCCTGGAATACATGGCTGTTGTTTTATACATAGAGAAGCCACAGCATGTGGGAATGGGGTTGACCCCCGCTGCTTGCCTGAATGAGTAGCCTCTCTGAGTGTGCTTCCATGCAGCGCTCATGTAGAGCCTCACACTCCTCTGACCAACCCATCTTTCCTGTCATCCGAGCTGTCCGAGTCCTACCACGGGGTCCGGTGAAGAAGGAGCGGAATGAGTGGGGTTCTTCACCCCTTTGGGCTGGGTCCACCGGGTACTGAAGTGCCCAAGTTTTCCCACAAGGGATGTTGCCTCAAGAGCGAACTTCTGAACCACACACAGAGGGCTACAGGGCGCAGTAATTAGAAACCCAGACTGAGGAGTCAGCCGTGCAGGGTGGGGATCCAGCTCTCATGCTTCCAGGCGCCATGAACTCCGGCAAATTACTTAACCTCTCTCTGCCTCAGCTTCCTCACTTGTAAAGTGAAGATAGTACTAGTCCTTTCCTGGTATGCTTTTTGGGAGCATAAATGAGATAAAACCTGATTAAAAGTAATTACAGAATTTTGTTAGTTTCATCTCACTGAGGAAACAAGACAGAATCACTATAAAATATTCCTTGGGGATCTGTGTGAAACCATGGGAGGCTCTTCAAGGCAAACCAGTTTTTCCCATAGGTACGCTTGCTGTGGGCTGGAAAAACAGGTCCCAAACCACTGGCATGCCTGTGAAGAAAGGAAGAACTTTGTAGTGTTCTCCACCCTGAGGGACAGAGCTCATTCCGCAGCGCCTACCATCAGCTTCTTTGGGAGCATGCATGTCTGACTGATGGCCTCATGGCTTCGAAAGGATCATGGAATCCTGGTGTGAGAAGGCTTTTTCCAAGTACAAAAGAAAGGGAAGGGAATGATAGATTACGCCATTAAAAACAGACACATGAAAAATTGGGTGAAGTATATTACCAAGATATGGAACAGATGGTCAGCATGCTTAGTAATGAGCCCATAGAAGTTGTTAATTTAAAACAAAAACAAAAACAAAAATGATACCTATGAAATGCTTAATATCTTTTCTGAGATATTATGAAAATTAACAGCTGTGACAGAGTTTTTTGAATACATAATGTACATAATGTCCAATGAGTCAGGACAAGCTGATTAAACAATATATTATTTATTAGCATATATTAGAAAAAAACACAAAGATCGTATTAGAAATAGATGCATTTAGGGACAACAGTAGTTTACTTTTATTGAGGTCATGATTTATGCCAAAGAGGCTAAGTGATATATGAAAACTATCAAATTTATTTATTTATTTGTTAAAAGATTTTATTTATTTATTTATTTATTTATTTATTTGAAAGAGAGAGAGCACAAGCAGGGGGAGCACTGGGCAGAGGGAGAAGCAGGCTCCCCACTGTGCAGGGAGCCCAATGCTGGGCTCAATCCCAGGACTCTGGGATCATGACCTGTGCAGAAGGCATACACTTAACATGACCTGAGCCAAAGGTGTCCCAAAACTATCAAATTTAATGTAGAGAATTTTTCTTACCTGGATTTTAAGATGTGATGTGGAAAATGATGCATTATTTGTTTACAATAAATTTTGCTTATTAAAAGAAGGTTGTTCTAGAATAGGTGGTTATTCTGATTTCCTGTGTAATGCAGCTCAAGTCATAGGAGTGATACTCATTTTTCTTCTTTTAAAAAAATCAAATAGACTACTATTAGAAAAAAGAACTAATAGGGAGAGGTTGGTAAAAGGATATAAACTTTCAGTTTATAAGATGAATAAGGTGTGAGGATCTGATATAAAACATGGTAACTGTTGGTAACAGTGTATTATGTAATTGAAATTTGCTAAGAGGAGAATTTAAATGTTCTTGCCAAAAAAAAAAAAAATAAATGTATGAGGTAATGATGTGTTAATTAACTAGATGGAAGAAATCCTTTTACAATATGTACGTATATCAAATCATCACCATATATATTTTGAATACCTAACAATTTTATATGCCAATTTTACCTCAAAGCTGAAATAAAAAGAAAATAATAAAAAAATGAACAGAGGACATAGGCAGGTTACAAAAGAATAAATGTTAATAGCAAACATTTTTTTGAAAGTTCTACTTCACCAGTTATTTGAGAAATTCAACTTACAACAACAGGTAGGATTTCTCTGTTGATCGAATTGGCAAAACTATTTAATTAAATGTTAATATTCCATGTAGGGTGGGGACTCGTGAAACAAGCTGTCATATATGACTGGTGGGAACATAGTCCTTCTGTGAAGAACTTGGAAGTATGGATCAGAACTTTTAACATTGGGGTGTCTGTGTGGCTCAGTGGGTTAAGTGTTGAACTCTTGATTTCAGCTCAGGTCGTGATCTCAGGGTCTTGAGATCAATCCTCACACTGGGCTCTGTGCTCAGCACAGTCTGCTTGTCCCTCTCCCTCTGCTTCTCCACCACCCTCCCCAAATAAATAAATAAAATCTTAAAAAAAAAAAAAGAATTTTTAACGTTGACAATTTCACTTCTAGAAACTTATCCTTAGGGGAAAAAAAGCACAAAGATCTTTATTATAATAAAAAATTATTGAACCTTAATGTTTAATGAAGGGGGATTAATTATGATTTATCTATAGGATGCAACACTGCTACAATTAAAAAACATGTGCTTGGGAAATGTTCATGATATATTGTTGGGTGAAAAAAAACAGACTACAGAACAGTGTGACCAGTATGATTCTGTTTTGGAAAGAACTCTGTGCCATTCTTTCCCTCTTACTTACGATATACAAATTTATGTGCACCCTTGTTAATTTAGTGTTGGCTGGAGATTGCACAGTAGTTTTAGTTGGCATTCTACTTTTTGATTTCCAATAAAGTTTTTGGGTTAATGCAGGGTCTGCTGGATTTTGAGTCTCCGGAGGATTTGGGGATAGACCCAGGTGACCAAGAAGAAGGTTTGGCTAAGGTACCGTATATTAAATATTGTTTTATATAACTAACTGTTAATGGTGTTTGTGTCTGGGTGGGCAAATTTATGGCAATTTTCTTGTTCTTATTTATGATCTTTATAATTTAAATTTTCTAAAATAGCATGTACCCTATAATTTATAGTCACCAAAAAACCAAAAAAATTAAAGGCAATTTCAAAGTGAGGTTTTGTAACAGGATAATTAGTAATATATTTTCTTTCCTCCACATAAAAATGTTTTAACATGAATACAAAATTAAGTGAATCTGTAAAATGCATATATAAAACTGTAAGTAAATATGATAACATCTCTGCTGTGGTTTTCCTGCAGGGTAAGATTATGTATGATTTATATTTACTTGTTTGTACTTCTTAGTATATCTAATTTGCATACATTATACCCTGCTCGCCTCTAAGTGTGTTTGTGGGTGTGAATTCTAAGATAGCCAAGGTTCCCTCAGAAGAAATGGTGACCATACCATATTGGGAAGAAATCTGTGACTTAGGAGTGGGGTTTCTTTTAAATTTTCTGTAGGATATTCTGGTTTTAACAATAACAAAACAACAAAAACACAAGGAACAGTCATTTGCATGCCTTCTCTGCTCAGTATATATGGCAGGGACTCCTTGAAATTAAGAGAAGCTCAAGACACAGGTAATAATTTTATAGCCTGGAGCAAGGGGAGCTAGGCTGAGTTAGCCTAATAATGTTTGTAAGGATGTTCCAGAGCCCTGCGTTACACAATGTAAAAGGAGCTGCCTCCTACGTTTGTGGGAGGCGGTTAGCAGAAGGAGAGGGAATGGGAACAGTTGAGTCTCTAAAAGGAAACTGAGTTTTAAGTGTTGGGTAAAAGGGAAGACCCCTGGTGTATGAACGTAATCCTTTAGTAATGATGTTACAAAAAACTCAGGTTGGAGTCTACTGTCTTCTCCCAGCACCTGGAGCATGTTTATATGAGTGAGAAGGTAAGAGAGAACCCATGGCAGATTGTTGAGTGGAGGCAGCGTGTTCTGCCCCATTCATGGGCCCTGTCACTCATATCTCTGATCCAAAGAAGCTAATCCCCAGTGCTTAGGCAAGGTTCAGAGAATACACAAACCTTTGCGTACAGGGCACTGTAGAGGACAAAAAGAGGCGGTACTGGGGGGGGGGGTGGACAACAAAGATCTGTCTGCTCTTTGCTATAGGAATTGATGTGTTAAAGAAAAAAAAAAGGAAGAAACCAAAAATTTTTTGTTGGCATTTGCCGTAGGACAGATGAATACAATATGGAGGTAGCAGGGGAATAAAATACTGGAATTGTAAGCAAAAGACTTTCCCACTGAAACAATCATCCCTATTATGTCCTAAGTGTCTCTGTAGTAATAATTGGAACATCGGTCTCTTACATTAGCAGTTACAGTGTTTGCACTCAGTTCTGAGTCTTCCTGGTTGGGAGAGGCAGACCGTGTTGGCTTATCTCTTTAGTGTCTTTAATGGCGATAGACTGTGAGAAAGATTAGGGAAGGAGAAGAGGGAGGAAGGGCAGAGCTGGGGCGGGGTGTGGGGATTCAACGTAGCAAATGCAGCAGTTGTGTCTGCCACTTCCTGACGGAGCACGGGGGAAGAACGAGGCACAAACAAGTCAGCTGCAAGAGAAAGGGAGCCCAGGTCGACAGTAGAAAAGACTGTCACCCCAAACAACTCCTCAGTCTCATATTTTTGGAAAGCAGATCACAACCAACAAAGAAGCTGGAGTCAGTTACACATTAACCATGAGTTTTGTAGGTAAGAAGAAAGGCAAAATATATCCGGTTGAGCAGTTTAAAGTTTGTAATTGAGCAAGCACATTCAGAGGGCTCATCTAATTAGCCACAGGTGGTCTCTGGAGAAGGGGAGATAACAGAAAAAAGCCACTGGAATGCCTGGAGCCAGCTGGGTGTTCCGTGCTGCTGGGCTTCGAGGAAGTATATCGTCCTCTCCCCCAGAGGCCGGTTGCCAGAAGGCTATAGCTAAGCATGCTTGGTGGCTGGTGTAATTTCTTATGGGTTACATTTTAAGCAGTATGTTGTTCTGAGGCACAGTTACATATTGTTACATAGTTATATACATTGTACATACATTGTACATAGTTACATATTGTTACATATTTACAGGTTAGTCATGAAAACCTCCACATGGCAGCTCATTCTCTGCCTCTGTAGGAGATTGCAAATGTCCTTCCCTGGGATGGTTTTAAGTATAATTTCACCCATAGGAATAGGACTTTCACATTATGTACAAGAATACAATACTCAGATACTACTTTTCAGTAGCTCCTTGGTTAGGGGTGTGAAAAGAGCAGCCTATTTAAAGGCTTTGGGTTTTTCATGCTTTAAAGGTCAGTATGTTTCTTATGCAGCAGGACTATAATGTCCATGACTTTATGAACTTCATTCTTCATGAGTGCAATGTACAGAAAGTGTGGTCGATGATTTTGTGTGTGTGTATATCATATATGTGAACCAGCAAGTATCTTTAGCCACCATTCTTTGGAAAAAGGGCAAGAGATCCATGTATCTACCCTCCCTGTCTCTGTCCTGGCTGGATCCCTGGCTCCTTTCTTCTGTCCTGTTTCCCAGGTTCACTTGGTTAGATGGTTTACCTTTTGATTTCCAACAAGGGATTTGGTTTCCACAGAATGGGCCAAAGAGGACCAAGGATTCCACATTCTCAGCTGAACTACAGCAAGCTTTGGCCATGTTAGAAGATTTGATCAAGTCCTGTGAGTTGGCCATGGACCTGGCAGCAGTCACTGGATGTCCGGTATGGGCCATAGCAAGTGTGGAAACAGTTCAGCAAAAGACAGGCACAATATTACAAAGATAGGAGATGCTGTGGCAAAGGTAGAGACATGACCTGTGGTAAAGGAACCTGACTCTGAGGAAAGTAGCCAAAATTGTGCAATAAATCTGTGCTGTGGGAATCCAAGCAGCCTGTCAGTATTTTCAGGAGTCTTGGGTTGTACTCCTTGGGGTCCTGAATGTTGAGACTGACCCACACTCTGAAACAACCAGGAACTCAAAGGCCAGAACATAGATGGGCAGGGGAAGGTACTGAAAGAGTAATTTATTCTCTGACTCATGGCACTATTAAAAAACTAAAAAGATGCTCCTTCCTGCCTCAGATTTTCTCTGTGCAAAGTCCTTTGAAAATGGATCCTAGGTGAAAGTCTAACTCCATTTTTATGTCGCAGATCTCAGAAGAGGACTGACAAGGATATATTATACATTCTGTAATCCAAATGGTTGAAGAAAAATACCAGAAGAGGCAGTGCTGGGGAGTTGAGCCCTCTCAAGCCGGGCGTGAGTGTAAACCCTGAGGGAGTCAGTCCCAGGAATTCTAGGCAGGCCATTCTCTGAAACATATGAGCTCCTTGGGACTGGGACATCATTGTTATTTCACTGGTTTTCACTGGGAGGTGCTCTAGATCTTGACTCAGGTGGATTAGCTTTTCATCTTTGTCATAACGAATTACCACAACCTTGGTGGCTTAGAGCAGCACAAATGTATTATATTATAGTTCCATAGGTCAGAAATACAACACAGTCTCACCAGGATAAAATCAAGGTGTCTGCTTTCCTTTTGGGAGGCTCTAGGACAGAATCTGTTTACTTGCCTTGTCCAGCTTACCAAGGCCACACACATTCCCTTGCTCGTCGTTTCTCCTTCCATTATCAGTGTTCTTCTTGACTCACATCATTCTGATCTTCTCTTCTGCTTCTCTTCCATTTTTGAGGACTCTGTGATTACATTGGACCTACCCATTCATATCCACAGTATCTCCCTATCTCGAAGTCATCTGATGAACAACCCTAATTCCATCTGCAACCTTAATACCATTTGTCACGTAACCTGACATATTCTCAGATTCCAGGGGTTAGGATGTAGACCTCTTTGGAAGCCTATTCTGTATACCGCACAGGAGTGAAGCGTTTTGAGGATTAAATTTCAGACAGATACTTTTCCTTCTCTCTTTTTCATTTTAATTTTTACCTGGTTTTAACATACTGTTCATTGAGGTCTGGGCAAAAGAAATGACCTTTCTTTTCTTTCCTGGTCATAAGTCAAACCATGCAAATTAATTAGGGGCAAAAAAGAAACAAGCAAAGAAACAAACAAAAAAACCTGTGATCTTTTTATTTCCCTCCCTCCTGGCATTTTTCTGGCCAGCATCTCAGAAGCAGCACCACTGCGATCCAGGTAGTAATGCTGCTCCTGTCCCCTGGGACTCAAGAGTGCTCTCTGCTTACTACTGATGCATGATTCAGGAGGGTATTCATGAACTGCTGGGTATGTATGGGAGGGGATCATTTTCTTGGTAATAATTTTTTCCTTCTTCATTTAAGGAAACTCAAGGGAGCCATTTGTTTAACCATTTGGGGACATCTTTCTGCTCTTTTTATCTTTAACATGCCTCAGCGACCCCTATTAGAGGTCCATTTCCCTGAATCAAATGAATGTCCTGGAAACCATTCACAGGGCAGGAAACTCCCAGTTATTATTCTGAGTGTAAGTATCAGAGGAGGAGGAAGTTATGAGAAAATAATTAGTAAAACGTGAGTAAGTAGCAATCTACTCTAATTTCATTCCAAGCCAGCTTGCATACAAATGAGATGAACCAGCTTATAGAATTGTAGAGACTCTTTACATCAAATGCAAAGAACTTTCTTCTCCCCTATGTCCTTGGAATTGCCCCTTTGACATAAACTCTATTTGTTGTTGTGTTTTTTTTTCCACTAAGATTTTAACTTGCTTTACATCTCGTACATTAGCTACTTTAACCTGACAGTTTTGTATAATCCTATTG
This sequence comes from Enhydra lutris kenyoni, assembly GCF_002288905.1. Classification (NCBI taxonomy): domain Eukaryota; kingdom Metazoa; phylum Chordata; class Mammalia; order Carnivora; family Mustelidae; genus Enhydra; species Enhydra lutris. The sequence continues at coordinate 8,440,185 of NW_019154086.1, forward strand.
AATTATGGAAGAGCAGGCAGTGAAATTTTCCCTTTCTGATTCATGAGTAGATCCACAGAAAGTTGAGTTAACTCCCCCAAGATCACATTGTACATCAGCTTGGACCACTTCTTGGACCTCTCCTCTCCCTGTCCAGGGTGCCATTCATTCTCTGAATGCATTCTTCATCTACTTTTGTTTAGAGTCTACTAACAGCTCAGTTGCTCCTAACTCACATCTAATGATTGAAAGATTCTTTGACTCAACTTTGTAGAACTTTATCATAAGGGGCTGAAAATCACATGCTGAGTGTGTGGATGAAACCAGAACTTAACTGTTAGTTTCTCTACTTGACATCCAATATTGACCTGGGTTTGAAAAGAAAAGACATTGAACCTGAATGGGTGAATGCATAATTAAAACAACTAGAAAAAAATCCCTCCCTGATATTTACATTTTATTCCTGTTGTGTACACTTGGTTAGTTTTCCATTTAATTCAATCACAGGAGCTTTAGAGCTTTTTTGTTTTGTGGAACACCGAGATGTCATTTACCTCCATTTGAAAAAGAAAGAAAGAAAGGAAAGAAAGAAAGAAAGACAGACAGACAGAAAGAAAGAAAGAAAGAAAGAAAGAAGAAAGAAAGAAAGTTTCCCTTCTATTCAATCTAACACATAAAACTGAAATATGTATAGGGTCCTTTTAAATCCTGACTTGTCAGGAACAAGGTCCAAAGTTGAATAGTAAAGGCTGAATGAAATATTTTTGTTTTATGGAACAAATTTATGTCATTTAATAAATGAAGTATTTTTATCGCAAGTTTTATGGACTAAGCCCACGTATATTATTTCTGATTTCATTCCTCACTTTCCTGAGCAGAACGTTGGCTGCGGAGGGAAGGCCGAGTAAATAACCTTAATGACTCTGTGGGATTGCCTGTGCATCCTTCCCCACTCCAGGCACCTATGCCAAGAGCCGCTGTGAGGAGTAAATGAGGATTAAGTCATAATAAAAGCACCCAGCACCATGCCGGGCACCAGGGAGAGGCTGAATAAAGCGCCCCTGGGCTGACTCATTTGGATACTTGATCAGATTGGAAAGGAAGGAGCCCTTTTACTTCTAGTGATTATAGTTATAGGTTTCTCTGTCCTACAGCTTCTACTTTTTGTTTCTGGACTGACTTTCTGCTGATTCACTTACCCAGAAGTTTCTTCCTCCTTTGTGCAAGAAGCATACAGCTCTGCCACACTGCTGTCATCACCAGGATTGAAAACCTGGGCATCCAAATGTGGCCTCTTTCTGGAGGCCAGCTTCCCCAGACATGCTCAGCCAGATCCTTCATTTGGCTGATGTAGTCACGTTTGAAATTCTTATACCAGAGCTCTTAACTACAAAATTCCACACATGAAAAGTGGTAACATGTACTAGTTTATTTTGCCATCATTTCCCATATGGAGGAGTCCATCTGACTTTTCACTTGCTTATCTGTTTGGGGTAGCCAACACCCAATGGTGTTGTATCTCTGAGTTCATATCCATTAGATTCAACACACACAAGCAATGGCCATCACTGGTGGAAAAAAACGATTGTGGACATATTCTTTTCCTAGAGCTGCCATAATAAAGCTCCACAGTTCTGGAGGCTAAAAGTCCAAAATCAAGGTGTTATCAGGCATTTGCATCCTCTGAAGGCTCCAGAAAAGAATCCTTTCTTGCTTCTCTCTTGGCTTCTAGTCGTTGCCAGCAGTGCCTGGTGTTCCTTGGCTTACCGCTATATGACTCCAGCTTCTGCCTTCTTCATGATTGGCTTCTCTCTCTCTCTCTCTCTCTCTCTCTGTGTGTGTGTCTATTTTCTATTCTCATGAGGACACCAGTCTTTGGATTAGTGCCCACCCTAATCCAGTAGGACTTCATTCTAGCTCATTACATTTGCAAAGACCTTATTTGCAGATAAGATCACATTCTGAGGTCCCAGGTGGACATGAGTTTTTTTGGAGTCACTATTCAACTTAGTACTGGGGCATCACTGAATAAGTTTCCTCACGGTGCTGAGCTTTTAGCCTCATGTCTCCTCAGGCACTCAAGCCAGTAAATGAATAAATATTATGTGTCTGGGGGACATATATTTACAAAAGTCATGCATGTGGTTCTTGGTCTTGGGACCAACTGCAGTCTGATTGGAAAGAAAGGATACATATGTTTGAAAAGATGACTATAGGTTATCTTTTGTCTTGCTAGAGGAACTCCACTCCCTCTGCCCTTTCCCTTGGGAGGTGGGGTTGCCTCCACGCATCCTGGCTGGTGGCAATATGCATGCACCTGCCCTTTAACAACACTGCATGGGGCATGCAACCTCAGCCACTGCAAGACGGGGCTTGAGTATTGAGATATCCAATCCCATCACATGCAACCCTTCTTTTTTAGCTGGATTCAAAAGACCCAGCAGTTCCCTCCCGTGACCTTTAGTGATGATGGGCTTACTAGAATGGGTGACCATAGAGCCTTGGGAAGAGCCAGGCTCATGGAGGTAGTAATGGGACAATTCCAGGACCCATAGCAGTTCTAGGATCTTGACTTGGGAGAGAGTGGGGATTCTTACCTGTGTGCTCTGCCTGTATGTGCCAGGTATATCCACACACCTGCTGTCTTCTCCTCTTACCACCTGCTGTCTGGTTCTTTCCCTCCATTGGTGTCTTTTCCTCTTCCTCATAGTTTCTGGTCTTCTGGTGACTCACTTTCTTTGTTGCTCTACTGCCTTATTGTTTATTCCACCTCTTTCCCTCTTATGAAACATCTCACAACTACAACTCCTGCTACTTACTTCCTCCGTTCGGACAGGGATCAGATTGTCCTCTACGGTCAGGGGCTGGTCCCTCTCTGGATTCATATCCATTGGTCAACTGACACTGCCAAGGTGCAAACAGTTATGGCTGCTAGAGGGAGGAGGAGGAAAGAGCAGAGGCGATAATGGCAACATCACTGTTTAAGGTTGCCTCTTTAGCAGGACTACAGACAGGGCAGTTTTCTCTGCAGCCCATGGTCTTGGAAGACACCTTAACTAACCTTACCAGCCCTCCACAGGTCATTAGAGAGTGCACGCTGGGACTTGTTCCCCCTCCCCCATCTTTCTGGCTTCATTTATTTATTTTTACTTTTTTAAAAATTTTAGACAACCTTTATTAATAAAAGGTAATGAGATGCCTATATTTTATGTCTCCACTAATTTTATTTTAAATTTTATTTATTTATTTATTTATTTAATCTGTCCTTTTAAAAATTTTTATTTAAAATTTGAATTTATTGAATAAATTCAAATTTATTTAAATTTGAATTTAAATTTTTTAAATTTAAATTCAGTTAGTTAATGTGTAGTGTATTTTTAGTATCAGAAGTAAAGTTCAGTGATAGTACCCAGTGCTCATTACATCACATTGCCTCCTAAATATCCATCACCTAGTTACTCCAGCCCCAACCCTCCTCCCCCTCAGCAACCCTCAGTTTGTTTCCTATGGTTAAGAGTTTCTTATGGTTTGTCTCCCTCTCTGATTTCATCTTGTTTTATTTTTCCCTCCCTTCCCCTATGATCATCTATTTTGTGTCTTAAATTCCACATATGAGTAAAATCATGTGATAATTGTCTTTCTCTGGTTGACATCTTTCCCTTAGCATAATACCCTCTAGTTCCATCCACGTCATTGCAAATAGTAAGATTTCACCTTTTTGATGGCTGAGTAGTATTCCATTGTATTTATATACTATATCTTCTTATCCATTCATCTGTCATTGGACATCTGGGCTGTTTCCATAGTTTGTTTCCATAGTAGACATTGCTGCTATAAATACTGGGGGTGCACGTGCCCTTTTGGGTCACTACAGTTGTATCTTTGGGGTAAGTACCTAGTAGTGCAATTATTAGGTCATAGGGTAGCTCTATTTTCAACTTTTTGAGGAACCTCTATACTATTTTTTTGGAGTGTCTGCAACAGCTTGCAGTCCCATTCAAAGCATAAGAAGGTTGCTCTTTCTCTGCATCCTTCCCAACATCTGTCATTTCCTGACTTGTTCATTTTAGCCATTCTGACTAGTGTGAGGTGGTATCTCATTGTGGTTTTGGTTTATATTTCCCTCAGGCCAAGTGATATTTACATTTTTTTCATGTGTCTGTTAGCCATTTTTATGTTTTCTTTGGAAAAATGTCTGTTGTTCATGTCTTCTGCCCATTTCTTGCTTGGATTATTTGTTCTTTGGGGGTTGAGTTTGGTAAGTTCTTTATAGATTTTGAGTATTAGCCCTGATAAGACATTTGCAAATATCTTCTCCCATTCTGTAGCTTGTCTTTTGGTTTTGTTGACTGTTTCCTTTGCTGTGCAAAAACTTTTGGAGTCCCAATAGTTCATTTTTGCCTTTGTTTCTCTTGCCTTTGGAGACATGGCTAGCAAGAAGTCACAGAATTTGCTGCCCATGTTCTCCTCTAGGATTTTGATGGATTCCTGTCTCACGTTTAGAGCTTTCATCCATTTTGAGTCTGTTTTTGTGTATGGTATACGGAAATGGGACAGTTTCATTCTTTGGCATGTGGCTAATTTTCCCAACACCGTTTGTTGAAGAGACTGTATTTTTCTCATTGGATATTTTTTCCTGCTTTGTCAAAGATTAGTTGACCATAGAGTTAAGGATCCATTTCTGGGTTCTCTATTCTGGCTTCTTTTAGAATTGCTTTTAACAGCTGTGATTTGAAGTGATGCCTCCACATTCACCAAATGTATTGTCAGAAACAGCTTTACCTAAAATCCATCTGTTTATCTATTCTGGGATGTGGTTGAGGATGGGCTCAGTATTTGACTTGGTGACTCTTTATGAAAACCAAGACCCATGGGAGAAATTTCTCCCATGGAGTTGTTCAGAAATTGCTGTGCATTTTCTGAACAACTGGTTTAGGCATGTCTTTGGATATAATGTATAATACAACTCTCTGTGTTTCCTTCTATATTGCCCACTAGAAAGTCCTAGCCTAGTCTGCAGTAGGTTTACATGTCTTTATTATATGGGTTTTATGTATAACCTCTTCATCTCATTTTTTAAAATCTTTTTTCACCCTAAGTAATTGGTTATTTTCTGTCTGCCTATAATGTATATATTTTTATCAGATAGATCACATTTTTGAAATGAGGTGGAATATAAGTACATTTTAAAATACAAACTACACAATTGGTGAAGCTATGGATTCAGGTCATGATCTAATGGTCGTGGGATCAAGCCCCATGTCCGGCTCTGTGCTCAGAGCCGAGTCTGATTGAGATTCTCTCTCCCTCTGCCCCTCTCACTCATTCTCTCTCTCTCTCTCTCTCTCAAATAAATAAATCTTTTTAAAAAATAAAATAGAAACTACTGGTTGTAGTTCATGTGGCAAATATTAAACACCAACTTTTGCCAGTCAACTTGACGAAAATGTATTTCCTGCATTATTTATGTCTATCTAGTAGAAATTGAATGGGTTTAAAAGAGAATACAATCACTGAGGGATAGTGTGGCTCCTGGAAGGATGTGGATAAAGTGGTAAAACTTCTCAAGGTTCCTTATGAACCCATTGCCCGTGTGTCTCAGAGCATGGTCAAACTGAGCCTGTGCAAACAAACCAGGAGTATCATGCTTTTAGGAGAGCAGTCCTTATGGCTGGGGACTCTTTATTCCTCACTGAGGGGTTCATTCACCACAGTTCACACATGTAACTTTTACAAAGCATGAAGAGAAAAACAGCACAGAAAATATGCCACAAGCACCATAGAAATAAGTCGAGTTTATGCTCTTGAAGTTTTTATTTTAGAATTTCAGAAGTGCAGTAAATTATTTTTAAAACAATATTCACAGTTTGTTCAATATAAACAATAAATTATAAAAATGCCCAATTAGAAATAATGTACATACTTGTAGTATTAACTCAGAAATTGTAGGGATTTATCTCAGCTAGACATAACTCAGGGAAATTTCTCTGTCCTGGTCCTGTTCACATACTTTTCTCCTTTTGGCATTTTCCTTCATTGAAATAAATTCTTGGTTATCTGCTTCAAGTGATCTAATGTTTTAAAAATGCCAGATAAAATTCACCGTTCTTAGCTCATCTCACTCTACTACCCTTTGGAGAGAACTCAGAGAAGGCAGGGTCACTCATTTGGACTTTCAACCAGACATATGAGAAAGATGTGTTTGCTGGTAGAGGGATAGGCATAAAATGCACCCTGAAGCCAAATAGACTTTCTAAAAAATTTTTGCATTTGGGATTATCTTTGCACTCTCCACTTAATCTGAGAAATGCAAAGTTGAATGTCATTATTATTTTCTTTACAATGTTATGAAGATTAGGTTATATGAAGCTTTTCATAACAAATTTCAGAACAAATCTCATGTTCTCAGGTGGTCATACCCGGAGCAGATGTTGGGATGCAGAGGGAGTGCATGGATGATTATGGAAAAGGTCCATAATGCAGCAAAAATTCTGTCTCTCCTGGACATACTTAAATGTTAATTTCTTGCCCTTTTAAAGTAGACTGTCATGTATCAAAAACAAAGAAGTGGAAATAGAATTCTGCTACCTAAGATTAATTACAAAGGCCAAAATATCAGAATACCAATATCTTTAGTTCAAGTATTTCTCACGTGCTTTATGTTTATTACCTTGCACAGATCTATATAACTGAACGGTGCCATGCTCAGTGAAGCTCACAAAATTATAGCTTTGATTTAGTGACAGATGAACCTGTTTGGCACTTTTTAAACTATCAACTTCGAATAAGCATACTTTAGAATTTGCAAGCAGACCCTCGAGTTCTTTCCCTGTCTAGTAATGTAACAGCTTCTTTTCATGTATGTCTATCTTCCCCGAAGGATGATATCAATAAATTGGGCAAGCTGTTGATGCATGGCTCTTTCAACGTCTGGACAGTTCACAAGGATCGTTATAAAATGAAGGATTTTATTCGATTTAAGCCCAGCCAGAGGCAAATCTATCTATTTGAAAGGGGAATCGTGTTCTGTAAGATTCGAATGGAGCCCAGTGACCAGGGCCTCGCTCCTCATTACAGCTTTAAGAAATCTATGAAGGTAAAGTGGTCCTGTTACACTGGAGAAGCAGCATGACCCTATGGAGAGGAAAATCGTTATCCTTATTTTAAGGAAAACTGAAGCCTAGAGAGGAGAGGTTAACTTGCCAAATGCCACACAACAGAACTAGACTCCACACCCAGGCCTTTCTAACTCCAACGTCAGAACTTGTCATCAGTCACTGGACTGGGCTAGGGCTGGGATAGAGCTGCCTTCGTGCTAGATGGAGAACAGGGACCATATGGTAGCCTGTCCTGATAAACAAATTAGGAAAGTACCCTCTAGGCAGAGGGGTAAAAGATTTGGTGATTAGAGCATGGGCTGGATTTCATCTCCGACTTGTCCTTCTAAACCACACATCTTTGCATACAAACATTGACAAAGACTCTGGGGGTCTAGGAACCCATGTCCACACCAAGCATCATCTCTAGCCTGTGTAGGAAATATTTCATAGCTGGTGATGAGACTACCCCATCCCCACCCCCATACCACACACATGTGCATAAATGCACACACATACACACATATTTGTGCTCTTGTGATTAAAGTTGTTAATTCTTCATGGTAGCTTTTGTTATTTATGTTTCTTAATGGATACTAATTCAGTTACTATTATGCACAGATTCGTGAAATACTTAGGTGTTAAAGGAGAGATGATCTCTTTGCTTAAAGGTTGAGGGCTCCAGCCTGTCATATAAAAAAGATGCAGTCTGTGTTGTCTCCTGAAAAAGAAAGGACAGAGGACACTGCCACACTGTGCTTATGCTTTATGCTCCCTGGGGCCATTAACAGAGGGCAACAAAACACGTGGAAGGGAGACGGAAGAAGAGAGCTATCAAGGGTAGAAAAAAAACAGAATGGCTGACAGGGACAATTTTAAAATGAGAAAATGGTAGTACAGCACTTTTTCTTCTTTCCATACAATAGTTGGTGACACTGTCAATTCGCCAGCTTGGCAGGGGGAGCAGCCGAAAGTTTGAAATTGCCCACCGAAATGGAACTGAGAAATACATCCTGCAGGTAAAGTTCACGTCTTCCCCATAAGTGTCTGCTACTCTTTCCTGTGTTCCCATGGCTTGGCAAGTGTTTGCTATCTCATTATTCCAGAGGTCACCCAGAGAATAAAAACCCTGTCCAGTTAATGCTCCAGGTGGTCTGATATTCATAGTATCTTCCTATCTACCACTTGCAGGCAGCTTCAAAAGAAATCAGAGACTGTTGGTTTTCAGAAATAAGTAAATTACTGATGGAACAACAAAACAATATTAAAGGTAAGGTTACCTTGCTAAATTTAGCCTGGGGATTATACTGATTTCAACTTTGTGGTGGGTGTGCACACTGGGGATATTGTTGAAGGCAATGGCTGGCCAGGAAAAGAACTGTGGGTCCCATTTTCATGGTACCTGGAAGCACCTGTGCTTGTTTTACATTGTGTGGGTTTTTTTTTTCCTGTGGTTGTGTGTGGATGTGTGCCTTTCAGCTGTGTTCCCCCCACATACCTAATTGCCAAGATCAACTTTCTCAACACCACGTTGCAAAGCTACCCAAGATTATGCGAATGATGATTTAAATGGCCAATACTGCTTTCAGAAGCTGTACTGCTTTTTTTTTTTTAAGCTGAGATATAATTAACATACCATAAAATGCACTCTCTTAAAGTGTGCAATTCCATCAGTGTTAGTCTATTCACAGGGTCGTGCAGCCTCCCCAGAACATTTTCATCACTCTCCCCGGCAAAAAAACCCGGTACCCATTAGCAGTCATTCCCCATCTTCTCCCTTCTCCCCTCTGCCCCTGGCAACCACTAATCTACTTTCTATCTGTATGGATTTTCTTATTCTCGGCATTTTACATAAATGGGATCATATAAAAAATGACACTTTCTGTCCTGTTTCACTTGGCATAATTTTTTCAGCGTTCATTGGTGTTGTGGCATGACTCAATATTTCATTCCTTCCCATGGTTGAAATATAGTGCATTGTATGGTTATGGCATTTTTGTTTATCTATTCATAAGTTGATGGATATTTGGGTGGTCTCCATTTTTTAGATATTATGAATAATGCTGCTAAGGGAACTTGTGTACAAGTTTTTGTGCGAACCTCTGAAAGAGTATGTATGTATATAAATAATAAATAAATGCTGGGCCATAGTCAATCTATGTTAATTTCTGAGGAACTTCCGAATTGTTTTCTAAAATACTAGCACCATTTCTTCTTTGTACCCGCATTGCATAAGTGTTCCATCTTCTACCCCTCTCACTAACACTTGTGATTGTCTTCCTCTTTTTCTCCCTCTCCTTCTTCTTCTTCTTACCACCCCAGTAGGTGTGAAGTGGTAGCTCATTGTGGTTTTGATTTGCATTTCCCTAATGCTGGTGATATTGAGCATCTTTTCTTGTGTTTATTGGCCATTAGTATATTTCCTTTGAAGAGACATCTATACAACTTCTTTGACCATTTTTTAATTAGGTTATTCGTCTTTTTATGGTTGTTGTAAAAAACGATTTATATATTCTGGGTATTAGATTCATCAAATATATGATTTACAAATATTTTTTCCCATTCTGTGGGATGTCTTTTCATTTTCTTGGTGATGTCTTTTGAAGTACAAAAGTTTTTAACTTTGATGAAGTCTAATTTATCTGTTTTTTCTTTGGTTGCTTGTGTATTGGTGTCATATCTAAGAAACCATTACCTAATCCAAGATTTACACCTATGCTCTTCTTTAAAAATTTAGTTTTAACTCCTGGATCCATTTTGAGTTAATTTTTATATAAGACGTGAATTAGGAATCTAAGTTTATTTTTCCATATATATATACATACATATATATATGTATGTGTGTGTGTGTATATATATATATATCCTGCTGTCCCTGAACCATTTGTTAAAAAGACTATTCTATTCTCCACTGGATGGCTTTGGCACTTGTTATGGACTCAAGTGGCATAACTATGTTTGTGTTCCCCCAAAATTCATTCGTTAGAACTTTACCCAATGGTAATACCCAATGGTATGAGAAAGTGAAGACTTTGGGAAGTAATTAGGAGTAGATGTGGTTATAAGAGTTCAGCCGTCACAAATAGGATTAATGCCTTTATAAGTGCCATGAGAGAACTTGCTTCCTCTGTCTGCTCTCTGCTGTGATGAGAATATAATGAGAAGTCACCAATCTGCAACCCAGAAGAGGACCCTTGCCAGAATTCAACCATGCTGGCACGGAATCTCAGACTTCCAAGCCTCCAGAACTGTGAGAAATAAATATCCGTTGTATATAAGCTGTCCAGTCTGTGGTAATTTGTTACAGCAGCCCAAACTAAGACAGCACCCTTGTTGAAAATCAGTTGGCCATAGATACAGAATTCTTGGTTGACAGTCATTTTCTGTAAGCATTTTGAGTATGTCATGTCATGTACTGTTTTGTGGCTTCCATAGTTTCTGATAAGAAATCAACTATTAGTCTTACTGAAAATGTCTTGGGGCACCTGGGTGGCTAAGTCGGTTAAGTGTCCGACTCTTGATTTCAGCTCAGGTCATGATTTCAGGGTCATGATATCAATCCCTGCACTGGGCTCCATGCTGGGCATGAGCCTGCTTGGGATTCTCTCTCTCCCTCTGCTCTGCCCTTACCCCAGTGCATGTGTATGCTCCCTCTAAAAAATACATATACAGGGGAACCTGGGTGGCTCAGTTGGTTAAGCCTCTGGCTTAGGCTCAGGTCATGATCCCAGGATCCTGGGATCGAGTCCCACATCAGGCTCCCTGCTCCGTAGAGAGCCTGCTCCTCCTCCTCCTTCTGCCTGCCGCTCTGCCTACTTGTGCTATCTTTCTGTCAAATAAATAAATAAAATCTTTTTAAAAAATACATATGTATGTAAAGATCAGAGATAAATTTTTTTTAAATGTCTTGCATGTGACAAGTTGCTTTTCTCTTTACTGCTTTCAGATTCTTTATGTTTTGACAGTTTGATATGTCTAGATGTAACCCTCTTTGAATTTATATTTCTTGGAGTTTGTAGATAGATCATTTGGATATGGAGATTAGTGTTTTTCATCCAATTTAGGAAGTCTTCAACCATTATTTCTTTAAGTATTCTTTTAGCCCCTTTGTTTCTGTCTTCTGGGATTCCCATTCTGTCTATGTTGTATGCAATGGAGTCCTACAGATCTTTATGGCTATGGAAATTCTATTTCATTCTTTTTCTTTCTCTTCCTCAAACTGGATAGTTTCAATTGACCTATATCTAAGTTCCCTGACTCTTTTCTGCCTGTTCAAGTTTGCTTTTGGGCCACTCTGGTGAATTTTTCATTTCAATTATTATACTTTTCAAGCCAGAATTTCTCTTGGCCCTTTCAAATATAATTTCTATTTTCTCAATATGATGAGAGTTTGTTCTCATAATTTCCTTTAGTTCTTTTTTATGGATTCCTTTAATTCTTTGAACAGTTTTTAAATAGTTGATTTAAATTCTTGGTCTAGGAAGTCTAATTATCTTCAATTCCTCAGGGACAATTTCTCTTGATTGCTTTTTTTTTCTTTCTTTTTTCTATGTATGGGTCATGCTTTCTTGTTTCTTTACATAGCATACAATTTTTCTGTTAAAAACTGGACATTTATTTATTTTTTTAAAGATTTTATTTATTTATTTGACAGAGAGTGACACAGCAAGAGAGGGAACAAGCAGGGGGAGTGGGAGAGGGAGAAGCAGGCTTCCCACTGATCAGGAAGCCTGATGGGGTATCAATCCCAGGACTCTGGGATCATGACCTGAGCTGAAGGCAGACACTTAACGATTGAGCCACCCAGGTGCCCCCAAATCCCCAAATTGGACATTTAATAACACAATGTGGCAATTTTAGAAATCCAAGTATCCTCCATCTCCAGTGGGTTTTGTTGGTATTGTTTGTTGTTTTTATTGTTTGTTTGGTAATTTTTCCAGTCTTTGCCAGGAGCGTGTGTGGATATTGGGGTGCACTTTCAACACACCTTCAACACACAGCCAAGCAGGTGACAATTCCACCTTAGCCTTCACTTCCTGTTTGTTCACAGCCCCAAGCTCTCTCCCCACTAGAGATGAGAGCATAAGGCCTTCTTAGATTTGTCCTGAAAATGCACACAGACTTGGGCATTTATACATGCTCCCAAATATTTCTAGATTCTCAGAAATATTTGGGAGCTTTTCAAAGCCACTATGGACCTATCATTCCCAAGTTTTTCCTTTTAAACTTTTGATTAGCCTTTTTTTGCCTCAGCTGTTATCCAGTGCCTCGGGCAGCCAAGAAGTTAAAAAATTGCCTCTAGTAATTGTCTACAAATGCCCCCGGAGAGAAGGCTTTTCACACTGTGCTAGCTATGAATAGGTCTAATAAAGACAGCCTTGTAAGTAGGGTGTTCCAAGGAACCCCTAAACAAGTCAGATAATGATAGTTCTCTGGGAATGAGACTTTGAACAAACTTTAACCCTATTCTGCCCCCTCCTATGGCTGCCAGATTGCTAATTTTCACTGTGACTGCAGGCTGTTGATTTCTAAAGCTACCATCAAGAAGGAGGGGGTAGGATCTCAGAGTCCTGGGATCGAGCCCCGCATCGGGCTCTCTGCTCTCTAGGGGAGCCTGCTTCCTCCTCTCTCTCTGCCTGCCTCTCTGCCTGCTTGTGATCTCTCTGTCAAATAAATAAATAAAATCTTTAAAAAAAAAAAAAAAAAAAAAAAAGAAGGAGGGGGTAGGTTGGGAACAGGGCAGCTAAAAGGCCACAAAGCTCACTGTTCATACCAAGATTCAGCCATTTCTCTTGAATAAGTGTTCTCCTCGTTGCTGTAAGCCTTTGCTTAATTTCTAGTGTTCTGAAAATATTGTTTCTGACTACTTTTGCCAGTTTTTTCTATGTTTTCATGGAGGAGAGAATTTTTGAAGGTATTTTTTCTACGCTATTTTCATAGGTATTACTTGCTGTATAGTTTTATTAATTAGGAATCATCTTTGAGTAGGCATTGCCCTTTCACATTTGTTTTTTCAGTTGATCCTCATAGCAGTAGGGATAGTTGGTAGGAAAATCCACAAGCTGCATCAGTTGAGTTCAGATATTTCCTTCAGGTAATGTGAGAGCTAAGAAATGCTAGTCTCATGTGGAAAATTGATTTCCTATCATTTATAATGACAATGATTTGTGTGTTTGGTAAGGAAAATTGTGTAAATATGAAAAGATAAACTTTGTCCTCAGAGGCTTATCAGGAATGCAACCATTTCACATTCTTTCTGTGTCTTCTCTGACTATTAGTTGGACAGGAAGATAGAAGGGTGGGTATGCATGATGAGATGAGGAAAAAGATAACCTAAGAATTGTGACTGGAAAACCACCACATCAGTTTTCTGTCACAACAACTGAGTGATGTAAGCTCATTATTTAAACTATTGGCCTTTGCCAAGAAATAATAACTACATTGTATAGTTTATTTTAATTTATATAAAGGTAAGATGGGGAAACACTATGATTTACTCTTAATACTGTGCTAAATACACATTAAGGTAATTGAGCATGAATGCTCTGGAGGCATAAGACAGGAAGATGTAACAGCCCCAGCAGAAAAAGTTACTTCTTTTCCCCCAAAGCAACATTCTAGTCACAAGATTTGTTCTAGAAATCTTTACTATAGTTATGCAAAAGATGTTTTAGGGATAGCCTGCATTAGAATTACTTGCAGGGCTTGTTACAAATGTAGATATCTGGGTCCTACCCTAGAACTGTGGAATTAGGGTAGCTAGGGTTAATGCCTTGAGATATGCATTTTATCTTAATAAAGTTTCTGGGCAGAGGCCTTAAACTATTTTTTAGAAGATTTTATTTATTTGTTTGAAAGACAGAGAGAGAGCAGGAGGAGAAGCAGAAGGAAAGGGACAAGCAGACTCTGCACTGGGCATGGAGTCCAATGCAGAGCTCAATTCCAGGACCCTGAGATCATGACCTAAGCTGAAACCAAGATTCGGATGCTTAACCAACTAAGCCATCCAGGTGCCCCAAACTATTATTTTTAAAACAACTGTATCGAGGTATAATTAACATAGTAAAGTGCACTTATTTAAAGTATGCAACTTAATAAGTTTTAACACATGTACACAGCTGTGAAAGCATCACCACAATCAAGACTATGAACACATCTATCACCCCCAAAAGTTTCCAAATGCCCCTTTGTATTACCTTTCTCCTGCCCTTCCCTTATCCCCCATTGCTTCCCAGGTGGTCACTGATCTTCTTTCTGTTACTATAGATTAGTTTGATTTTTTTATCATTCCATACAGAGAATCACACAGTATGTACTTTGTTTGGTCTGGTTTCTCTTACTCAGCATAATTATTTGGAGATTCATTCCTGTTGGTGTGTGTAACAATAGTACATCCCTTTTAAGTGAAGTGTGGTATTCCATTGTTTGGATATAACCCGATTTCTTTATTCATTTACCTGTTAATGAATATTTCCACTTTCTTGGGCTATTTTGAATAATGCTGCTATTAATGTTCAAGTATGAATTGTTCTTGTGGACATGCATTTTTGTTTCTCTTGGGTAAACACCTAAGAGTGTAATGGTTAGGCCATATGGCAGGCACATATTTACCTTTTTAAGAAGTTACTATTTTCCGGGGCGCCTGGGTGGCTCAGTGGTTAAAGCCTCTGCCTTCGGCTCAGGTCATGATCTCAGGGTCCTGGGATCGAGTCCTGCATCGGGCTCTCTGCTCAGCAGGGAGCCTGCCTCCTCCTCCTGTCTCTCTCTCTGCCTGCCTCTCTGCCTACTTGTGATCTGTCTGTCAAATAAATTAAAAAAAAAAAAAGTTACTATTTTCCAAATTATTATTTATTCCCAGAGTAGCGTGTGAGAGTTTCACTGGCTCCACATTCCTCACCAAAACTTGCTGTTGTCAGTCTTTTAATTTTAAGCCAGCCTTATAATAGGTGATGAACAGTATGTTATTGAGATTTTAGTTTGCTTTTTCCTAGTGACTAATGGTTAAGTATCTTTTCATGTGCTTTGCTATCCATATATCTTTTTTTAATGAAGTGTCTATTCAAATCTTTTGTTCATTGTTTTCTTATTCTTATGTGTTGAGAGGTTTATTCTTATATACCATAGATATAAATCCTTTATTAGATTATGTTTTGCAAATATTTTCTTTTGGTGTGTGGCTTATCTTTTCATAATCTTAAGAGTATCTATTGGAGGTGCTTGGCTGGCTCAGTTTTAGGGTCTTTCAGGATTGGTGAGTTCAAACCCCATGTTGGACATGGAGATTACTTAACTTTTTTAAGAGTATCTTTTGAAGAACAGAAGATTTTAATTTTGATGAAATCCAAGTTTAAAAAAATTTATGGATCATATTTTTGGTTTGTGCCTAAGAAATCTTTATCTAAGGTCACAAAGATTATCTCTGTAGTTTTAGATTTAGGTCTCTAATCCATTTTGAGATTTTTGTTTATTTTGGTAAATAGTGTGAAATGTGGATCAAAGTTCAGTTTTTTGTTTATTGGTGTCTAGTTATTCCATTACCATTTCTCCAGCTGACTATTTATATAAGTGAATCCATTTCTGGATGCTCTATTCTGTCCCATTGATCTATTTGTCTATCCTGACATCTTTACTCTACTATCTTGATTACTGTAGATTTATAATAAGCCTTAAAATCCAATCCTTTAACTTTGCTCTACCTTTTAAAAAAGTATTTAAATTCCACTTATTAGCATAGAGTGTAATATTAGTTTCAGGTGTTACAACCAATGACTCAACACTTACATGCAACAGCTGGTGGTCATCACAAGTGCCTTCCTTAATCCTCATCACCTGTTTAACCCATTTTCCCCTACTTTCCCTCTGGCAACCATCACTTCATTCTCTGTAGTTAAGAGTCTGTTTCTTGGTTTGCCCCCCTTCTCCCTTTGCTCATTGTTTTGTTTCTTAAATCCCACATATGAGTGAAATTCCATATATGAGTGAAATTGCATGACAAGTTATATTTGTCTTTCTCTGATTAACTTATTTCCCTCCAGTTCCATCCATGTCCTTGCAAATGGCAAGATCTTGTTCTTTTTTATGGCTGAGTAATATTCCATTGTGTATATGAATGTGTGTGTATGTGTGTGTGTGTACATACTACCTCCTCTTTATCCATTCATCAGTTGATGGACATTTGTGCTCTCTATATAGTTTGCCTATTGTTGATAATGCTGCTATAAACATCGGGGTGCATGTACCCCTTTCAATCTATATTTTTGTATCCTTTGGGTAAATAGCTAGTAGTGCAATTTGTGAGTTGTAGGGTAGGTCTATCTTTAATTTTCTGAGGAAACTCCATACTCTTTTCCAGAATGACTGCACCAGTTTGCATTCCCACCAACAGTGCAAGAGGGTTTCCCTTTCTCCACGTCCTCACCAACATCTGCCGTTTCTTGCATTGTTGATTTTAGCTATTCTGACAGCTCTGAGATGATATCTCACTGTAGTTTTGATTTGCATTGTTCTGATAATGTGTGATGTTGAGCATTGTTTCATGTGCTTGTTGGAGATCTATATGTCTTCTTTGGAAAAAATGTCTATTCATATCTTCTGCCCACTTTTTAATTGGATTTTTTTGGGGTGTTCAGTTTTATAAGTTCTTTATGTATTTTAGATACTAACCCTTTATCAGATATGTCATTTACAAATATCTTCTCCCATTTCTTAAGTTGCCTGTTAGTTTTGTTGGTTGTTTCCTTTACTGTGCACAAGCTTTTTATTTTGATGTTGCAATAGTTTATTTTTGCTTTTGTTTCCCTTGCCTCAGGGAACAGATGTAGAAAGAAGTTGTTGTAGCTGATGTCAAAGAAGTTATTGCCTGTGCTCTCTTCTAGGATTTTTATGGTTCCAGGTCTCACATTTAAGTCCTTAATCCATTTTGAGTTTATTTTTGTGTATAATATAAGTGTTCAAGATTCATTCTTTTGCATGCTGCTGTCCATTTCCAGTTTTTCCAACATCATTTGTTGAAGAGACAGTCTTTCTCATTGGATATTCTTACCTGGTTTGTCAAAGATTAAATGACAGTATATTTGTGTATTCATTTCTGGGCTTCTGTTTTGTTCTATTGATCTATGTGTCTAGTTTTGTGCCAGGAACTTCTGTTTTGATTACTACAGCTTTGGTTTTGGTGCAATTATAAATAATAATGATTCCTTAATTTCTCTTTCTGCTGCTTCATTATTGGTGTATAGAAATGCCATGCAGCAACTTTTTGCTAGACAGGTCTCCAAAGGCAAATTAAACAAAAACAAAAATAAACTGTTGGGACTTCATCAAGATAAAAAGCTTCTGCACAGCAAAGGAAACAGTCAGAAGGCAATCTATAGAATAGGAAAAGATATTTGCAAATGTATTATCAGATAAAGAACTAGTAATATGAAGAAATATGAAGAACTTATCAAACTCAACACCCAAAAAGCAAATAATCCAGTCAAAAATAGTCAGAAGACATGAACAGACATTTCTCCAAAGGAGACATATGGCTGACAATGAAAAAATGCTCCACATCACTTCTCATCAGCAAAATACAAACCAAAAAACCACAATGAGATACCACCTTACACCAGTCAGAATGGCTAAAATTAAGAAGACAGGAAACAACAAATCTTAGTGAGGATGTGGAGAAAGGGGAACCCTCCTACATTGTTAGTGGGAATGCAAGCTGGTACAGCCACTCTGGAAAACAGTATGGATGTTTCTTCAAGAAGTTAAAAATAGAGCTACCTTACAATCCAGCAATTGCATTACTAGGTGTTTACCCCAAAGATACAGGTGTGTTGAAGTGAAGGGCGCCTGCACCCCAGTGTTTATGTCCACAATAACCAAACTGTGGAAGGAGTCGAGATGTCCTTCAACAGATGAATGGATAAAGAAGATGTGGTGTATATATACAATAGAATATTACTCAGCTATCAGAAAGGATGAATATTTACCATTTGCATTGATGTGGATGGAATTGGAGGGTATTATGTTAAATGAAATAAGTCAGTTGGAGAAAGACGATGTTTCACTCATATGTAGAATGTAAGAAACAGTGCAGAGGACCATAAGTGAAGGGAGGGAAAACTGAATGGAAAGGAATCAGAGAGGGAGACAAATGGTAAGAAACTCTTAATTATGGGAAACAAACTGAGGGTTGATGAAAGGGAGGTGGGTTGGGGGAAGGGGTTACTAGGTGATGGGCATTAAGGAGGGCATGTGTTATGATGAGTGCTGGGTGTTACATGCAACTGATGAAATGTTGAACACTACGTTTGAAACTAATAATGTACTATGTGTTGTGTTTAAATTGAATTTAAATTTTTAAAAAAGAGAGAGAAAAGAAGGGAAAAAAAGAAATACAACAGATTTCCATAGTTTGATTTTGTATTCTGTGACTTTACCAAATTCATTTTAGTTTCTAGCATTTTTTTGGAGGAGTCTCTGGTTTTCTATATATAATATCATATCATCTGTAAACAGTAAAAGTTTGACTTCTTCCCTGGCTATCCTATTTGGATGCCTTTTATTTCTTTTTGTTGTCTGCTTGCCGTGGCTAGGTCTTCCAGTATTAGTTTGAATAAAAGTGGTGAGAGTAGACATCCTTGTCTTGCTCCTGACTGTAGAAGGAAAGCTCTCAGGTTTTCCTCATTTAGGATGATACTAACTGTGGGTTTTTCCATATGTTGCCTTCATTATGTTGAGGTATGTTCCCTCTATCCCTGCTTTGTTGAGGGTTTTTGTCATGAATGGATGTGTACTTTGTCAAATGCTTTTTCTGTATTTAGTAGAATGGTCATATGGTTCTTATCCTTTTTTTTTATTATTATTAAGGTGATGTATCATGTTGATTGATGTGTAAATACTGAAACCAGGAATCCTGCAACCCAGAAATAAATTCCACTTTATCATGGTGAATGGTTCTTTTAATGTATTGTTAGATTTTGTTGAGGATTTTTGTATCTATGCTCATCAGAGATATTGGTCTGTAGTTCTCTTTTATGTGTGTGTGTGGTATCTTTATCTGGTTTTGGTGTCAGGGTAATGCTGGCCTCAAAGGATGAATTGGGAAGCTTTCCTTCCTCTTTTATTTTTTGGAATAGTTTGAGAAGAATCTGTATTAACTCTTCTTTAAATGTTTGGAGAATTCTACAGATAGCTGTGAACCTATCTGGTCCTGGACTTTTCTTTGTTAGGATTTTTTTTATTACCGATTCAATTTCTTTGATGGTTATTGGTCTGTTCAAGTTTTCTGTTTCTTCTTGTTTCAGTTTTGGTAATTTATATGTTTCTAGAAATTTATCCATTTCTTGTAGGTAGTCCAGTTTGTTGGCATATAGTTTTCCATAATATTCTCTTATAATTGTTTGTATTCTGTATTTGTATTGTTATTTTTCCTCTTTCATTTGTGATTTTATTTATTTGGGTCCTTTCTCTTTTTAATAACTCTGGCTAGAGGTTTATCAATTTTATTAATTTTTCAAAGAACCAGCTCCTGGTTTCATTGATTTGTTCATTTATTTTAGTTTCTATACCATTTATTTCTGCTCTAATATTTATTATTTCCTTCCTTCTGCTGGCTGTATGCTCCATTTATTGTTCTTTTTATAGCTCCTTTAGGTATAAGATTAGGTTGTTTATTTGAGATTTTTATTGCTTCTTGAGGTAGGCCAGTATTGTTATGTACTTCCCTCTTGGACTGGTTTTGGTGTATCCCAAAGGTGTTGGACTGTTTTGTTTTCATTTTCATTTGTCTCCATGCATTTGTTAATTTCTTCTTTGATTTCCTGGTAGACTTGTTCATTGGTTAGTAGTATGTTGTTTAACCTGTGTGTGTTTGTGGTCTTTCCAGATTTTTTCTTGTGGTTGACTTCTAGGTTGACAGCATTGTGGTCAGAAAAGTTGTATGGTATGACTTCAGTCTTTTTGTATTTGTTGAGGCCTGTTTGTGACCTAATATGTGATATATTCTGGAGAATGTTCTATGTGCACTGGGAAAGAATGTATAGCCTGCTGTTTTAGGATGAAATGTATCTGTTAAGTCCACTGGTCTGGTGTGTCATTCAAAGCCATTGTTTACTTCTCAATTTTCTGGTTAAATGATCTGTCCATTGATGTAAGTGGAGTGTTAATAGCTCCTATTATTGTTGTATTATTATTGATTATTTCCTTTATGTTGTAAATTGTTTTATATATTTGGGTGCTCCAATGTTGGGTGCATAAATATTTGTAATTGTTTTATCTTCTTGTAGGATTGTCCTCTTTATTATTATTATTATTTTTTAAAGATTTTATTTATTTATTTGACAGACAGAGATCACAAGTAGGCAGAGAGGCAGGCAGAGAGAGAGGAGGAAGCAGGCTCCCCACTGAGCAGAGAGCCCGATGCGGGGCTCGATCCCATGACCCTGGGATCATGACCCGAGCCAAAGGCAGAGGCTTTAACCCACTGAGCCACCCAGGCGCCCCTGTCCTCTTTATTATTATGTAATGCCCCGCTTTGTCTCTTGTTATAGCCTTTGTTTTAAAGTCCAGTTTGTCTAGGGTACCCAGGTGTCTCAGTCAGTCAAGCATCTGACTCTTGATCTCAGCTCATACCTTGATCTCAGGGTCATGAGTTCAAGTTCTGCATTGGGTTGCACACTGGCATGGAGCCTACTTAAAAAACAAACTACAGTTTGTCCAATATAAGAATTGCTATTCCTGATTTCTTTTGACATCCATTTGCATGATATGTGTTTTCCAACCCCTCACCTTCAATCTGCATGTGTCTTTAGGTCTAAAATGAGTCTCTTGTAGGCAACATGACATGGGTCTTGTTTTTTGTTTTTTTTTTTTAATCCATTCTGATACTTTGTGTCTTTTGATTGGAGCATTTAGTCCATTTACATTCACAGTAACTATTCTGTGGTTGTTTCTGGAGATTTTCTCTGATCCTTGAATACTTTTCTCTCTTTCATGTTTTGCTGATTTTCTTTAGTGATATATTTGGACTTATTTCTCTTTATTCTTTGCATGTTTATTAGTATTTTTTGATATATGGTGACCATTAGGTTTGTATATAACCGAAAATCGTAGTCTATATTAAGTTGATAGTTGTTCAAATTTGAACCCATTCTTTTCTCCTCTTCTCCCCATGTTTTAAGTATAGTTATTATCTTTTATTTCCTTTTTTGTGAGTTCCTTGACTGATCTTTACAGAAAAATTCATTTTTTTACTGATTTTGTGTTTCCTGGCATTCTATTGTCATTTTTGTTATCTCCTTTCCACTCAAAGAGTCCCCTTTAATATTTCTTTCAGAACTGGTTTAGTGGTCACAAGCTTCTTTAGTTTTTGTTTGTCTGGGAAACTCTTTATCTCTCCTTCTATTATGAGTGAGAGTCTTGCTGGATAGAATATTCTTGGTTGCAGATTTTTCCCATTTAGTACTTTTAGTATATCATGCCACTCCCTCCTGGCTTGCCAAGTTTCTGTTGAAAAATCTCCAGCTTAACCTTATGGGTTTTCCCTTATAAATTAATGAATTCATTTGCTGCTTTTATTATTTTTCCTTTATCACTATATTTTGCAAATTTAATTACCATATGTCTTGATGTTGGACTGCTTTTGTTGATTTTAATGGGAGTTCTCTGTGTCTTCTCACTCTGGATGTCTCTTTCTTTCCCCAGATTAGGTTAGTTTTCAGCTATTATTTCTTCAAATAAATTTTCTGTCCCCTGTCTTCTCCTGGGACTCCTATAATATGAATGTTATTACATTTGATGGAGTCACTAAGTTCCCTAAGTCTATTCTCAGTTTGCATATTTTTTCCTTCTCATTTGTTCATCTTCCTTCCTTTCCATTATTTTGTCTTCCAGGTCATTAGTTCATTTCTCTGCTACTTTCAGCCTGCTTTCATTGAATCAACCATGTTTCTAATCTCATTTATTGCACTCTTCATTTCTGATTGATTCTTTTGTAGCTCTTTTACCTCTGTGGTAAGGGTTTCATTGATGCCTTCTGTTCTTTTCTCAAGCCTAGTGAGTATCCTAATGATCATTTCTTTAAATTTTCTATCAGGCATGTTACTTATATCTGTTTTGCTTAGATCTCTGGCCATGGAGCTATCTTGTTCTTTCATTTGGGTTGAATTCTTCCATCTGGCATTTTTGTCTAGGTTTCTGTCTTCTTCTCTATGTTTCTGTCTTCTTCTTCTCTATGAAAAACCAGTTATATCTTCTGCTCCTGAAAATAACAGCCTGATAAAGAAGAGGTCATGTAGTGCCCTGGGCCTGGTGCTCCAGGTGGTATCTTCAGTGTGTGCTGCATGCGCTCTGCTATTGTGTTCTGGCTACTCTATCCTTTAGGCCAGTCATCTGCAGAGGTTCTCCTTGCCTGCTGTGAGTAGTGATTGGTCCCTGACCTGAATGTGGCAGGTTTTAACTAAGTGTGCTCTGGTCTGCTTGTGAAATGAGACCTGTCACCACCTCCATCAGAACTGAGGTCCTGCAAAACTCTCTGAGTGGGAGATGTGGTGTGGGCAAGAGTTTGTACTGGTCTCCTGGGAGAGGAGACCACCAAGCTAGGACTGAAGCAAGTGTGCCTGAGAAGAGTAGATCCCCTGGAGTGCAAGGGTTGGGGCTTGGTGTAAGCTAGTTAGGCAGCAAGTGTTGGAATTACTTCCTGCAGGTGGTTCTATGTTTATGCTGAGGGGCAAGGGAGGGCAATGATACAAGTTATCTCCTTTGTCCCCAGAGAGGCATCTCCACAAATACTGCCTCTCAGGGACACACTCTAAGAAGAGCAAATAATCTCTCCACTGCATGCCTCAGGCACTGTTCAGATGACTGTTGCCACACTGTATGGTCTGGGGTTGTTTGCCTGCCTTCTCTCCAGGAGCAGCTCAGTGCTCTCCTGGCCCTATCCCAGCCAAGACCACTGACCTTTACAATTCCAGGCTTTCAGCCCTGCTGCTTGCAAGAACTCATGAAAATTCAGCCCCTCTCATTTTCCAAGCCAGTGTCTATGGGGAAACATTCTGCTTATTCATTCCTCTGTGTGCTCCTCTCTCTCTCACCCTTCTCTGTGATCATGACTTCCTTCCCTTTGCAGCAGCTGCGATCTGTTTCTCCCCTAAACCACATCTCTGCACTTGCTACCTTCCTTCATGTGGCTTTTTCTCTCCCTTTAGTTGTAGAGTTTGTTCCGTCAGTCTTTAGGTCAATTTCTGGTGTATTTAGGATGATTTCACAGTTATCTAGTTGTATTTGGGGGATGAGGTGAGCCTAGGGTCCTCCTACTCCACTTCCATCTTCTGTTTTTCCTTTCTAAAGTTGTTTTGGCTATTCTACATTCTTTATCTTTCTGTATGAATTTTAGAATCAGCTTTTCAATTTCTACAAAAAAGCTTGCCGAGATGTTGCTTGGTACTGTGTAAAATCTATAGATCAACTTGGTAAGAAAAGACATCTTAACAAAATTGTGCTTAATTGACAATTTAGATTTTAACTGAATCATGTTGCCCTGCTCTAACCCACACAAAAATGATATGTGTTTGTTATGAGGACATGGCATTTATTTAGTTAACAATTCAGAAATACATTCTCAAGCTCTTCTCAAGTCCTAGCACTGTGCTCCCTATGTTGTGACAGGAATGTAAAATCTAGATAAGAAGCAGAACCCCACATGGAATATTCCCCAGAACAGATCTCATGATAGGCCAAAAACAAGTCTCAATAAATTTAAGAAGATTTAAATCATATCAAGCATCTTTTCCAACCACAACAATGTGAAATTAAAAATCAAGGAGTGTCTGGGTGGCTCATTCAGTTAAGCATTCGACTTTTGATCTCAGCTCAGGTTATGATCTCAGGGTTGTAAGATTGAGCCCTAGGATTCTCTATCCCCTCTCCCCCTGCCCCCCACCAAAAAGCCAGTTACAGGAGGGGCACCTGTCTAGCTAGTCAGTAGAGCATGCAACTCTTGATTGCAGGATTATAAGTTAAAGCCCCATGTGGGGTGTAGAGATTACCTAAGAAAGACAAAAATTGGGTGCCTGGGTGGCTCAATTGGTTAAGTGTCCAACACTTGATTTTGGCTCAGGTCATGATCTCAGGGTCATGAGATCAAGCCCCACATTGGGCTCCATCATGGGTGTGGAACCTGCTTGAGACTCTCATTCTGGCCCTCCCCCAACTCCCCGCTCATGCCTATGTGCATGAACTCTCCCTCTCTCAAAAAAATTAAAAATAAATAAATAAAAATCTTTAAAAATCAGTTACAGGAAAAAACTAGAAGAAACACAAAAACATGGAAGATAAATACCGTGTTTCTAAACAAGTGGGTCATGAAGAAATCATAGTGAAAATGAAAAAAATACCTGCAGACAAATGAAGATGGAAATGCTACAGTTAAAAATCTTTGTACCACAGCTAAACCTCTTTTAAGTGACACAGATGTACCTCAAGAAAGAAAAGCAAATCTCAAATAAACAATTTAACCTCACACATAAAGGAACTAGAGGGCACCTGGGTGGCTCAGTTGGTTAAGCAACTCTTGGTTTCAGCTCAGGTGATGATCTCAGTGTTGTAAGATTGAGCTCTGTGTGGAGCTCCATGCTCAACACAGAGTCTGCTTGTCCCTTTCCTTCCCCTTCTGCTTCTGCCCCTACTGGTGCATTCATGTGTTCTCTCTCTAAATGAATAAATAAAATCTTTAAAAACAAGGAACTAGACACTGGGTGTAGAGCAAAAACAATGAATTCTGTTACGCTGAAAAGAAATTTAAAAAAAAAACAAGGAACTAGAAAGATAAAACAAAATCTAAAGTTAGTAGAAAGAAGGAGGTAATATAGATCAGAGTGGAAATAAATGGAATAGAGACTAAAAAAAATAGAAAGGATCAATGAAACTAAGAGTTGGCTCTTTGAAAAGCTAAACAAAACTGATAAACATTTAACTGAGCTATTCAGGAGAAAAAGAGAGAGGACTCCAATAAAATCAGAAATGAAAGAGCAGTTACAACTGACACACGAGAAATACAAAGGATTATAAGAGATTACTATGAAAAATTATATGCCAACAATTTGAACAACCTAGAAGAAATAGATAAATTCCTAGAAACATACCATTTTCCAAGACTGAATCAGGAAGAAATAGAAAATATGAACAGACTAATTACTAGTAACAAAATTGAATCCATAATGAAAAAAAACTCCTAAAAAACAAAAGTCCAGGACCAGCTTCACAAGTGAATTCTACAAAACATTTAAAAAAGAGTTAATACCTATTCTTCTCAAACTATTCCAAAAAATGGAAGAGGAAGGAATGCTTCCAAATTCATGCTATGAGGCCAGCATTATCCTGATACCAAAACCAAAGATACTATAAAAAAAAAGAGAGAGAATTATAAACCAATATCCCTGATGAACACAGCTGAAAAATCCTCAACAAAATATTAGCAAACTGAATTCAAAAATACATTAAAAGGGTATTTCACCACAATCAAGTGGGATTTATTCCAGGGATACAAAGATGGATTTGTGAAATCAATCAATGTGATACATCATGTTAACAAAATGAAGGATAAACATCATACAGTCATCTCAATAGATGCAGAAAAAACATCTGACAATATTCAACATCCATTTATGATAAAAATCTCTCAACAAAGTAGATTTAGAGGAAACATACTTCAACATAATAAAGGCCATATATGAAAAACCCCCAGTTAACCTTATACTCAACAGTGAAAAACTGAGAGCTTTTCCTCTAAGATCAGGAAAAAACCAAGGCTATCAATTCTCACCACTTTTAATCAGCTTAATACTGGAGGTCTTAGCCATCGGGCAAGAAAAAGAAATAAAGGGCATTCAGATTGGCAGGCAAGAAGTAAAATTTTCATTATTTCCAGATAACATGATATTATATATAAGAATCTCCAAAGACTTCACCCCAAAAAGAACTATTAGAAGTAATAAATGAGTTCCGTAAAGTTGCAGGATACATCAACATACAGAAATCTCTTGTGTTTCTATACACTACTAAAGAAATAGCAGAAAGAGAAGTTAAGAAAATAATCCCATTTACAATTGTATCAAAAAGAGTACAATATCTAGGAATAAATTTAACCAGAGATGAAAGACCTGTACTTTACTATAAGACATTGATGAAAGAAATCAGAGATGACACAAATAAATGGAAAAATATATGAAGCTCATGCTTTTGAAGAAAAATATTGTTTAAATATCCACCCAAAACAATCTATAGATTTAATGTAATTCCTATCAAAATACCAATAGTATTTTTCACAGAACTATAACAAATAATTATAAAATTTGTTTAGAACCACAAAAGACCCCCAAATAGTGATAACTATATCGGGAAAGAAGAATAAAGTTGGAGCTATCACAATCCAGATTCCAAGATTTACTACAAACCTATAGTAATCAAAACAATATGGTACTGGCACAAAATAGACACAAAGATCAGTGGAACACAATTGACAGCCCAGAAATAAACCCATGCTAATATGGTTAAATAATCTGTAACAAAGGAGGCAAGATTACATAATGGGGAAAAAACAGTATCTTCCATAAATGTTGTTGGGAAAACTAGACAGCTACATACAAAAGAATGAAACTGGACCACTTTCTTATGCTGTACACAATAATAATTCAAAATGGATTAAAGACCTAAGTGTAAGGCCAAAACCACACAATTCCTAAAAGGAAACATAGGCAGTAATCTCTTGGAAATCAGCCTTAGCAATGTTTTTCTGGGTAAGTCTCCCCAGGCAAAGGAATCAAGAGCAAAAATATAAACTACTGGGACTACATCAAACTAAAAAGCTTTTACACAGCAAAGGAAGCCACCAGCAAACAAAAAAGTCAGCCTACTGAATAGAGAAAACATTTGTAAATGATATATTCAATTAGGCACAACTATCCAAAGTAGATAAAGAACTCATACAACTCAATGCCAAAAAAACCTCAATCTGATTAAAAAATGAACAGAGGATTTGAGTAGACTGTTTCCCAAAAAAGACACGCAGATGGCCAACAGACACATGAAAAGATGCTCAACATCACTGATTATCAGGGAAATGCAAGTCAGTACCATAATGAGATACCACCTCACACCAGTCAGAATGGCTAGTATCAAAAAGACAAGAGATAACAAATGTTGCTGAGAAAGTGGAGAAAAGGGAATCCTTGGGTACAGTGGGGATGTTAATTGGTACAGCCATTATGGAAAACAGTACAGAGATTCCTCAAAAAACTAAGCATAAAAGTGCCATACTATCCAATAATTCTACTTCTGGGTATTTACCCAAAGAAAATGAAACCACTAATTCAAAAAGATATATGTACCCTTATATTTAATGTAGCATTATTTACAATAGCCAAGTTATGAAATCAACCCAAGTGTCCATAGATAGATGAGTGAATAAAGAAGATGTGATATATGTACATAGTGGAATATGACTCAGCCCTAAAAAAGAATGAAGTCTGGCCATTTGCAACAGCATGGGATGGACCTAGAGGGTATTATGCTGAGTGAGATAAGTCAAAGAAAGACAAATATTATATTATTTCACTTACATATGGACTAAAAAACCAACCAACCACTCAATAATAACAAAAAAGAAATAACTGATTATATTCATTATATTTAGATCTATAGAGAACCAGGGTTCTATGGGTTCTATAGGTTGCCAGGGTGTGGGTGGTAGGGAATGGGGAAAATAGGTGAAGGGGATTAAGAGGTGTAGACTTCCAGTTAGAAAATAAATAAGTTACTGGAATGAAAAGTACAAAAAAATAAGCAGAATCAGACCTTAGCATGTAGATTTAAAAAAAAAAAAAAAAAAAAAGCCCTACTGAACCCAAAGACAGGCCCAGAGACATTGTCTAGCACCTTCCTCTTACAGACTGCCAAACAGGGGGTCAATTTCGTACAACTTTTCAGCAGCTGACCAGAGCAGGGCCTTGGGCTGATCCCTGAGAGGAGAAGAGACTTCCCAGACAGAACATAGAAGCATCAGGCAATGGGGGAGGGAGGTTTCAGGATTGGGACTACCAGGACCTTATGTCTGTCTAGCATTTTACAGAGCTCTGACACATATCCAGTTATCCTCCCAGTCCATTCCTGTACCACCTTTAACCCTTGGGATTGCTGAGCATAGTAACTTCATACATTCTGGACAAGGCACCCACACTCTCACAGAGTACTCTATCACCTCATCCAACAGGCTACATTTTAATTTTATGATGTGTTTAAGTTTTTCTCCCCACTAGACCATGAATTCGTCTAGAGCATGAAGGTTGTTTTAGTAGTTTTAGCTTCCCTTGGGCCTCATAATATACAAGGGCCTGGCACTCATAGGTGCTCAGTAAATGTTTAGTGAATAAACAAATAAAAAGAACTCGTTGAATAATCATGTCAGGCTGGCAAACTCCTCTGCAAGCAGAGTCAGGGGTGATGAGGTTTAGCTCAGGACACATCTCATTCACCTCAGACGTCCAGCGCCTTGCAAGTGTTTATTTGTTGAGCTAGTCTAACCCAAAAGAGTTACTATTAATAGTTGGCATTTCAGGACAGAGAAGAGAGAAGGAGGGAGCTATAGTGAGCCAATGGGGCAGCTTATGAGAGGATGAAAGGGGATTCCTCCCCCTCACCTCTCCCACTTTAAGACTTATAGCCAGGGGCGCCTGGCTGGCTCAGCTGGTAAAACAAGGAACTCTTGACCTCAGGGTTGTGAGTTGAAGCCCCACACTGGGTGTACAGATTACTTAAAAATAAAACCTTAAGGGGAAAAAAAAGACTTGCAGCCGGTTAGATGTTAACTGTATAATCCAGCAAGTGTTGTCCGTTGAACAGTCCCTTATTGGATGTCATGCACAGAGCTGGGCCAAGACTTAGACTAAAGTGGAGGAGGAGGATAAGCAGGTCCTTGAGACTTTAGGAGAACCTACGTGAGCAGCACCACTCCAGCTGGTATAGGGAGGAATGTATGTGCCATTCTTTCCTGTGGTTCAATGTTCATGTATATTTCTCTAAACCAAATACATTGGAGTGGAATTTGTACACTGCATTGAAAATATGGAAAGAGCTACCAGCAGTAAGGAAGACCCAGTCCCCAGCATACATGGGATTAGAGGTAGGATCCAGTGGGAGAGTGGGGCATAATGGGTGATAGAAGCTGAAAAAGACATGCCTGAGTCTCAGCCTTTCCTTAAGCATGTGAGCAAGAAGAAAGATATCATTTAGTTTTTTTGCTGTTCATCTGTGTAGATCCAATTAGGCTCAGATTAAAATGAAGGGTAAATGTTTCACATTGAAAGTGACTACCTCTTTGGAAAAGCTGTCCTCTTAAGGAAAGTAAGGATAAGAGCATTGCCAGAATGTCTCTGCTTGGGAATAAAGACACCGGCTCATGGCAACTTTATTTCTTGCTCTGTCCAAGATTTATGGATTTCATCTCCTCTCCAAGCTTTCCATGGAAAGGTTAGGAGCATTTGACCCAGCTGGTTCTCCATGAGACTTCAGCCCTGACCTCTCTGTGGATCAGTTTTCCGGATGGCCAAATTTTGGTATGGGATCACAAAAACAAGTGTGGAAGCTTTTTATACTTTATATCTTAATGACAGAATAGATTATGGTTTATGGGGTTCTGTATGTGCTGCTTTTGTCATCTTATCTTTCCCTGGCTGTGTAGATAACCTTTTCCAAAAGACCTTCTACTTTATGCTTTTACCACTGCCCATAATCAAAGTCTCGGGAATTTAGTATTTGAGATTTTGGTTTTGGACGATTATGTGATTAATTTGTTGGGACATGAGGTATATATTCAGGCCTACAATTTATTTAGTAAAGGTCTCTGGGAGGAATTTTAGTTAACACATTTATTGAGTGTCTACAAAGTACACAAGTCATTGAAGAAACATACACAGATCCCATACCCCCACTCAGGGGCAAAGCTAACTAATGTTATGTTTCTTGGTCAGACTTCTAGACCCTTGGATGTTAATGAGCATGAAATCACAAATTAACAGG
This sequence comes from Enhydra lutris kenyoni, assembly GCF_002288905.1. Lineage (NCBI taxonomy): Eukaryota > Metazoa > Chordata > Mammalia > Carnivora > Mustelidae > Enhydra > Enhydra lutris. Next base: position 8,470,319 of record NW_019154086.1, read on the forward strand.
AAAATGGTCACGTAGTAAGTAATTGGATATGCAGTCTTGATCAACAAATATGAATGGCAATGCTATTTAATAAAGCAGTGATTGTCAGGGCACCTGGGTAGCTTAGTCGGTTAAGTGTCTAACTCTTGATTTTGGCTCAGGTCATGATCTCAGTATTATGAGATTTAGCCCTGCATTGTGCTCCATGCTGGGTGTGAAGTCTGCTTGGGATTCTCTTTCTCCCTCTGCCTCTCCCCTCCCCCAAATAAATAAATAAAAATAATATAGTGATTTCCAATTAGGGTATATATGTGTGATCTAAAGTTTTGTATTTGGGAAATACAGACCAGGAAAAATAAAGTCTGAGAAAAATCTTGGCTGGTGAGGGTTCATAGAATATAATATAGTCCCTAAATTTGCTTTGCATGATAAGGTCTATCCTTCAATGGGATATAGCAGAATCTCTGTGAGGTGTGAAGTTTTTTTGTTTTGTTTTCCATGGGTATCTTGTAATGGCTTATAAAAAAAATTTTTTTTAAGAAAAGAGAAAATCAGATTTTCATCTCCTAAATAATTGGCTTTATCCCCCAATACTGTCTCTAATCAAGTCACATCCTGATTTCCTTTTCTATTTTGAAAAGCTCAAAATGAAGGAAGACCCCTGATACCAGACTCTCCTTTCAGCTGGGGCCCTACAGATGAGTAAAATGTATATTGATAATTCCATTCCAGGTTATTTATTTAACAGGCAACTCTTCAGATTTTCAAGGACTATATTTCAAGGACTGAAGACTATTGGAAGATTGAGCCTATCAACCTTATCTACAGTATATTTTGTTCTTGAAACCTTTAACTCCTTTTTTCATGTGCCAAGAATCTCTTAAAGAGATTTTTAAAAGACCCCTTGCTTGAAGACCAATACTGGCATACACTGGTCAACACAGTGGCATAATCTATAAATTTAGAGATGTGAGCTGTTTGAGGGAGTTGTAACTCCTTCACCTAAAGCATAAGGATGTGGTTTGTCCAGGTGCCTTTCTTCTTTTCCTTCTGTACCCTGCTAATTTGAAGTGACCAGACTCAAAGGTGCAAGGTGAAGAATGGATAACAGTTAAGTGTGTCTTAGTGTAGACTTGGCTGTAGACAGTTTACATTTATGTGTGGCTGTGTGTGATTGTGCTAGGAGAGCAGGCTGATTTCAGAAGTCAGGAAGATACAAGGGAATAACCACAATGTTCATGTGAACTTTGATGACTTTTTCACGAATTAGTTTCACAAAAACCAGTCAGCTCTTCAGAAGATTGGCGGAAACCTCAAAACAAAACAAAGTGAAAAAGACCCCAAAACAAGAAGCAGAACTCAAGAGTTACAGTGTGAAAAGTAGTCTATAGTACACTGACAACACCAAATGCTGGTGATGATAGGAAGCAATAGGAACTTTCATTCACAGCTGCTGGTGGCCATGCAAAATGGTACAGTTTGACAGTTTCTGACAAAAACTAAAAATGGTTTTACCATACAGACCAGCAATCCTATTCCTTGGTATTTAACCAAATGAATTGCAAACTACAATATATCCATACAATGGAATATTATCCAGGAATAAAAAGAAATGAGCCATCAAGCCACAAAAAGACACGAAGAAACAGAAGTGGCAAATTGTTAAGCAAAAGAATCCCTTCTGAAAATACATACTGCATGATTCCAACTGTTTGACACTCTGGAGGAGACAAAACTATAGAGACAGTAAAATGATCTGTGGTTACCAGGATATGGGGGAGAGGACATGAGCAGGCTGCACACAAGAGATTTTTAAGGCAGTGAAACTTCTGTATGAAATCATAATGGTGGAGCATGAAATTGCGCATTTGTCAGAATGCATAGAACTGTCCAGCACAAAGAGTAAACCCTAATGTAAACTGTGGGCTTTAGTTAATAATAATGCATCGGTGCTGGTTCACTAATTGTAATGAACGTACCACACGAATGCAAGATGTTAATAATAGGAGATACTGTGTAGGGAGCCAGTGGAGAGGGGTGATTGGGAATACTCTGCCTTTTCTGCTCAATTTTTCTGTAAACCTCAACCTGCTCTAAAAATAAAAAAAATATTCATTTTTTTAATAAAAAAAATATCCACACACTGTAGTGTCATAGGGCCTGAAGACACCCACTGCCCAGTTGCTGTGAGGTTAGCTGCTAGCAGCTCTCAGTTGTGCCCTTCGGAGGATTGCCGACTAGAGCTGACCAGAGCTGTCCAGCCAGAAAAATGCCTGAGAAGTTATGGCTTCCTTCAAGGACAACTTATGGCCAGCCAGCCAATGGCTGACTGACTTGGGGTGCCATCTATGGTCTGGGTTTGCCAGGAGATCAGGCTGGCGCCAGACTTAAGCAGAGCCCACTTTTCCCTGCCCTGTCTTCTGTCCTCAGTGCTCTGACCGGTTTCCTCTGAAAGCCCTTTCTCCACCACTCACTTGTGCAACCTGCTTCTGGGAAACCTGACGCAAGGCAGAACCAGGAAAGGTCCTATAAGGATGGGATTCTGGTGTTATTAGGTCACTTGCTGGCCAGGTGGCAATGAGGATTCCATTGCTCTGGTTAGGTAGAGTGTGGAAAGCCCTGGGCCCTGGTTTGTGGTAGAGGTTCAGTGACTAAGATCTTCACCTGTGGTGACATCTGGGATCATATACAGGGGGACAGGGATGTACTAGTTGGTGCAAAGTCTCTACATTTGAGAAGTCTGGGGAGACTATTAAGTATCAGGAGCACAGAATTTGGAGGCTATTGCTAAGTACCATGGGTGCACTGAAGAGAGTGAAGAAAAGGGTGACCTCAGATTTACCACCAATTTAAAGCCCCATCTGAGAATCAGAGGGCTTCCTTGCCAACGTTCAGCCTCTCATCTTCTACAGCATGGCAGTGTGTGAGAGAAGGATGAATTCTCAGCCTAGGCAAATCTGCTGCCTGATCATTTGGGCCTCCTAGTGCTAGTAGAAGAGCAGGCAGTTCATGCCCTGATAGGGAAGATGTGGGACTGTAATGCTTGAGATAAGGACATCTGGGTCTAGGCCCCAAATCCCCTGCTTATGGGCTGGCATAAGTGTCCCACCACCCCCTTGTTGGGAGAAAGATCCTTCTCCCCCCAAAGATCATGCAGAATCCTCAAATGAGACATGCAAGACAATGCTCGCCCTTCTCAAGATGTTTCCCCACCATCCTTCCAGAATAATAATTAGCATTTAATTATAACGTGATCTGACTGGGGAAGAAGCACAGAGACCTACAGACTCAAGCTCAAAATGTGAGGATCTTCATACTGTGTTCATGCCCATCAGAGACCATCCATTGCAGAAAAGGTGCCAAACAACTAAACTGACTGGATGACTTGGCCAGCAGGTGTCAGCTGGCTTTCTCCTTGGTACCCCAGTACCTGCACAGTGAGCTCAGAGAGACTGCTTCACAGTAGAGTGGGAAGCTATGCATGGGCCCAGCAGCATGGCCTTCCTGTTGTCAAGACCAACAGCCATGCTGAATTTCCACCTGGCCAGCTCAGACGGATGCTGAGCTCCCAGTTGGACACTATCCCTGGAGAATGGTCGATTCCATCAGACCCCCTCTAGGCTGGAAAGTACAATAATTCACTCTGAGCAGGGTTGACCTGTGTGCCTTTCCTGCTCACAGTGTCTCCATGCGTCACTGTTCGAGGACTCATGTAGCATCTGATCAACCATACAAAATTGCTCTAATGGACAGACTCAGCTGTAGAAATATGACCGCAGGATTGACCTACAGTCCTTCCACACACCACCACATTAGAAGCTGCCAGCCTGACAAGAGGCATGGAATAGCCTCTTGAAAGCGAGGATGTGCAATAATTTAGACATGACACTGTGGGGTTGGGGTGCTAATCTTCAGGGTGCAGTATATACCTTAAACCCATGGTCATGTTATGGCACTGTGCCCTCAGTAAGCAGAATATGTGAATCTGGGAGGCAAGAGGTTGAATGAGTTGTTACCTTATTCATTACCACTCTCTAGGGACTTGCACAGGGCATTTGTCTTCCCCATCCCTGCAGCGTTGGTCTCAGTGAGTCTAGAGGTCTTGGTTGCCAAGGGGGAGTTTGCACCAGGGACACAGTAAGAGTCCTGCTGAACTTGAGTCTATGCCACCTGCTGTGGCGGCTGGTCTTTAGGTTGTACTGTTACTACCATCTCCTCCCACTCGTTCTAGGTACCCCGCCTTCTCATCAGCCCAGTGGCTGTCCCAGGCTCTTGTCTGGCTATTGTTCTTTACTCGCCTATTTACAGTGACAACTGGGTGTGGAGGTATTGGGGGATGTCCCAGTGGGTCACCTGAGTATGAGGCACATTCCTCTCTGACACTGTTAGGTAACAGCCTGACCTCCTCATGATGAGTAGGAGCAATTACTTCCTCCCGTGTGGCAACTGCTTTCTTTGCCTGCATGGCTTCTGGCATGAGGACAGAGTGGAGGGACTCGTCATGGTGGTAGGGGTAAGGCCTGGACAGGGGAAGAAGGCACTGAGGTGGGAACTCTCCTAAGAACCAAAGCAATTTCAAGATGGGACTGTCACAGAACAGAGGAGTATGCTCTTTCTGGTGCTATTGGTTGACATGAAGGAGTGACGCTAATAGTATTTTACTAGCCAGAATTGCACTGAAAACTTTGAATTCTGAGTTTAGTTGCACCCCTGGTTTTCAAAACCCTGGCTGTTGAAAGATACGTAAAATGAGAATGACCACTGTGCCACAAAGGTAACAGAAGTTGAGACTGTCTACTAATCCTTAGCTACAGGCCTAAGTGCAGGCCTGAATGTGGGTCCCTTGTCTAGTTCCTCAGAGTCTTGGGGGTTGGGGGAGGCTGCTTTAGTATCTGTGGGCCATTTAGTGCAACACATAAGGGTTGTTTGCTGATTTGGGGGTATTTCCTTTTAGGCCTAGACTTGGTTACTTTTATTATTTTGTTATTTTGTTGTTATTCAGAATGATTTCATGTAGTCTTATGATAAAGAAAATATGGTCTGGCAAACAGTCTTCTCTGGTGAGATTGTGGGTTATTTTAGATACCTGACCAATAAGTTTTCAGTATTTTAAGCTTCATTTTCTGATTATAAAAAATATATATGCAGATTATAAAAAATTTAGCATGTAACGAAGAAAAGGACAAATAAAAGTATGAATCAAACATTACTGGAAATAATCACTGTAAATATTTTACCCCAAACTTTTCATCTATAGAAATGCATATTTAAAAAAATTGGAGCCATAATACATGAACAGGTTAGGGGTCTTCATATTTTAGTCTTCTTGAAAAATTCCCATTCCATTTCTGGTAAAGTGGACAAGCTCTGACTTACTCTAGCTAACTACATCAGCTTGTCCTACTACCCACCTGTGGGCCTGTTCCAACTCAAAACATATGGTGGCAGCTCACTGCTGAGCTTGGAGGTGGTTTCCCAGTTCTGCAGTTTCTTTGACCTCAGCTCCTAGCAGCTCTGAACATCCAAGACAACAAGCTCAGACTGCCCTAGAAGCTGGCAAGGATTTTGACAACAGAAAAGACACTTAAAAAATAAATTAAATAAATAAATAAATCAATAAATAAAAGATGCCGTGAGAATGTGTGCAATCTGAAAGTTATTAATTGAATGCTTACGAGTGATTCCTTCTTCTTGGCCAAAGGCAAGTTTGCCAAGGAAATGGACACTTTAGATATAGATCAGCTCTGATGTCCACATTTACACCCCAGGCCACCAAGCAAACAATCCTAATCCAGCATATTACCTGTGGCAATAACCTGGAGATGTCTCCTGTCGTGTGGGCTGCAGAGAGCTGCTGGGGTGCATTAGGCATAAGGTGACCCCATTAGTTAACTCCCAGAAGGCAGAGAAGGACCGTCCTTAACAGCACAGCATAGTGGTGAAGAGCTCACAGCTCAAACCCAGCTCTGGGTTTTTGGATGAATTATGTCACTTCCTTGTGCTTAAGTCCTTTTCATCCTTTATTTGATAAAATGCAGATGATACTGAATAGTCTTACTGTGAGAATTAAATGAGATGAAGCTTTCAGACTAGTGCCTAGATGGCTGTTTGCATATTATCATTAACAACTTGTTAACCACATTCTTTCCTCCAGGGAAGGAAAGGAAAGGCTTGTCCATGATTTTAAACCAGGTCTCCACTCCACTGCCCCTCAAGTGAAAATGTGATAGAGGTGGCCTTAAAAATTTTTGCATGATTGGGACACCTGAGTGGTTCAGTTGGTTAAGTGTCAGTCTCGTGATTTCCTATCAGGTCAGGATCTCAGCGTCCTAACATCAAACCCTGGTTAGGGCTCTATGCTCAGTGTGGAGTCTCCTTGAGATTCTCTTCCTCTCTCTCTGCCCCTCACCCTGTTTGTGCGAGCATGCAGGAGTGCATACTCTTTAAAAATTTTTTTTAAAGTTTTGCATAATTGTAGGAAATAGTGAAAAATCCAGTTTGAAAGAAAAATAAAAATAGTTTGCCCATTTGAAATCGGCAGGGTAAGGAGCAGCCATGGAACAAGTGGACTCTACAGTGGTCCCATTATGCCATCTAGTGGACAGCAAAGGAAAGGCATGATTTTATCTTCAAAGGTAGTAACTTACCCAAAACGTGTATATTGATGAGAATAAAAACTCACTAATAGGTTCACATGTCAATAAATTTCATTCAATTTTTAAACCAACATAAAAGTTCAGAGTTCTATACACTAAGTGCTAAAGTTAAATTCTCAAAACCACTTAGGAGTTATGTGATGTATGCTAGAAAGATCATCCACTGAAGGAAAAGAGAATACACACCAGACCTTACTAGCATGAATTTTCACAGCCCACCTTGCCCATTCTTCTTATCCTTCTCCACCAACATTCTTCATGCTTATTCTGGTACATATACTTGGAGTGCCCCAGAGACTCAGAGTGTACCTAATCAATGCACCACTAGCCCTTGATTGGTACCAGAGCCATTCTGCTCATTTTCCAAGAATGCAACTATCACTTAAAATTTTGCTGTAATCGGCAGGAGCCACCTCTGCCAGCAACATGTTCAAGGTAATTCAGAGGGCTGTGGGGCCGGCCAGCCTGAGTCTGCTCACCTTCAAAGTCTATGCGTCACCTAAAAAGGACTCACCTCACAAAGCTTCTGTGAAGGTTAATGAGCTTTCACTCTACTCGGTTCCCGAGGGTCATTCTAAATATGTGGAAGAGCCAAGGACCCCACTTGAGGAAAGCATTTCACATCTCCGACATTATTGCGAGCTGTATAAAAGTTGGTGTCAGGGGGGCACCTGGGTGGCTCAGTGGGTTAAAGCCTCTGCCTTCGGCTCAGGTCATGATCCCAGGGTCCTGGGATTGAGCCCCGCATCGGGCTCTCTGCTCAGCGGGGAGCCTGCTTCCCCCTCTCTCTCTGTCTGCCTCTCTGCCTACTTGTGATCTCTGTCTGTCAAAAAAAAAAAAGTTGGTGTCAGGAAATGTACTCCCAAACTAAGCCTAAGATGCAGAGCTTGGTTCAATGGGGGTTAGGCAGCTATGAATATCTCCAAAATGCACCTCCTGGATTTTTTCCAAGACTTGGTGTTATCAGTTTTGCTGGCATTGTTGGACTTCTTTTGGCTAGAGGCTCAAAAATAAAGAAGCTGGTATATCTGCCTGGATTCATGGGACTTGCTGCCTCTCTTTATTACCCACAACAAGCCATCGTATTTGTCCAGGTCAGTGGGGAGAAATTATATGACTGGGGTTTACGAGGATACATAGTCATAGAAGATTTGTGGAAGGAGAACTTTCAAAAGCCAGGAAATGTGAAGAATTCACCTGGAAATAAATAGAATGCTGCATGCTCTGCCCATTTTAATCAGTTATAGGTAAACATTGAAAACTCCATGGGGTAAACCAATATTTCTACAGAAAAATGGCAGAGAAGTCAGTACCGAATGTAGTAAATTGGCTTTCTTCTTCAGGATAAACTATGCTAGGCTTCTTTGTTATCTTGGGTGATACCATATTACAAGTGGACTAATCGGAAATCCTTTCACCTAGAGAGAATGTCTAGCCTTAGAACTCGTTCTCATGTTGTTATTTATGTACATAATTAAAATTCCAAATTAAAAAAAATTTGCTGTAATCAAATTGACTGTTTTTCGAGGACCCATGTGTTTGGTTTTGTTTTTCGCGCGTGTGTGTGCGCGCGCGTGCGTGCACATGTTGTTTCCTTTCAAAGCCGTTTATTACTTTTATAGTTTGTTTTCTCCTCCAGATATTGATGAGGGTGAAGACAATGGCAAACAAATCTCCTCAAAAGGTGAGTAATAATAGCATATTTGAAGTACCCACAGCTGTTCTGAAACCTTCTCTTTAGTATTATTGTCATCACTATTAACCATAATAATAACAGGTGTTATTTATTAAATTCCTAAGGTGTACCAGACATTTTACTTTATAAGCCCTTTTTTTAATCTTGATCTCAAAACTGCAATGGATATTATTATCACTATTGTTATAGACAAGAAAACGGATGCTCAGAGAGACCAAGTGACTTACCCAGGACCACACAGCTAGTAAATGAGTGACAAAGTCAGAACTACCCTCAGGTCTCACTGACTCCAAAGTCTCTGCTCCTACCACTGGACAATGGGCCTTTCATTTATTCACTCATAGGATCTGTCAGACTCTGAGCCCAAGATTCTGGGGTCCCCTGAGTGCTGTCACCTTTATAGGAACTAAGACTTAGTCCCTAAGACCCCTGAGAGCCCATGGCCAGTGAATCCAGGAGGAAGGGCTTCAATATGCAAATGACAGAGATGTAGCAAAACTCAGACTGGGAGCTGCACTTTTGTCCCCTGCACTTCCGGCTTTAATAGATGGACCTTCTTCAAGGTGTGCTGGTTCTGAGAATGCTGAGTCTTTCCCAGGAGCTGGGGGGGCAGGGGGGAGGGGTACTGGGAGAATAGGATATAGTCTCTGCTGCCAAGAGCCTGGGACCCACGGGGGAGACGCAGGAGGGCTCGCTCAGAGCAGCTGCCGTTTGTGTAAGAAGAAATTCTGTCTTGAAGAGTCTTACAAGGTGATTGTGGGGTAGCCCATCACCTCCACAGTCCCTCTCCTCCTCTGTCTCCCATAATAGAATGGGATAGAATAGAATAGAACACAATGGAGTAAAATACAATAGTAGACTAGAACAGACTAGATCAGATCAGAATATCATACCTGTAAGGGGAATATTTTTCCATAAACTTGTTTTCATTTCAGAGATGTGTTATGTGTGTCCACTGTGTTGGATGGAAAATGGGCATCTCTCTGGAGCTGCTTCTAAGGCGTATAGACAACTTTGGTTTAGACTAAACTGGGCGGCCTGAGGGACTCCAGGCCTCCCCCACCCTCACCCATGGTACCAGGAATGAAGGAGGCCTTGTGTGCTGACAGTCCCCAGGCAGGAGGTGGCATCTGGGTCATGAAGCACTGGGAAGATCATTTCTTTCCAGGCTCAGGCAGATCCTTCCTGAAGGCAGGAAAAGGCCCAGGTGACCTTGAAATGATGCAGTCAACCTGTGGCCAAATGTGCAAGAGGTCCCCTTTGGCAGCCCTGTGCCGGGTTGAGGGTCCCCTTTCCTCTGGCTGGGCCCACAAGAGAGGGGAAACCCACTACCAGTGCCTGGTCGTCATTTTACCCAGGTGTCACCTCCTGCAGAGTGGCTGGAACTGGCTGTCAGGTGTCTAAGCTGCACCATCGCCGCCCAGTCCTGCCGCCCCCAGGCCCTGAGTGCTCCATGGTTGCCTGAGGCCTCAGGCCAGGCCCCACCCCTGCCCTCCCAGCAGGTGGCTCTGGGGTCCCCCCCACCCCGCTTTGTCTGGGGCACTGAGGCCACGGACCCTGGAGACATCGTCTTTCTGTTCAGACAGGGGGTTGGGGAGAGGGTGGTCCAGAGCAATGTCTCCAGTGTCTTCCCTTATAGCCTTTTAGCAAGACTGCCATTCCTCATCCTCCCTGTCTGCTCCCTGGTGTAAGGGGGTCTGGGTTGGATGACTGCCCTAGAGAGATGTCTCTGGGTGTTACTGTGGATGGATGCCCCTGAATCCTGTCTGGGGGAGGGCAGTGGGAGGCAGTTCCCTGAACCAGTTTCTCCTCTACCCTCAACCCCTCACCCTACCATGTCCTGGGACTAGAAATCAAACCAGGTTTGCTGCAGTCTGAGAGCACTGTGTCCAGCTGCCTTACAATCCTCCAGCATCAGGTGGGGTCCCTGGAGGCCTTCAGGAAGGGGCTGCCTGGCTGCTCTGGGGAGAGCCCTCGGCCCCAGAATGCAGCTTGGGAGGTCTCTGGGCAGCAGGTATAAGCGTTCCCACATGTGCCCTTCCTGCTCATTGGTAAAACTGTGCCACCACCCCCAACTGTAGGCTCCTTTGGGATTCCCGTGTCTAGGATCCCCCACTCCCCATGCCCTGCTAATGCCCTTCAAGGCCTCACCCCAATCTCCACCTGAACAGAAACTTGGTCCTACACTCAGATTCCTGTGGGATGGATTACTCAGCTGCCGCTCAGCCATTCAGTCAACAGAACTTGGCCAAATGATTATTCCTCCCTCGTCTCAGTTTCTCATCTGTGAAATGGAGCTAAAGCTCTTACAGGGTTATGTGAAGCTTAACTTTTGACCGACTGGCACTCCAGCAGGCAAAAAGAGTGGCTCAGTGTTTGGGGTGTTGCTGTTCCCCTCAGTGTCTAGCAGCCCCAGGGACATGACAGGTGCACAGTGACATGACTGGCCCATTAATGAATCAATTCATTGGAGAGAGAGGCAGGATGTACTTGCTTCTCTGACTTCCCGTGGGGACAGCAGTGACAGAGGTTACCATGGTAATGGGAAATGGGCAGTAATCAGGGGAGAGAAAAGGGGGCAAGGGGAAAAGAAGGGAGGGAAGAAGGATGGAGGGCAGGAAGGTCGTCAAGCACAAAAAGACAATGACCGTTTTTTTGGAGGACAAGGAGTAGGACTATGAGCACCATGTAGACATGTCTTCTCAGTCACACACACTCACAGAATTTTGAGCTGGGAGAGGGAAACTGGAGATCACAGACCTCTACTTCCGCCCCCAAGGTGAGGCAGTCCAGGTCCTGGGAGATTGGGAGTTAGAGATGGGGGAGAATGGGTTCTTGGGGACAGGAACTGCCTGGAACATCGGCCATCCCCTCCCCCACACAGCAGGTCAAATTCTTCCCTTTCTCCAAGGCTGCTCCAGCAGAGAGTTCATCTCCATGGAAACCTCTGAGGAGACTGAAGGTGCAGAAGAAATGGAAAAGGAGAACAGTGCTCTGAGTGTAATTTATGTTTTTCTTACCTCTTTCATTTTTCTCCCTCATTCCTATCCATCAGCTTCTCCTTCCTGCCTCTTCCTCTCCGTTTCCTCTCTCTCCCCCTTTTCATAATTCTCACCCAGAAGGACCAGGCCTAACTCGAGAAGCTGAGGTCACTGAATCTGCAAAGTGCCTCAGACCCTCCCAGACTAGCATGGCCCCGTCTCCTTAGCAATGCACTAGTTTCTCATCATAAATACGGGGCTCCTGCCGGAATCCTGCGTGGCCACGTGGGAGAGCTAGGGTGGGCTCCAACCTGCCCCCGGGAATTACTGCTCGCACCTGGCCCGGGCTCGGGCACTCCCCGGCATTGCCAACTCTGAGTGTGTACCACTGTGCCCTCCCTTACAGCTCTCCGGACTTTTCCAGTTGGACGACAGTTATGAAACGTGTACCTCCAAATCTGTCCCGGAAACGGGAGAAAGCATCCAGGGGAAAAAAGAAGGTGGCGATGAGGACATGTGAGTGTGAAAGAGGAAAAAACAGTAAGCGAACTGGTTAGCCGTTGCTCCCCTGACTCTTGTTGAATTTCAGGACAACAAACAAAACTAAGCCAGGGTCCACTGGCTTGCTCGCCCCTGCGGTGGCGGGGGACAACTAGCTTACGGACATAAGCAGTGCGGGCGAGGGAAGGATGCCTGAGGACCCTCTCCCCAGAGAACTGACACTGGTACCAGACCCCCGCGGCTCCCCGCTCGGCCGAGGCCCCCAGGCCGCCTTCGTTCCGCTCACAGGCTGCGGCGGCCGCTGGGGGCCCGGCCCACCCTTACACAGAAAGCAGCCAAGGGGCCTCGGACCCTCCGAATCTGTCACCCTGGCGCGGGGGAAGGGCCACGACCACCTTCCAGAAGACTAAGGAAGGGTCCACGGCTTGCCGGGGGAGCCCACCCTCCAGGTATGAGCCGCGGAGAAACTGGAAGCTGCTCCCCACGCGCCTGCGCAACCTCCGGGCGGTGGGCAGAGAGACCCGCAACCTCCCAAGCTCGCTCCACAGGCGCCTGCGCGGGGACTCGGTGTGGAGGCCGGCGAGCCTCGAGGCTGTTCAAGCGCCTGCGCGAGCGCCGGAGAACCCCGCGAACTCCGGAGAACCTCGCGAACCCCGGAGCGGCTCTACGCGCATCTGCAGAGGTTAGCGAAGCCCAGTCCTGGACCGCTCTGCCCAAGGTTTCTCAACGTTGCACTCAGACTTTGGGGGCTGGGGAATTCTATGTCGGGGAGGGGAGGGCAGTCTTACGCATTGTAGGATATTTCACAGCATCCTTGGCCTCTTCCCGCAAGATGCCAGTAACAGCCCTCTCCCACCCGTTCACCCAAATTATGACAATCAAAAATGCCTTCAGACGTTGCCATTTTTTTTCCCTGGGCGGGAGTGGGGAGATCCGTTGAGAATCTCCTCCCCGAGCCTTGGAGGAGCTGAAACTCTACAGGGGCAGCCCTGTGCTCTTCTCCCTGAATCCCCACAAGAACGTTCCTGTGGTGTTTGTGTTGCTTTGTTCCAAGATTGTATCCTTTCAGAGAGGGTTGGTTCCAAGTTAATGTCTGAGGTATTTCGTTTTAGATTTATTGGTTTTAAAATTAGTTTCAGTTATTTTCAGTTATTTTTTATTTTTCGTTATATTAGTTAATTTTTAGTTAACCTCTATTTTTAGTTTTCTAGTTATTTCATTTTATAGCTTTAAAGTTACTTGTTTATAAATATTTTATTACTTATTTAGCTACTAAAAATTCACTGCAAGTTCTTTTTTTTTTTTTTTTTTTTTTTTTATTTGACAGAGAGAGAGAGATCACAAGCAGGGGGAGTGGCAGAGGGAAAGGGAGAAGCGGACCCTATGCTAAGCAGAGAGCCTGACATGGGGCTCCATCCCCGGACCCTGGGATCATGACCTGAGTCGAGGGCAGACGCTTAATGACTGAGACACGCAGGCGCCCCTCACTGGAAGTTTTAAAATTATTTTTGAATTATTTTCAGAAAAAAGTGTTTTTAGTTATTTTAGAGTTTTTCTCTTGTTAGTTTTAGTTATTTATAGTCACAGTTATTTTTCGTTATTTTAGAGTGGGGTTGTTTATTTTTATATTCATTTATTAATTATCTTTTAGTTATTTGGTTTTAAATTATTTTATTTTCAATTGTTGCATTTTTGAACATTATATTTCCTGAATTTTTCATTTTCAGAGTTTTGAGATATTAGTTTTGATTTATTTTCAGTTATTTATTCTCAATTATTACTTTTCAGTTACATCTTTGCCACTTAAATTTTTTTTTCTGTTCTGTATTTTTACTTCTTTCATTTTCAGATTTATTTTCAGAATTATTTAATATTAGAATTACTTTGTCTAGGGGATCCAAACAAAAGAGAGACATGACATCAGTTATTTTAACACAGAATTTAGTATAAAGAATTGTTATCCAGATATTGGAGAGTTTAAGAGGGAAAAAAGTGATAATGTGATACATGGAGATGTTAACTGCAAGAAGCTGCTACCAGCCCAAGGGCTGAGGGAGCAAAAGGAAGAAATTGGAGGTGGCCTTGCATAGCTGGGGTTAGTCCTCTGAGGAGGAAGTGCTGCCCCATAGGACAGGTGTCCCAGGAGCTGGAAGTTAGTCTGGGAGCTGCCAGCTGGTGCTGGTGTCTTTGAAGCAGGCGGGCAGGTGGGGGTTGGTAACTGAAACCAGATATTGCTCTCAGAGTGCAGACCAGTTGCTAGGCGGATGCCGACAGGAACTCAGGTGCACAGAGGTCCCTCTCCCCCCTTCTGTCCTCTGGTCAGTCTGCTCTATTGGCCAGGCTTCACAGGGAACAGCTGGCAAAAGAGGTGAGTGGCCCCAGCCCACAAAGCAGAGATTAGAAGGGTGGGCTGAAAGCTAAGAAATCAAGGCTAATAACCAGCACCCTGACCTCTAGAGTCGTTTAGTTTTAAAGCTAGTTTTGGATTTAGTTAGTTTTGAAATTGTTAGCGTGATTTGATTTTAGCTTTTCACTGGACGTGGGATCTGGCTAAGTTTTTGGTTCCCTGATTTGTTTCTGGAATGGAGTGGGAACTTCTTAAACATCTGAGGACTGTCTCCCATGTGACTCAAGAAAATCACTTCAGAATTCAAGAAAACAAAAATAAATATCTCACTTTGTTCATAAAGAAGCCCTTTGACTACATGGCCAAAAAAGGGCAGAGACTAAGGGACAGACCATCAGGGAGAGGCTCTTCAGCAAAATTGTCCAACAGAGTGTTCTTTGAAAATTTTCAGGAAGTTATGTTGTGGAGCTATCCTCTTGTGCCCCTTTCCTAACAATAAAATATCTTTCTCAATGGAGTGTGTTTCACATTTGTAGACTACAATATTGATTGTTTGAACACAAAAATAAAGTTGTTTCCAAACCCACAGGAAATCTTATTTCCTTCTACTTGCATTGTTTTCCACTTTGGCCATAGAACATTTGTTTGTTTGTTTGTTTGTTTGTTCAGTACCTATTTCCTGAGCACCCCTGTCCTCAGGAAGGTACTGGCATCAGGAAAGACCAGGAAGGCATGAAGATGAGTGAGAAGCTCTCAGTACAGTTTGGGGAGACAGATGTGGAAACATCATCACAACACAGGGTGACAAATAACATGGGGGCATGGAACCCTGCTACTGACTTCCTGATGTAGTCAGGGATGATCTGACTTCAGGGCTGGGTCTCCTGGAGCAGGCATTTTCTCCAGATGGAGAAGGAGAAGAACATCCTGGTCGTGCACAGACACAGAGGCGTGGAGATGTGATGCATGGCAGGGAGGATGCTTTGACAGAGGCTGCTAGGCCACAGGGTTCAGAAAGGCACTAACGTTAGGGCTGGCCCTGGTGCTTGACAGATAGAACCTCATTTGGTCCACACAGCCAATCTGCAAGAGAGTAGGAAGCAACCTCAAGAGTCAATGCTTTTCCTGGTCTTACCGTTCCAGTCACAGCCTAGCAGGTTCTCTGACTTGTCATTTCTGGAATTTTTCAGCTCATTTCTGGCTTTATCCTTGGTCCATTCACTCCTCCCCACTTACCCTTGGAGGTGAGTCCCTCCATCCTCTATCTTTTGATTCCTGCTTCTTAAACATCGGTGGGGAAGGAGGAGGGTTGAGACCAGCCAGCTGTGAGGTGCCAGTAAGGCCAGCTGCAGAGGAGGCCGACAGAAGCAGAGGATAGTCCCTGTGGGGTCTTCTAGGGGAGTTTTGCTGACCAGCACGGTGGGAACTGAGCTCTTGGTGAACCAATCATAACCTACAACTGCAAGCAAAACCCCTTGAAAGTTTGTGGGGATGCCTTCCCAAAGTGGGGAGCCTGCTTTACAACAAGCCCAAACCCGTGAATTAACAGATTGGGACTTTTAAAAGCACACAGGGCCCTTTGTTGCATGAAGAGCACTGGACAGGTTTACCCAGTCTAAAGAAAGTAGAGTCCTTCCCAACCTATGATGGCATATTTTCACACTTTTTTATAGAACACATTCTTTCAGTCAGTCTTGAGTATGTTTCTCAGCACACTTCTCTGCTTTGGCTCTCTGGTCGTCTTATCAATCACCATATACATTTCTCCAAGAGAATATTTAAGACCCGGAGCTGGACAGAAGAATCTCTGGATTCTATCAGAATTATCAGAAAACGCATCACTTGGATCCTCTTCAACACTTGACCATTGACTAGCCATGTGCCCGCTATAGGAACAGCCCAAAGCTTTCTCAGTCCTTTGGACATCAGTCATTTTCTGAATTTACGAAACCAGCCACACTTGGTGGTACTGGCAGAGTGCAAAGTGCTCAAACCCCCGGGCCTCACCTGAGGAGCCTCTCCCCAAAACTTGCATCACAGTGGACAACCAGAGGAACCATGTCAGGACCAGTCCTCATTGCTGATGATGCCCCCGGGTGCTCTGTGGTAGCCCACTCTCACCTTCCACTCTGGCTCCTTTGGCTAACCCCCACACTTTTGCTCTGCTTATAGGTGTCCTTTCAGAGAAACAACAGAAATAATAATAAAGGGTAAATAATAAGGAAACTTACGTCTTCTATTTGAGTAAATGGAAAAGAATTCAAAACCAGATACAATCTTCCAGCCAGTTATTCAAGTCATCCATAGCTTGCTAGAGTTGCCTGTTGCCCACTAAAGGGACTCATTTCAACATGCTGCTGAGGACTGGGCATGCTGCAGCCCCACAGGAAGGTGACCCAGCTGAAACCAGCCCTGGATCTGTGAAAGCTGTCTGAGTCCACACTGAACACCAGCTGTGCCTTATGAAATAATCAGACAAGATAGATATCCTCCAAATCAGCATTTCCCAGAGCATATTTTGCAAAATAGGCAGAAGAGTGTAAGAGTTCAATGAGTTAATCCCATGTTGGAAAAAAAAAAGTTTAAATATATTTTTTTAAATACTACGTATTTTATTTCTCATTTTGTTCATCTCAGTTAGTGAATTAAAGGATTTGAGAACTCTTTCATGAAGGAAGTCTGTATATTTTTGTTAAACTCATAATTTCCCAGACATGTTTGACCACAGAATCCTTTTCTTTTTGGAATATAACTTTCCTTGTATATTAGTAAGGGGAAAGCTGCTGTAGCAGAGATCTATCCATATAGTGCATTAAAGAATAGTTATGTCTCATGAGACAGCCTGGATTGTGTATGCAACCTGCTCTGCTCTACACAGTCATTGAGTGTCCCAAGTTCTGTTTTTTCTACCATCTTCTAGAACTTTGTCCTTGTCTACGTAGTCAAAAGCATGTCTCAGGGATGCCCAACTTGGAGCTTGCAGGGAGGAGAAAGCACTTGGAAGACTGCAACATTTTAAGACCTAGCCTACAAATGTCACATGGTATATTTTCTTATATTTCTTCAGTGAAAGCCTTCTTGCACGGCCACACCAAGCTACGAGAGGGGTTGGAAACCTAGCTCTCGACTACAGCTTTGACACTTGTCACTGTCACCAGTGAGCCTGAAGCAAAGCAGGGACTAGAATCCAGTCTTATAACTCCTAGGCCAGGATTACTACATTAAGATTTGCTTGCTCAGTCAACATGTTTCAAGTGCCTCTAGAGTTCCAGGTTTACTGTCAGATGAGGATAGAAAACATAGCTTCACCAATTCTCTATAAAATGTGTGTCAATTGCATCTGTAATCTGGTATTATTTTTTAAGTATGAATAAACTTTCAAATATGGCTTTTTAAAAAAGATTTTATTTATTCATTTGAGAGAGAGAAGCAGGGGGTGGGGGAGGCAGAGGAAGAAGAAGCAGGCTCCTTTAGGCTCAGCCGGGAGCCTGATGTGGGGCTCAATCCCAGGACCCTGAGATCATGACCTGAGCTGAAGGCTGATGCTTAACCATCTGAGCCACCCAGCAGCCCCTCAAATATGGCTATAAAATAGAAAAATTGTAGATTTATATAATATTTTAATGTACCGGAGAATACATACTATGGAAATAAACATAAGAGGAACAGAGTAGAGAATCTTGAAATGGACTCAAATTCATCTCAGAATTTAAAACATGAAAAAGGCATTTCAAATTAGTTCTAAACAAAAAAGATGAATTATGTGTGAAAGTGGTACTGGGATCACTAGATAGCAAATATGGTGGGGGGGAAGGAGAAGTTTCACCTCGACCCTTAAAATTATTCATATTGTTCTATTATGTGACTTAAAGAAATCATGAAAATCAAAACATTTAAAAATAATTTTGAATAGAGTAAAGCCTTTCTCAGCAAAAATGAAAACCAGAAGTTACAAAAGAAAATCCGGACAATAGAGGCTGTGTAAGAGGCAAAAACATATATAGAAAAAAGGAACGGTTAGGAACTTAAAATGGGGCGCCTGAGTGTCTCAGTGGTTTAAGCCTCTGCCTTCAGCTCAGGTCATGATCTCAGGGTCCTGAGATCAAGGCCTGCATCGGGCTCTCTGCTTAGCAGGATCCTGCTTCCCCCCACCCTCTCTCTGCCTGCCTCTCTGCCTACTTGTGACCTCTCTGTCAAATAAATAAAAATAAAATCTTAAAAAAAAAAAGAAACTCAAAACATACATTTTCAGAACATATGGTAAAAGACTGATTTTCCTTGATATATAAAGAGATTTACAAATCAATAAAAACAATAGAAAAATGGGCAAAGGACATGAATATATACAGGAAAATTAATTAAAAATTCAACAAATATATGAAAAGAAGCAAAACAATGATATGCAGTTTTCATTACCAAACTGTCCAACATTCAAAACTTTGATAATTAACTCAGTGTTGGAGAAGATACAAGAAAGCCAGCACCCTCATAGACTGATGGTAAAAGTGTAAATTAGTACTAAGTTACTAATTTATAATAGAAGACAATTTTTAATAGCTTTCAACATTTTAAAATATATATATGATTTGATCTAGCAATTCCAATTCTAGGAATTTATTTTAATGTTATATCCATACAAATGAATAAGGGATACAGATGTTCATTTTAACTTTACTCTTTTTTAAAAAATTTATTTTATTTATTTTAGAGCACACAATGAGGAGGGGCAAAAGGAGGGGGAGAGAAAAAAACACAAGCGGACTGAGTGCTGAACACAGAGCCCAGTGTGGGGCTCAATCTCATGACCCTGATATCAGACCTGAGCTGAAATCAAGAGTTGGACCCTCAATGGACTGTGTCATCCAGGTGCCCCTTAATATTACTTTTAATAGGAAAACAAGTAATGTGAGATGGGGAACACCCTGTCTGTGATAGTGTTAAAATTTATCCTCAAATTGATACTTCTGTCTTCAAATAGTAGAATCAAATTATCTTCCCTTTGAGTGTGGGCTGTATTTGTGGCCCTAATAAAGAGAATGTGATATAAGTGATGGTAACTGACTTCTAAGACTGGGTTATAAAAAGCATTTTGGCTTCTTCCTCATTCTCTGTCTTGGATTACTCCCTGTGGAAGAAGCAAGCTACCATATTGAGAGGACAGTGAAGCAGCTCTATGGAGAGACCCATGGAGCAGGAGCTGAAGCCTCCTGCCAACAGCCGTGGGAATGAGCCTCCTTGGAATAGGTCTCCAGCCCTACTCAAGCCTTTAGATATCTTTAGCTCCAGCTGATGCCTTGTCTAAAACTTCATGAGAGACCCAGAGCCAGAAGAACCTAGCTAAGCTGCTCTGGAAGTCATTACTAGAAGACCATGAGATAATAGATGTTGTTTTAAACTGCTAAGTTTTAGGGTTGTTTGCTAAACAACAATAGATAAGTATATTACATAATAAAAAGCTGGTTAATAAAGTATTGTATTGGCATACAACTGAACTCTATGCAGTTGTTTAAAATAATGTCTTCTGCCTGAGATGTAGGAAACTAGAAAGAACACCATCCTCATACTTACAAGATCAAAAAAAACCTGGAAAATATGCAAATTCACTTTTCTTGGACCCATGATAGAGCTCAGCTCATAGGGCGACCATGTAACCTGAAATCTAAGAAAAGACACCTTCAAAGGGAGTTGGGACTCCAGCACTTGTTTACCTGAAGCAAAGACCTACTATGAGTTGGCAAGAGAAAATAGAAACCCTAGGGGCCACAGGTATCATGGAAATTTGCATCCACTTATAGATTTTTCTGCAAGAGCCTCACTACACACTCACAAAAATGATTAGCAGAAGTCCTAAGAAAGCAACCTTCTTGTCACAGACCAGGAGAGAGGAATATCAGTTGCTGCAGGAAAGGCATGAAACTATGCTCAGATTCTCTTGCCCTATCTTTCCTACAGAACAAAAGCAGAACTCAGTGCCAGAGAAGGGGCAATAAACACTTACACTTTAGGGGGCTGGCAAATCCAACAGCAGCTCAGGAAAGACAGCAGAATAAAAACCAAATCTGATCTTGCAGGAGAGGCAGGAATATGTGTCAGGCCCAGAGCTGCTGGGGGAGGAGGTACTTGGAAGACCACACATTAACTCTCACCCCAAGACCTGGAGACATAATGCCTGCTTGACTGAGTCTCCGTGAGAACTGAGCACTCACCCTCAGCCCCAGGCCAACTGATAACCATTGGCCAATAAGCAACAGTGGGCTGAGAGGCTGTCTGACAGACACCAGGGAAGACCTAAACTGCAGGTGGAGAAGACACTGAGGAAAACATTTGGGCAAACAAATCCATACCTTAAACACAGGTAACACTTGAGGAGTTGGAAGTGTGTAACTATAGCAACAAGAAGCCAAGGATCTACACAGAGGAATGAAAACTGCAAGAAATCATCATCACATGAGTAGGTGCATTATTTATATCTCTAAAAAGATAACTGCTGCTTAAGTAAAAAGTAATAACAATATGTTGTAGAATGTATAATAAACAGAGAATTAAAATGTATGACAACAATAGAAGTGATGCCAAGAGGGAAGAAACTGAAGTATACTGGTGTAAGGTGTGACGTGTTATTGAATCATTTGAAGGTACATTGTGACACCTTAAAGTTATATCCTGTAAACTCTAAAGCAAACACTAAAATAACATGCAGAGTTATAATAAATAAGCCAACAAATGAGATGAAATGGAATTTTAAAAATGCAATTAATCCAGGAGTCGGTAGAGAAAGAGGAGAAATGAAACCAAGAACAGACAGGAAAAATAGAAAATAATTGCCAAGATGGTAGATATAAACATAACCTATCATATGGTCCAAACACCTCAATTAAAAAGGAGAGATTGTCAAATGGATATTAAAAAAAAAAAAAAAAAGACCACCCTTGTGGCCTGCTTAAAGAAACCCACTTTAAGTATTTTTAGATTAACTGAACAAGAAGGCCATCAGACTGAGGTGGTTTTAATGCCTTAGTAGCTTAGGCAAGCAAACCAAAACCTATGCCTATAATGCCTCAAGGTTAGGAAACTGAAACCTAAGTACAACCAATCACAAACACCCAGCTAGCTTTTCTCAAAGAATGCAACCACTTAGGCTATAGCTACTTGAATAATTTCCTTGCTTCGCTTCCACCTCTTCTCTATGAAAGTCTTTCCACTAGCACCTGACAGTGGAGTGCTCCTAATCACTTCTGGTTTGGCACTGCCCTATTTGAATTGATTTTTGCTCAAATATACAAAAAGTTTTAAAAAATGTTTTATTTATTTATTTGACAGAAAGAGGTCACAAGTAGGCAGAGAGGCAGGCAGAGAGAAGGGGAAGCAGGCTCCCTGCTGAGCAGAGAGCCCAATGCGGGGCTCCATCCCAGGACCCTGAAATCATGACCTGAGCTGGAGGCAGAGGCTTAAATCACTGAGCCACTCAGGCGCCCCTCAAATATACAAAATTTTTAATATGCCTCACTTTAAAGACACAAATAGATTAAAAGTGAAAGAATGGAAAAAGATACACCATGCTAACACTAATCCAAAAAAAAAAAAAAAAAAAAGCCAGAATCACTATGTTACTATAAAATAAAGCAGGTCTCAGAATAAAAAATATGACCAAAATAAAGAAGATCATTAAAAAATGATAAAATAGCTAATCCATCAAGAGAATATAGCAATCCTAACTGTTTACACATCAATAACAGAGCTTCAGAATACACAAAGCAAAAACAGAACCACAAAGAGAATAAATAATCCATAATTATAGTCCAATATTTCAACTTCTCTCTTGAGAATTAATAAAACAATAGAAAAATGGAAGAATATAGAATACCTGAATAACATGAAATGTAAATGGATTAAACACACCAATTAAGGTGCAGGTACTGGCTGAATGAGTAAAAAAAAATGATCCCACTATATGCTATCTACAAAGACACACTTCAGATTTATACTTCAAGACTCAAATAGATTGAAAACAAAAAGATAGAAAATGATATACCATACACAGAGTAACCAAATGAGAACTGGAGTACCCATAGTAATATTATAAAAGTACATTTTAGGGGCACCCAGGTGGCTCAGTGGTTTAAAGCCTCTGCCTTCGACTCAGGTCATGATCCCAGGGTCCTGGGATCAAGCCCCACATCGGGCTCTCTGCTTAGCTGGGAGCCTGCTTCCCCCTCTCTCTCTCTGCCTGCCTCTCTGCCTACTTGTGATCTCTCTCGCTCTCTCTCCCTCTCTCTGTTAAATAAATAAATTATTTTTAAAAAGTACATTTTAAAACAAAAATTGTTACAAGACAAAGAACATTTTCTAATTACGAAAGGGTCATTCTATCAAGAATATATAAAAGTCATTAACACAGAGAAGTCTAGCAGCAGAGCCCCCCAAAACGTTAAGCAAACATGAACAGAACTGAAGGGAAAAATAGACAATACAACAACAGTAATTGGAGCTTTTAAAACCCTACTTTCAATGGATAAAATAATTAGACAAAAAAACCAAACAGGAAATAGTCTCAAACACTATAGACTAACTAGAACTAACAGACAACTATAGAATGCTTCACATTCAACAAAAGCAGAATACACATTTTTCTCAAATGCTCAAACAATATTCTTCAGGATAGATTGTATGTTAAGTCATAACATATTAACTTGTTGCCTCA
The DNA here is from genome assembly GCF_002288905.1 of Enhydra lutris kenyoni. Classification (NCBI taxonomy): domain Eukaryota; kingdom Metazoa; phylum Chordata; class Mammalia; order Carnivora; family Mustelidae; genus Enhydra; species Enhydra lutris. Next base: position 8,493,180 of record NW_019154086.1, read on the forward strand.
ATAAATATGAAGGAATTGAGATCATAAGTAGGTTCTCCAATCCTAATGGAACGAAACTAGAAATCAATAACAGAAGGAAATTCGGGGGGGTTCACAGATATGTGGAAATTCAAATCAAACTCTTAAATAACCCTAATAATAGGTCAAAGAAGAAATCACATTGGAAATTAGAAAATAATTTGGGATGAATTAAAATGAAATTATAACATACCAAAACTTATGGAATATATCTGACACAGTGCTTAGAGTTTCCAGTAGCTTCTGAAACACCCAGCTGGGGCATCTCTCCTCTAGTCAAAGGCAGGAGTCCTGATAAACAACTCCAAAACTCTGATCCTCTGACCTACTCAGGAGACTGGTTTCAGACACCCTCCAGTAAATGTTGACTGAATGAATGGTTGAGCCTTCTTCCCTAAAGCCACAGAGCCCTTACTATGTATCAGGCTAACTGCTGCTTCCATGTACAACTTTCAGTGACCCCATGTCCTCTAGGGTTGAAGCTGAACTCCTCAGCCTGGGTTTTGGCCTTTCCAAAATGACACTAACTTGACCTTTCAACCATATTCCCAACTTTTTCTCCAATATTCTCCAGTCAGGGCTATAACCACTCAAGAGATTTTGCTCCCTGGGTGCTAGGAGAAAGGGCACAGATGTCAGGGCTAAGTAGGTCATTATGCCAATCTTAGCCTATTGCATGATGCTGGGTGGTTCAGTTTCCACATCAATAAAATTGGAATTTAAAAAAAATCTGCCTTGAGGGGTGCCTGGGTGGCTCAGCGGGTTAAAGTCTCTGCCTTCAGCTGGGGTCATGGTCCCAGGGTCCTAGGAGTGAGCCCTGCATTGGGTTCTCTGCTCAGCAGGGAGCTTGCTTCCCCCCCTCTCTCTGCCTGCCTCTCCGCCTACTTGTGATCTCTGTCTGTCAAATAAATAAATAAATAAAATCTTTTTTTTTTTAAATCTGCCTTGAGGAGCACCTGGATGGCTCAGTTGGTTAAGTGTCCAACTCTTGAACTCAGCTCAAGTCTTGATCTCAGGGTTGTAGTTCAAGCCCTGCATTGGAGCCTACTTTAAAAAAAAAAAAAATCCACCTTGAAGAGTACCATATGTATTACACAGTGCTAGGCACATTGTGGAGATTCCTTATATGGAAATACTTTTACTACTACTACTACTACTACTACTACTACTACTACTACTACTACTACTATCAAGCAAACAATCCTAATCCAGCATATTACCTGTGGCAATAACCTGGAGATGTCCTGTCGTGTGGGCTGCAGAGAGCTGCTGGGGTGCATTAGGCATAAGGTGACCCCATTAGTTAACTCCCAGAAGGCAGAGAAGGACCGTCCTTAACAGCACAGCATAGTGGTGAAGAGCTCACAGCTCAAACCCAGCTCTGGGTTTTTGGATGAATTATGTCACTTCCTTGTGCTTAAGTCCTTTTCATCCTTTATTTGATAAAATGCAGATGATACTGAATAGTCTTACTGTGAGAATTAAATGAGATGAAGCTTTCAGACTAGTGCCTAGATGGCTGTTTGCATATTATCATTAACAACTTGTTAACCACATTCTTTCCTCCAGGGAAGGAAAGGAAAGGCTTGTCCATGATTTTAAACCAGGTCTCCACTCCACTGCCCCTCAAGTGAAAATGTGATAGAGGTGGCCTTAAAAATTTTTGCATGATTGGGACACCTGAGTGGTTCAGTTGGTTAAGTGTCAGTCTCGTGATTTCCTATCAGGTCAGGATCTCAGCGTCCTAACATCAAACCCTGGTTAGGGCTCTATGCTCAGTGTGGAGTCTCCTTGAGATTCTCTTCCTCTCTCTCTGCCCCTCACCCTGTTTGTGCGAGCATGCAGGAGTGCATACTCTTTAAAAATTTTTTTTAAAGTTTTGCATAATTGTAGGAAATAGTGAAAAATCCAGTTTGAAAGAAAAATAAAAATAGTTTGCCCATTTGAAATCGGCAGGGTAAGGAGCAGCCATGGAACAAGTGGACTCTACAGTGGTCCCATTATGCCATCTAGTGGACAGCAAAGGAAAGGCATGATTTTATCTTCAAAGGTAGTAACTTACCCAAAACGTGTATATTGATGAGAATAAAAACTCACTAATAGGTTCACATGTCAATAAATTTCATTCAATTTTTAAACCAACATAAAAGTTCAGAGTTCTATACACTAAGTGCTAAAGTTAAATTCTCAAAACCACTTAGGAGTTATGTGATGTATGCTAGAAAGATCATCCACTGAAGGAAAAGAGAATACACACCAGACCTTACTAGCATGAATTTTCACAGCCCACCTTGCCCATTCTTCTTATCCTTCTCCACCAACATTCTTCATGCTTATTCTGGTACATATACTTGGAGTGCCCCAGAGACTCAGAGTGTACCTAATCAATGCACCACTAGCCCTTGATTGGTACCAGAGCCATTCTGCTCATTTTCCAAGAATGCAACTATCACTTAAAATTTTGCTGTAATCGGCAGGAGCCACCTCTGCCAGCAACATGTTCAAGGTAATTCAGAGGGCTGTGGGGCCGGCCAGCCTGAGTCTGCTCACCTTCAAAGTCTATGCGTCACCTAAAAAGGACTCACCTCACAAAGCTTCTGTGAAGGTTAATGAGCTTTCACTCTACTCGGTTCCCGAGGGTCATTCTAAATATGTGGAAGAGCCAAGGACCCCACTTGAGGAAAGCATTTCACATCTCCGACATTATTGCGAGCTGTATAAAAGTTGGTGTCAGGGGGGCACCTGGGTGGCTCAGTGGGTTAAAGCCTCTGCCTTCGGCTCAGGTCATGATCCCAGGGTCCTGGGATTGAGCCCCGCATCGGGCTCTCTGCTCAGCGGGGAGCCTGCTTCCCCCTCTCTCTCTGTCTGCCTCTCTGCCTACTTGTGATCTCTGTCTGTCAAAAAAAAAAAAAAAAAAAAAAAAGTTGGTGTCAGGAAATGTACTCCCAAACTAAGCCTAAGATGCAGAGCTTGGTTCAATGGGGGTTAGGCAGCTATGAATATCTCCAAAATGCACCTCCTGGATTTTTTCCAAGACTTGGTGTTATCAGTTTTGCTGGCATTGTTGGACTTCTTTTGGCTAGAGGCTCAAAAATAAAGAAGCTGGTATATCTGCCTGGATTCATGGGACTTGCTGCCTCTCTTTATTACCCACAACAAGCCATCGTATTTGTCCAGGTCAGTGGGGAGAAATTATATGACTGGGGTTTACGAGGATACATAGTCATAGAAGATTTGTGGAAGGAGAACTTTCAAAAGCCAGGAAATGTGAAGAATTCACCTGGAAATAAATAGAATGCTGCATGCTCTGCCCATTTTAATCAGTTATAGGTAAACATTGAAAACTCCATGGGGTAAACCAATATTTCTACAGAAAAATGGCAGAGAAGTCAGTACCGAATGTAGTAAATTGGCTTTCTTCTTCAGGATAAACTATGCTAGGCTTCTTTGTTATCTTGGGTGATACCATATTACAAGTGGACTAATCGGAAATCCTTTCACCTAGAGAGAATGTCTAGCCTTAGAACTCGTTCTCATGTTGTTATTTATGTACATAATTAAAATTCCAAATTAAAAAAAATTTGCTGTAATCAAATTGACTGTTTTTCGAGGACCCATGTGTTTGGTTTTGTTTTTCGCGCGTGTGTGTGCGCGCGCGTGCGTGCACATGTTGTTTCCTTTCAAAGCCGTTTATTACTTTTATAGTTTGTTTTCTCCTCCAGATATTGATGAGGGTGAAGACAATGGCAAACAAATCTCCTCAAAAGGTGAGTAATAATAGCATATTTGAAGTACCCACAGCTGTTCTGAAACCTTCTCTTTAGTATTATTGTCATCACTATTAACCATAATAATAACAGGTGTTATTTATTAAATTCCTAAGGTGTACCAGACATTTTACTTTATAAGCCCTTTTTTTAATCTTGATCTCAAAACTGCAATGGATATTATTATCACTATTGTTATAGACAAGAAAACGGATGCTCAGAGAGACCAAGTGACTTACCCAGGACCACACAGCTAGTAAATGAGTGACAAAGTCAGAACTACCCTCAGGTCTCACTGACTCCAAAGTCTCTGCTCCTACCACTGGACAATGGGCCTTTCATTTATTCACTCATAGGATCTGTCAGACTCTGAGCCCAAGATTCTGGGGTCCCCTGAGTGCTGTCACCTTTATAGGAACTAAGACTTAGTCCCTAAGACCCCTGAGAGCCCATGGCCAGTGAATCCAGGAGGAAGGGCTTCAATATGCAAATGACAGAGATGTAGCAAAACTCAGACTGGGAGCTGCACTTTTGTCCCCTGCACTTCCGGCTTTAATAGATGGACCTTCTTCAAGGTGTGCTGGTTCTGAGAATGCTGAGTCTTTCCCAGGAGCTGGGGGGGCAGGGGGGAGGGGTACTGGGAGAATAGGATATAGTCTCTGCTGCCAAGAGCCTGGGACCCACGGGGGAGACGCAGGAGGGCTCGCTCAGAGCAGCTGCCGTTTGTGTAAGAAGAAATTCTGTCTTGAAGAGTCTTACAAGGTGATTGTGGGGTAGCCCATCACCTCCACAGTCCCTCTCCTCCTCTGTCTCCCATAATAGAATGGGATAGAATAGAATAGAACACAATGGAGTAAAATACAATAGTAGACTAGAACAGACTAGATCAGATCAGAATATCATACCTGTAAGGGGAATATTTTTCCATAAACTTGTTTTCATTTCAGAGATGTGTTATGTGTGTCCACTGTGTTGGATGGAAAATGGGCATCTCTCTGGAGCTGCTTCTAAGGCGTATAGACAACTTTGGTTTAGACTAAACTGGGCGGCCTGAGGGACTCCAGGCCTCCCCCACCCTCACCCATGGTACCAGGAATGAAGGAGGCCTTGTGTGCTGACAGTCCCCAGGCAGGAGGTGGCATCTGGGTCATGAAGCACTGGGAAGATCATTTCTTTCCAGGCTCAGGCAGATCCTTCCTGAAGGCAGGAAAAGGCCCAGGTGACCTTGAAATGATGCAGTCAACCTGTGGCCAAATGTGCAAGAGGTCCCCTTTGGCAGCCCTGTGCCGGGTTGAGGGTCCCCTTTCCTCTGGCTGGGCCCACAAGAGAGGGGAAACCCACTACCAGTGCCTGGTCGTCATTTTACCCCAGGTGTCACCTCCTGCAGAGTGGCTGGAACTGGCTGTCAGGTGTCTAAGCTGCACCATCGCCGCCCAGTCCTGCCGCCCCCAGGCCCTGAGTGCTCCATGGTTGCCTGAGGCCTCAGGCCAGGCCCCACCCCTGCCCTCCCAGCAGGTGGCTCTGGGGTCCCCCCCACCCCGCTTTGTCTGGGGCACTGAGGCCACGGACCCTGGAGACATCGTCTTTCTGTTCAGACAGGGGGTTGGGGAGAGGGTGGTCCAGAGCAATGTCTCCAGTGTCTTCCCTTATAGCCTTTTAGCAAGACTGCCATTCCTCATCCTCCCTGTCTGCTCCCTGGTGTAAGGGGGTCTGGGTTGGATGACTGCCCTAGAGAGATGTCTCTGGGTGTTACTGTGGATGGATGCCCCTGAATCCTGTCTGGGGGAGGGCAGTGGGAGGCAGTTCCCTGAACCAGTTTCTCCTCTACCCTCAACCCCTCACCCTACCATGTCCTGGGACTAGAAATCAAACCAGGTTTGCTGCAGTCTGAGAGCACTGTGTCCAGCTGCCTTACAATCCTCCAGCATCAGGTGGGGTCCCTGGAGGCCTTCAGGAAGGGGCTGCCTGGCTGCTCTGGGGAGAGCCCTCGGCCCCAGAATGCAGCTTGGGAGGTCTCTGGGCAGCAGGTATAAGCGTTCCCACATGTGCCCTTCCTGCTCATTGGTAAAACTGTGCCACCACCCCCAACTGTAGGCTCCTTTGGGATTCCCGTGTCTAGGATCCCCCACTCCCCATGCCCTGCTAATGCCCTTCAAGGCCTCACCCCAATCTCCACCTGAACAGAAACTTGGTCCTACACTCAGATTCCTGTGGGATGGATTACTCAGCTGCCGCTCAGCCATTCAGTCAACAGAACTTGGCCAAATGATTATTCCTCCCTCGTCTCAGTTTCTCATCTGTGAAATGGAGCTAAAGCTCTTACAGGGTTATGTGAAGCTTAACTTTTGACCGACTGGCACTCCAGCAGGCAAAAAGAGTGGCTCAGTGTTTGGGGTGTTGCTGTTCCCCTCAGTGTCTAGCAGCCCCAGGGACATGACAGGTGCACAGTGACATGACTGGCCCATTAATGAATCAATTCATTGGAGAGAGAGGCAGGATGTACTTGCTTCTCTGACTTCCCGTGGGGACAGCAGTGACAGAGGTTACCATGGTAATGGGAAATGGGCAGTAATCAGGGGAGAGAAAAGGGGGCAAGGGGAAAAGAAGGGAGGGAAGAAGGATGGAGGGCAGGAAGGTCGTCAAGCACAAAAAGACAATGACCGTTTTTTTGGAGGACAAGGAGTAGGACTATGAGCACCATGTAGACATGTCTTCTCAGTCACACACACTCACAGAATTTTGAGCTGGGAGAGGGAAACTGGAGATCACAGACCTCTACTTCCGCCCCCAAGGTGAGGCAGTCCAGGTCCTGGGAGATTGGGAGTTAGAGATGGGGGAGAATGGGTTCTTGGGGACAGGAACTGCCTGGAACATCGGCCATCCCCTCCCCCACACAGCAGGTCAAATTCTTCCCTTTCTCCAAGGCTGCTCCAGCAGAGAGTTCATCTCCATGGAAACCTCTGAGGAGACTGAAGGTGCAGAAGAAATGGAAAAGGAGAACAGTGCTCTGAGTGTAATTTATGTTTTTCTTACCTCTTTCATTTTTCTCCCTCATTCCTATCCATCAGCTTCTCCTTCCTGCCTCTTCCTCTCCGTTTCCTCTCTCTCCCCCTTTTCATAATTCTCACCCAGAAGGACCAGGCCTAACTCGAGAAGCTGAGGTCACTGAATCTGCAAAGTGCCTCAGACCCTCCCAGACTAGCATGGCCCCGTCTCCTTAGCAATGCACTAGTTTCTCATCATAAATACGGGGCTCCTGCCGGAATCCTGCGTGGCCACGTGGGAGAGCTAGGGTGGGCTCCAACCTGCCCCCGGGAATTACTGCTCGCACCTGGCCCGGGCTCGGGCACTCCCCGGCATTGCCAACTCTGAGTGTGTACCACTGTGCCCTCCCTTACAGCTCTCCGGACTTTTCCAGTTGGACGACAGTTATGAAACGTGTACCTCCAAATCTGTCCCGGAAACGGGAGAAAGCATCCAGGGGAAAAAAGAAGGTGGCGATGAGGACATGTGAGTGTGAAAGAGGAAAAAACAGTAAGCGAACTGGTTAGCCGTTGCTCCCCTGACTCTTGTTGAATTTCAGGACAACAAACAAAACTAAGCCAGGGTCCACTGGCTTGCTCGCCCCTGCGGTGGCGGGGGACAACTAGCTTACGGACATAAGCAGTGCGGGCAAGGGAAGGATGCCTGAGGACCCTCTCCCCAGAGAACTGACACTGGTACCAGACCCCCGCGGCTCCCCGCTCGGCCGAGGCCCCCAGGCCGCCTTCGTTCCGCTCACAGGCTGCGGCGGCCGCTGGGGGCCCGGCCCACCCTTACACAGAAAGCAGCCAAGGGGCCTCGGACCCTCCGAATCTGTCACCCTGGCGCGGGGGAAGGGCCACGACCACCTTCCAGAAGACTAAGGAAGGGTCCACGGCTTGCCGGGGGAGCCCACCCTCCAGGTATGAGCCGCGGAGAAACTGGAAGCTGCTCCCCACGCGCCTGCGCAACCTCCGGGCGGTGGGCAGAGAGACCCGCAACCTCCCAAGCTCGCTCCACAGGCGCCTGCGCGGGGACTCGGTGTGGAGGCCGGCGAGCCTCGAGGCTGTTCAAGCGCCTGCGCGAGCGCCGGAGAACCCCGCGAACTCCGGAGAACCTCGCGAACCCCGGAGCGGCTCTACGCGCATCTGCAGAGGTTAGCGAAGCCCAGTCCTGGACCGCTCTGCCCAAGGTTTCTCAACGTTGCACTCAGACTTTGGGGGCTGGGGAATTCTATGTCGGGGAGGGGAGGGCAGTCTTACGCATTGTAGGATATTTCACAGCATCCTTGGCCTCTTCCCGCAAGATGCCAGTAACAGCCCTCTCCCACCCGTTCACCCAAATTATGACAATCAAAAATGCCTTCAGACGTTGCCATTTTTTTTCCCTGGGCGGGAGTGGGGAGATCCGTTGAGAATCTCCTCCCCGAGCCTTGGAGGAGCTGAAACTCTACAGGGGCAGCCCTGTGCTCTTCTCCCTGAATCCCCACAAGAACGTTCCTGTGGTGTTTGTGTTGCTTTGTTCCAAGATTGTATCCTTTCAGAGAGGGTTGGTTCCAAGTTAATGTCTGAGGTATTTCGTTTTAGATTTATTGGTTTTAAAATTAGTTTCAGTTATTTTCAGTTATTTTTTATTTTTCGTTATATTAGTTAATTTTTAGTTAACCTCTATTTTTAGTTTTCTAGTTATTTCATTTTATAGCTTTAAAGTTACTTGTTTATAAATATTTTATTACTTATTTAGCTACTAAAAATTCACTGCAAGTTCTTTTTTTTTTTTTTTTTTTTTTTTTATTTGACAGAGAGAGAGAGATCACAAGCAGGGGGAGTGGCAGAGGGAAAGGGAGAAGCGGACCCTATGCTAAGCAGAGAGCCTGACATGGGGCTCCATCCCCGGACCCTGGGATCATGACCTGAGTCGAGGGCAGACGCTTAATGACTGAGACACGCAGGCGCCCCTCACTGGAAGTTTTAAAATTATTTTTGAATTATTTTCAGAAAAAAGTGTTTTTAGTTATTTTAGAGTTTTTCTCTTGTTAGTTTTAGTTATTTATAGTCACAGTTATTTTTCGTTATTTTAGAGTGGGGTTGTTTATTTTTATATTCATTTATTAATTATCTTTTAGTTATTTGGTTTTAAATTATTTTATTTTCAATTGTTGCATTTTTGAACATTATATTTCCTGAATTTTTCATTTTCAGAGTTTTGAGATATTAGTTTTGATTTATTTTCAGTTATTTATTCTCAATTATTACTTTTCAGTTACATCTTTGCCACTTAAATTTTTTTTTCTGTTCTGTATTTTTACTTCTTTCATTTTCAGATTTATTTTCAGAATTATTTAATATTAGAATTACTTTGTCTAGGGGATCCAAACAAAAGAGAGACATGACATCAGTTATTTTAACACAGAATTTAGTATAAAGAATTGTTATCCAGATATTGGAGAGTTTAAGAGGGAAAAAAGTGATAATGTGATACATGGAGATGTTAACTGCAAGAAGCTGCTACCAGCCCAAGGGCTGAGGGAGCAAAAGGAAGAAATTGGAGGTGGCCTTGCATAGCTGGGGTTAGTCCTCTGAGGAGGAAGTGCTGCCCCATAGGACAGGTGTCCCAGGAGCTGGAAGTTAGTCTGGGAGCTGCCAGCTGGTGCTGGTGTCTTTGAAGCAGGCGGGCAGGTGGGGGTTGGTAACTGAAACCAGATATTGCTCTCAGAGTGCAGACCAGTTGCTAGGCGGATGCCGACAGGAACTCAGGTGCACAGAGGTCCCTCTCCCCCCTTCTGTCCTCTGGTCAGTCTGCTCTATTGGCCAGGCTTCACAGGGAACAGCTGGCAAAAGAGGTGAGTGGCCCCAGCCCACAAAGCAGAGATTAGAAGGGTGGGCTGAAAGCTAAGAAATCAAGGCTAATAACCAGCACCCTGACCTCTAGAGTCGTTTAGTTTTAAAGCTAGTTTTGGATTTAGTTAGTTTTGAAATTGTTAGCGTGATTTGATTTTAGCTTTTCACTGGACGTGGGAGCTGGCTAAGTTTTTGGTTCCCTGATTTGTTTCTGGAATGGAGTGGGAACTTCTTAAACATCTGAGGACTGTCTCCCATGTGACTCAAGAAAATCACTTCAGAATTCAAGAAAACAAAAATAAATATCTCACTTTGTTCATAAAGAAGCCCTTTGACTACATGGCCAAAAAAGGGCAGAGACTAAGGGACAGACCATCAGGGAGAGGCTCTTCAGCAAAATTGTCCAACAGAGTGTTCTTTGAAAATTTTCAGGAAGTTATGTTGTGGAGCTATCCTCTTGTGCCCCTTTCCTAACAATAAAATATCTTTCTCAATGGAGTGTGTTTCACATTTGTAGACTACAATATTGATTGTTTGAACACAAAAATAAAGTTGTTTCCAAACCCACAGGAAATCTTATTTCCTTCTACTTGCATTGTTTTCCACTTTGGCCATAGAACATTTGTTTGTTTGTTTGTTTGTTTGTTCAGTACCTATTTCCTGAGCACCCCTGTCCTCAGGAAGGTACTGGCATCAGGAAAGACCAGGAAGGCATGAAGATGAGTGAGAAGCTCTCAGTACAGTTTGGGGAGACAGATGTGGAAACATCATCACAACACAGGGTGACAAATAACATGGGGGCATGGAACCCTGCTACTGACTTCCTGATGTAGTCAGGGATGATCTGACTTCAGGGCTGGGTCTCCTGGAGCAGGCATTTTCTCCAGATGGAGAAGGAGAAGAACATCCTGGTCGTGCACAGACACAGAGGCGTGGAGATGTGATGCATGGCAGGGAGGATGCTTTGACAGAGGCTGCTAGGCCACAGGGTTCAGAAAGGCACTAACGTTAGGGCTGGCCCTGGTGCTTGACAGATAGAACCTCATTTGGTCCACACAGCCAATCTGCAAGAGAGTAGGAAGCAACCTCAAGAGTCAATGCTTTTCCTGGTCTTACCGTTCCAGTCACAGCCTAGCAGGTTCTCTGACTTGTCATTTCTGGAATTTTTCAGCTCATTTCTGGCTTTATCCTTGGTCCATTCACTCCTCCCCACTTACCCTTGGAGGTGAGTCCCTCCATCCTCTATCTTTTGATTCCTGCTTCTTAAACATCGGTGGGGAAGGAGGAGGGTTGAGACCAGCCAGCTGTGAGGTGCCAGTAAGGCCAGCTGCAGAGGAGGCCGACAGAAGCAGAGGATAGTCCCTGTGGGGTCTTCTAGGGGAGTTTTGCTGACCAGCACGGTGGGAACTGAGCTCTTGGTGAACCAATCATAACCTACAACTGCAAGCAAAACCCCTTGAAAGTTTGTGGGGATGCCTTCCCAAAGTGGGGAGCCTGCTTTACAACAAGCCCAAACCCGTGAATTAACAGATTGGGACTTTTAAAAGCACACAGGGCCCTTTGTTGCATGAAGAGCACTGGACAGGTTTACCCAGTCTAAAGAAAGTAGAGTCCTTCCCAACCTATGATGGCATATTTTCACACTTTTTTATAGAACACATTCTTTCAGTCAGTCTTGAGTATGTTTCTCAGCACACTTCTCTGCTTTGGCTCTCTGGTCGTCTTATCAATCACCATATACATTTCTCCAAGAGAATATTTAAGACCCGGAGCTGGACAGAAGAATCTCTGGATTCTATCAGAATTATCAGAAAACGCATCACTTGGATCCTCTTCAACACTTGACCATTGACTAGCCATGTGCCCGCTATAGGAACAGCCCAAAGCTTTCTCAGTCCTTTGGACATCAGTCATTTTCTGAATTTACGAAACCAGCCACACTTGGTGGTACTGGCAGAGTGCAAAGTGCTCAAACCCCCGGGCCTCACCTGAGGAGCCTCTCCCCAAAACTTGCATCACAGTGGACAACCAGAGGAACCATGTCAGGACCAGTCCTCATTGCTGATGATGCCCCCGGGTGCTCTGTGGTAGCCCACTCTCACCTTCCACTCTGGCTCCTTTGGCTAACCCCCACACTTTTGCTCTGCTTATAGGTGTCCTTTCAGAGAAACAACAGAAATAATAATAAAGGGTAAATAATAAGGAAACTTACGTCTTCTATTTGAGTAAATGGAAAAGAATTCAAAACCAGATACAATCTTCCAGCCAGTTATTCAAGTCATCCATAGCTTGCTAGAGTTGCCTGTTGCCCACTAAAGGGACTCATTTCAACATGCTGCTGAGGACTGGGCATGCTGCAGCCCCACAGGAAGGTGACCCAGCTGAAACCAGCCCTGGATCTGTGAAAGCTGTCTGAGTCCACACTGAACACCAGCTGTGCCTTATGAAATAATCAGACAAGATAGATATCCTCCAAATCAGCATTTCCCAGAGCATATTTTGCAAAATAGGCAGAAGAGTGTAAGAGTTCAATGAGTTAATCCCATGTTGGAAAAAAAAAAGTTTAAATATATTTTTTTAAATACTACGTATTTTATTTCTCATTTTGTTCATCTCAGTTAGTGAATTAAAGGATTTGAGAACTCTTTCATGAAGGAAGTCTGTATATTTTTGTTAAACTCATAATTTCCCAGACATGTTTGACCACAGAATCCTTTTCTTTTTGGAATATAACTTTCCTTGTATATTAGTAAGGGGAAAGCTGCTGTAGCAGAGATCTATCCATATAGTGCATTAAAGAATAGTTATGTCTCATGAGACAGCCTGGATTGTGTATGCAACCTGCTCTGCTCTACACAGTCATTGAGTGTCCCAAGTTCTGTTTTTTCTACCATCTTCTAGAACTTTGTCCTTGTCTACGTAGTCAAAAGCATGTCTCAGGGATGCCCAACTTGGAGCTTGCAGGGAGGAGAAAGCACTTGGAAGACTGCAACATTTTAAGACCTAGCCTACAAATGTCACATGGTATATTTTCTTATATTTCTTCAGTGAAAGCCTTCTTGCACGGCCACACCAAGCTACGAGAGGGGTTGGAAACCTAGCTCTCGACTACAGCTTTGACACTTGTCACTGTCACCAGTGAGCCTGAAGCAAAGCAGGGACTAGAATCCAGTCTTATAACTCCTAGGCCAGGATTACTACATTAAGATTTGCTTGCTCAGTCAACATGTTTCAAGTGCCTCTAGAGTTCCAGGTTTACTGTCAGATGAGGATAGAAAACATAGCTTCACCAATTCTCTATAAAATGTGTGTCAATTGCATCTGTAATCTGGTATTATTTTTTAAGTATGAATAAACTTTCAAATATGGCTTTTTAAAAAAGATTTTATTTATTCATTTGAGAGAGAGAAGCAGGGGGTGGGGGAGGCAGAGGAAGAAGAAGCAGGCTCCTTTAGGCTCAGCCGGGAGCCTGATGTGGGGCTCAATCCCAGGACCCTGAGATCATGACCTGAGCTGAAGGCTGATGCTTAACCATCTGAGCCACCCAGCAGCCCCTCAAATATGGCTATAAAATAGAAAAATTGTAGATTTATATAATATTTTAATGTACCGGAGAATACATACTATGGAAATAAACATAAGAGGAACAGAGTAGAGAATCTTGAAATGGACTCAAATTCATCTCAGAATTTAAAACATGAAAAAGGCATTTCAAATTAGTTCTAAACAAAAAAGATGAATTATGTGTGAAAGTGGTACTGGGATCACTAGATAGCAAATATGGTGGGGGGGAAGGAGAAGTTTCACCTCGACCCTTAAAATTATTCATATTGTTCTATTATGTGACTTAAAGAAATCATGAAAATCAAAACATTTAAAAATAATTTTGAATAGAGTAAAGCCTTTCTCAGCAAAAATGAAAACCAGAAGTTACAAAAGAAAATCCGGACAATAGAGGCTGTGTAAGAGGCAAAAACATATATAGAAAAAAGGAACGGTTAGGAACTTAAAATGGGGCGCCTGAGTGTCTCAGTGGTTTAAGCCTCTGCCTTCAGCTCAGGTCATGATCTCAGGGTCCTGAGATCAAGGCCTGCATCGGGCTCTCTGCTTAGCAGGATCCTGCTTCCCCCCACCCTCTCTCTGCCTGCCTCTCTGCCTACTTGTGACCTCTCTGTCAAATAAATAAAAATAAAATCTTAAAAAAAAAAAGAAACTCAAAACATACATTTTCAGAACATATGGTAAAAGACTGATTTTCCTTGATATATAAAGAGATTTACAAATCAATAAAAACAATAGAAAAATGGGCAAAGGACATGAATATATACAGGAAAATTAATTAAAAATTCAACAAATATATGAAAAGAAGCAAAACAATGATATGCAGTTTTCATTACCAAACTGTCCAACATTCAAAACTTTGATAATTAACTCAGTGTTGGAGAAGATACAAGAAAGCCAGCACCCTCATAGACTGATGGTAAAAGTGTAAATTAGTACTAAGTTACTAATTTATAATAGAAGACAATTTTTAATAGCTTTCAACATTTTAAAATATATATATGATTTGATCTAGCAATTCCAATTCTAGGAATTTATTTTAATGTTATATCCATACAAATGAATAAGGGATACAGATGTTCATTTTAACTTTACTCTTTTTTAAAAAATTTATTTTATTTATTTTAGAGCACACAATGAGGAGGGGCAAAAGGAGGGGGAGAGAAAAAAACACAAGCGGACTGAGTGCTGAACACAGAGCCCAGTGTGGGGCTCAATCTCATGACCCTGATATCAGACCTGAGCTGAAATCAAGAGTTGGACCCTCAATGGACTGTGTCATCCAGGTGCCCCTTAATATTACTTTTAATAGGAAAACAAGTAATGTGAGATGGGGAACACCCTGTCTGTGATAGTGTTAAAATTTATCCTCAAATTGATACTTCTGTCTTCAAATAGTAGAATCAAATTATCTTCCCTTTGAGTGTGGGCTGTATTTGTGGCCCTAATAAAGAGAATGTGATATAAGTGATGGTAACTGACTTCTAAGACTGGGTTATAAAAAGCATTTTGGCTTCTTCCTCATTCTCTGTCTTGGATTACTCCCTGTGGAAGAAGCAAGCTACCATATTGAGAGGACAGTGAAGCAGCTCTATGGAGAGACCCATGGAGCAGGAGCTGAAGCCTCCTGCCAACAGCCGTGGGAATGAGCCTCCTTGGAATAGGTCTCCAGCCCTACTCAAGCCTTTAGATATCTTTAGCTCCAGCTGATGCCTTGTCTAAAACTTCATGAGAGACCCAGAGCCAGAAGAACCTAGCTAAGCTGCTCTGGAAGTCATTACTAGAAGACCATGAGATAATAGATGTTGTTTTAAACTGCTAAGTTTTAGGGTTGTTTGCTAAACAACAATAGATAAGTATATTACATAATAAAAAGCTGGTTAATAAAGTATTGTATTGGCATACAACTGAACTCTATGCAGTTGTTTAAAATAATGTCTTCTGCCTGAGATGTAGGAAACTAGAAAGAACACCATCCTCATACTTACAAGATCAAAAAAAACCTGGAAAATATGCAAATTCACTTTTCTTGGACCCATGATAGAGCTCAGCTCATAGGGCGACCATGTAACCTGAAATCTAAGAAAAGACACCTTCAAAGGGAGTTGGGACTCCAGCACTTGTTTACCTGAAGCAAAGACCTACTATGAGTTGGCAAGAGAAAATAGAAACCCTAGGGGCCACAGGTATCATGGAAATTTGCATCCACTTATAGATTTTTCTGCAAGAGCCTCACTACACACTCACAAAAATGATTAGCAGAAGTCCTAAGAAAGCAACCTTCTTGTCACAGACCAGGAGAGAGGAATATCAGTTGCTGCAGGAAAGGCATGAAACTATGCTCAGATTCTCTTGCCCTATCTTTCCTACAGAACAAAAGCAGAACTCAGTGCCAGAGAAGGGGCAATAAACACTTACACTTTAGGGGGCTGGCAAATCCAACAGCAGCTCAGGAAAGACAGCAGAATAAAAACCAAATCTGATCTTGCAGGAGAGGCAGGAATATGTGTCAGGCCCAGAGCTGCTGGGGGAGGAGGTACTTGGAAGACCACACATTAACTCTCACCCCAAGACCTGGAGACATAATGCCTGCTTGACTGAGTCTCCGTGAGAACTGAGCACTCACCCTCAGCCCCAGGCCAACTGATAACCATTGGCCAATAAGCAACAGTGGGCTGAGAGGCTGTCTGACAGACACCAGGGAAGACCTAAACTGCAGGTGGAGAAGACACTGAGGAAAACATTTGGGCAAACAAATCCATACCTTAAACACAGGTAACACTTGAGGAGTTGGAAGTGTGTAACTATAGCAACAAGAAGCCAAGGATCTACACAGAGGAATGAAAACTGCAAGAAATCATCATCACATGAGTAGGTGCATTATTTATATCTCTAAAAAGATAACTGCTGCTTAAGTAAAAAGTAATAACAATATGTTGTAGAATGTATAATAAACAGAGAATTAAAATGTATGACAACAATAGAAGTGATGCCAAGAGGGAAGAAACTGAAGTATACTGGTGTAAGGTGTGACGTGTTATTGAATCATTTGAAGGTACATTGTGACACCTTAAAGTTATATCCTGTAAACTCTAAAGCAAACACTAAAATAACATGCAGAGTTATAATAAATAAGCCAACAAATGAGATGAAATGGAATTTTAAAAATGCAATTAATCCAGGAGTCGGTAGAGAAAGAGGAGAAATGAAACCAAGAACAGACAGGAAAAATAGAAAATAATTGCCAAGATGGTAGATATAAACATAACCTATCATATGGTCCAAACACCTCAATTAAAAAGGAGAGATTGTCAAATGGATATTAAAAAAAAAAAAAAAAAGACCACCCTTGTGGCCTGCTTAAAGAAACCCACTTTAAGTATTTTTAGATTAACTGAACAAGAAGGCCATCAGACTGAGGTGGTTTTAATGCCTTAGTAGCTTAGGCAAGCAAACCAAAACCTATGCCTATAATGCCTCAAGGTTAGGAAACTGAAACCTAAGTACAACCAATCACAAACACCCAGCTAGCTTTTCTCAAAGAATGCAACCACTTAGGCTATAGCTACTTGAATAATTTCCTTGCTTCGCTTCCACCTCTTCTCTATGAAAGTCTTTCCACTAGCACCTGACAGTGGAGTGCTCCTAATCACTTCTGGTTTGGCACTGCCCTATTTGAATTGATTTTTGCTCAAATATACAAAAAGTTTTAAAAAATGTTTTATTTATTTATTTGACAGAAAGAGGTCACAAGTAGGCAGAGAGGCAGGCAGAGAGAAGGGGAAGCAGGCTCCCTGCTGAGCAGAGAGCCCAATGCGGGGCTCCATCCCAGGACCCTGAAATCATGACCTGAGCTGGAGGCAGAGGCTTAAATCACTGAGCCACTCAGGCGCCCCTCAAATATACAAAATTTTTAATATGCCTCACTTTAAAGACACAAATAGATTAAAAGTGAAAGAATGGAAAAAGATACACCATGCTAACACTAATCCAAAAAAAAAAAAAAAAAAAAGCCAGAATCACTATGTTACTATAAAATAAAGCAGGTCTCAGAATAAAAAATATGACCAAAATAAAGAAGATCATTAAAAAATGATAAAATAGCTAATCCATCAAGAGAATATAGCAATCCTAACTGTTTACACATCAATAACAGAGCTTCAGAATACACAAAGCAAAAACAGAACCACAAAGAGAATAAATAATCCATAATTATAGTCCAATATTTCAACTTCTCTCTTGAGAATTAATAAAACAATAGAAAAATGGAAGAATATAGAATACCTGAATAACATGAAATGTAAATGGATTAAACACACCAATTAAGGTGCAGGTACTGGCTGAATGAGTAAAAAAAAATGATCCCACTATATGCTATCTACAAAGACACACTTCAGATTTATACTTCAAGACTCAAATAGATTGAAAACAAAAAGATAGAAAATGATATACCATACACAGAGTAACCAAATGAGAACTGGAGTACCCATAGTAATATTATAAAAGTACATTTTAGGGGCACCCAGGTGGCTCAGTGGTTTAAAGCCTCTGCCTTCGACTCAGGTCATGATCCCAGGGTCCTGGGATCAAGCCCCACATCGGGCTCTCTGCTTAGCTGGGAGCCTGCTTCCCCCTCTCTCTCTCTGCCTGCCTCTCTGCCTACTTGTGATCTCTCTCGCTCTCTCTCCCTCTCTCTGTTAAATAAATAAATTATTTTTAAAAAGTACATTTTAAAACAAAAATTGTTACAAGACAAAGAACATTTTCTAATTACGAAAGGGTCATTCTATCAAGAATATATAAAAGTCATTAACACAGAGAAGTCTAGCAGCAGAGCCCCCCAAAACGTTAAGCAAACATGAACAGAACTGAAGGGAAAAATAGACAATACAACAACAGTAATTGGAGCTTTTAAAACCCTACTTTCAATGGATAAAATAATTAGACAAAAAAACCAAACAGGAAATAGTCTCAAACACTATAGACTAACTAGAACTAACAGACAACTATAGAATGCTTCACATTCAACAAAAGCAGAATACACATTTTTCTCAAATGCTCAAACAATATTCTTCAGGATAGATTGTATGTTAAGTCATAACATATTAACTTGTTGCCTCAATAAATATGAAGGAATTGAGATCATAAGTAGGTTCTCCAATCCTAATGGAACGAAACTAGAAATCAATAACAGAAGGAAATTCGGGGGGGTTCACAGATATGTGGAAATTCAAATCAAACTCTTAAATAACCCTAATAATAGGTCAAAGAAGAAATCACATTGGAAATTAGAAAATAATTTGGGATGAATTAAAATGAAATTATAACATACCAAAACTTATGGAATATATCTGACACAGTGCTTAGAGTTTCCAGTAGCTTCTGAAACACCCAGCTGGGGCATCTCTCCTCTAGTCAAAGGCAGGAGTCCTGATAAACAACTCCAAAACTCTGATCCTCTGACCTACTCAGGAGACTGGTTTCAGACACCCTCCAGTAAATGTTGACTGAATGAATGGTTGAGCCTTCTTCCCTAAAGCCACAGAGCCCTTACTATGTATCAGGCTAACTGCTGCTTCCATGTACAACTTTCAGTGACCCCATGTCCTCTAGGGTTGAAGCTGAACTCCTCAGCCTGGGTTTTGGCCTTTCCAAAATGACACTAACTTGACCTTTCAACCATATTCCCAACTTTTTCTCCAATATTCTCCAGTCAGGGCTATAACCACTCAAGAGATTTTGCTCCCTGGGTGCTAGGAGAAAGGGCACAGATGTCAGGGCTAAGTAGGTCATTATGCCAATCTTAGCCTATTGCATGATGCTGGGTGGTTCAGTTTCCACATCAATAAAATTGGAATTTAAAAAAAATCTGCCTTGAGGGGTGCCTGGGTGGCTCAGCGGGTTAAAGTCTCTGCCTTCAGCTGGGGTCATGGTCCCAGGGTCCTAGGAGTGAGCCCTGCATTGGGTTCTCTGCTCAGCAGGGAGCTTGCTTCCCCCCCTCTCTCTGCCTGCCTCTCCGCCTACTTGTGATCTCTGTCTGTCAAATAAATAAATAAATAAAATCTTTTTTTTTTTAAATCTGCCTTGAGGAGCACCTGGATGGCTCAGTTGGTTAAGTGTCCAACTCTTGAACTCAGCTCAAGTCTTGATCTCAGGGTTGTAGTTCAAGCCCTGCATTGGAGCCTACTTTAAAAAAAAAAAAAAATCCACCTTGAAGAGTACCATATGTATTACACAGTGCTAGGCACATTGTGGAGATTCCTTATATGGAAATACTTTTACTACTACTACTACTACTACTACTACTACTACTACTACTACTACTACTATTTAGAAATAGTATTATTACTATTCTCCAACTATCCACATCCCCTACAACCTTCAAAGTCTCTCCAAGGTCCAACAACAACCAAGTCATCTCTGACTATTCCTTTTCTCATTTAGTGTAGCTCTAAGCAACAAACAACTGATCAGTCACTCTGGCTATTATCCTGTATTAATAAATGTTGTTTCTCATCTAGGTATCGAGCAACTTGAAAACTTATATTATATTCTAGTTTAGAACACTAAGTGCAACGTGATGCTTAAAATCCTAGACTCTCAAGCCAAACTGGATTCACAACCCAATTTCTTCATATATTACCTAAGTGACTTTGGGCAGGTCACCTAACCTCTCAGATCTCAATTTCCCCATTGGTGAAATGAGACAGCAATGATAACAGTGCCCACATAGGGTGGGTGGCTGTAGGACTTAAATGGAGTAAGAAGAATGCCTGTTATATAGTATCTGCTTAATTATTGTCTGTAGAATAAATTGACTCAAAGTCCAGAATATTAGGCAGGCAGTTGCAAAAATTAGATCAACTGACACACATTAATTTTCACCTTCCACCATAAAAATCCAATTTGGTAACACACTACTCTGGCAAATTTGCTTGATTAGAGTGGTTAGAACAACATAATATGATCAAATCATTGTAGCCAAAGTTGTTTTTCAGGAAATTACTTGAGACTAAGCTGAAAGCCCTAAACCTAGTAATCAGAAGATAATCCTAATATACTTCCTAAATGTGTGTTCCTCCCTGGGACTCACAGTCCTAAGAGATAGACCATCATTGTTTTGTCTGATTAGTAGAGGAAGGAGAGATGACACGGAAAGGTTGCTTTTCCAAGATATTGAGTATTGTTTTTGTGTGTGTTCCAGGTAAACAGCTTGGGAGTAGGCAATATTATCCCTATTATACGGCAGAAGAAACTGAGGCTCAGAGGCATTACCCAAGACCATACAACTCGTGGCCACATTCAAACCCAGCTTTCCCTGACTCCTAAGCTCGGACTCCTTTTGGTCTCCACAAGGTGAGGTGGCCATGGGCAAAAAGTAGTTACCTCAGACTTTTCATGAATACACACAGAAACAGTGTTCTCACCACTGAGTTTTCAGACACCTGCTCACCTTCATGACTGAGGGGCTCTTTTTCTCCTGGCTGAGGAGAAATGTACTCAAGATCTTAGAGAAAAATGGAGACCCATCTTCTGAGAGAAGGAAGTTGGCACTGCCACAGATCCTCCATCTCTTGTGCAGAAATGGTCTCAGATGCCCTTCACCTCGGCTGGAGTGGGGGGGTGGGTATTGCCCACCCCTCACCAACACTAAAGGCAGAGATGAAAGTGGCTGCTTTCACAGAAGGGCCACTTCTGGTTTCCCTCCCCACTCAGCCTACCCCTTGAGAGGGCGTTTCAACTACTTGTCATAATGAAAGTGACGTTGGTTTCTCTGCCGCAAGCGAATGAGGGGTGAAGAGAGGTATCTTCTTTGTTCTGGAGCCTGCCCTGGAATTAAGCTCCTGCTACTCAGAAGAGGGAGAAGTGCTGAGTGAGGCCGAGGAGCAGCAGCAGAGCCAGCCCCTGGTGACGAGCGGTTATCTCTGGCTCCCCAGCCATGCCCTGGCAGCTCTCTGCAGTGGTGGTGCTCTTCGTGTCCCTGGCTGGTGAGTGATACCCGTGGTTTTCCGTGGTGGCCCTCCTACCTCTGGTCCTGTTCAATACAAATACATTCTAGTGCCAGGGATCAGACAGGCTGGAGATAGCTGTATGGCTTCAGCTACTCTAGGTATTTAGCTTGGGAAGCTCTCCTCCTTATTACCTTAAATGTGTGGAGTACACTTTCATGTTTTTCCCAAGGGCTTTCACAGTTTGGACTTGTTTTCCGTGAGTCAGGCAGAGGAGGTGTCAACTCCAGAAGACAGTGACACGAAACCTGGTTCCCGAATGGCTTCTGAGCACCTTATCAGGGAGAGTTTTGGAAATCGCTTAGATTTAAGAGATGGAGAACTGAACCAGACTTTAGAAATGGGGCTCTTGCTAAACACATTATACCTTGCTTTTCCTGTTTTTCTCAAACGGAAGTGCTGTGTTTACATTATATAAACAATGAACCGTGAAGTTGAATGAGATGCGGTCTGGCAAATTGTGCCATCTCAAAGAGGTGTAAGCCAAGCAGTCAAGACTTTTTTTTAAAAAAATTACTATTATACTTCAGGTCAGAGAAGCTGTCTGGGAAACTGGGCTTTTGATGATCATTTTATGTGCCCACTGCCTGCTTTCACAAAGAGGGTTTTCTCTCTAGGACATTGAGTCCTCCTGTGTGCTGTTACCCAGTTGCTGGTTAGCTCACAATTCCTTCTAGAAGCACTGAGTTGAACATGTGAGGGAAACCCGTGGCCCCACTAACACGCTCCATTGGGGGGAAGCAGATGCACTTGATTGTGGCATGAATTGTCGGGAAAGTTGGGTGAAGGGTCACGGCAGTGTCCTCATCCTGGCTGTTTTACTTCTGCCGTGTTTTCAGAAATAGAGTTTGATATTCTTCTAGAGGCAAAAGGCAAAATCTAAGCTAATAAAAAAAGCAAAAGATCACAGTCTAGCAGTCAGCCTCTGTGGACCTGTGAGCAGATGACTGGCAGATTCAGAAATGCAGTGCGTGCTCAATAAATTCCCGGGGAGGTGGAGAGGAAACACCTCTACCACCCTCTCCTCTCTGAGCTGTGGATTCTCCAGGGTGAACCAAGTGAGCAAAGTGTGTGAAGGGCCCCCATTTTCCAGATGAGGGTACTGAGCAGGTTAAGGAATGCCTCGTGGTCACTCAACTAGCAAGTGGCAGCCTTGAGATTTGCATCCAGGAAGCCTGGTTTCAGGACCCTGCACGCATAGGTTCAAGACATACTTGTTGAATTGGAGATGAGCAAAAACCATTGGACATTTTCGTAGGAGAGGCATAGATTCTAGGTAAAGTAGCTCTGTAGTCTTTATCTACTCAGTTTGCTGCCCTGGTCTGTTTCCCCCACAAAATGAGGGGATTTAAATTTGTATCGGTTCCATTTAGATTTAGCTGCTCCTCATAGACAAATAAGAGCAAAATAAGCAAAATAAGTGTGTGTTTCTCTTTCATCTGAAAACAAGTCCAGAAGAATCCTTATCAGGTCCAGTGCAGGAGCTCACTAGTGTGGACCCTCTGTCCGGTGTGGGACTCCCATCTGCAAGGTCTTGTCATGGTTCTAAATGTCTGCTGGAACTCCAGCCATCACATACCATTTATAGGCTAGTTTGAAAAGGAAAACATAAAGGCTATAGAGAGGGTCCATAGGTGATGGACCCCCCCCTTCCAGCAGCATTCCCAGAAGGCCCACATAACCCCACCACTTCTCCTGCTTTGGCTCAAATGCAGTTACACATTCCCACCCAGCTGGAGAGGAGTCTTGGAGGTAGCATTCTTTATTCCAGGCAGCAAGTGCTCTTTATTCCAGGCAGCAAGTGCTCCACAAGTGAATTTGTGGTTCTGTTACTAAGGGAAAAGGGGGGGCTGGATTTGGGAGTAGTTAGCTAGCAGTTTGTGCCACGGGACTGGAGCTACTTCTATATAAGGGTTCTCTTTGAATCTCAAGTCCCACAGAAAGTAACAGAGGTAAGATTTATATCTTTTTGCTAAAAGATTGAAGGTTAAATTGTGAAACTGTAAACAGAATCTTACGAAGGGCCCACCCCTGCTGCCTCACACATCCAGAAACAGTCTTCCTGCTGCACCCAGCTGGGGCTGCCTCTGCTCCCTGGGAAGGAGAAAGTATTTAGGGGCTAAAATTCAGTTCCCAGCCCCTAGGTGTGGCCATGGGGCTCCATTTACTTCCCAGCTCTGTTCCTAACTGCACACATCTCCCTCTTCCTTATATTCCCGTCATGCTTACCCCAGTGCTGTTCTCCAGACCTACCAGGCTCTGAAGACCCAGTGTCTTTGCACATACTTTTCCTCCTGCCTGGGTTACCGCTTACTTTCTTATTTGCCTAAAGAATTTGTCTTGGTGTTGGATTCCCACCCCACCTTATAGCACTCAGGGCCTCCTTCTGTAATAACACTTGTCACACTGAGGAATGGGGTCTACTTATGAGTCTGCCTCACAAGGTTTTGAGCCCCTGAAAACAAAGACCTAGTGTCTGGCATGGAGCCTGGCTCAGAAGAAGCTCCTACAAATCTGCTGAATTGGGTGTGACAGGGACACTGAACAAAGGCTATCTGGGAAGTACCAGCCTTCCGGGAAGTACCTAGAGAAAAAGCCCTTGCATGGTCACTGACTTTCCCAGGGCTGGGCTGATGAGTCATCTCTCAGCTCCTTCTATGGGTTGTAGGGAATCCAAATCTTCTAGCACCTCTTCCTTCAGCTTATCATCTAGAGGAATCCAAGCATTGGATCTAGGTTCAGGGGTACTTATTTCCTAAGTCTCCTGAATCCTGGAGAGAAGATGCTAGGGGATTCGGGGTGTGGGCTTGACAAATCAGCATATGAACTCCAGGGCTGTGTTCTTTTGAAGAGGAAGGGTTGAGACAGATTCTGAACTATGCCCTACCCTTGCTTCTGCCCACTGCCCTCTTTGTGGGTCTCAGACAGACCAGTGACTTAACTAAGCCTTTACTGAGTCAAAGGTCCTGTTTAAGAACTGTGACCCAATTTTGATGAAGATTGGTCAAATACGCGTGTTCATATACATAGACTTTATAAAACAGAGTATTTTCCGGAACATTATTTCTATTAACTACCTAACATGTGAACTTTGAAGAATGTATTATAATGAGCAGTATACTTACTCATTTCAGTTTTCCATCTAATTACCTGCCCATCTTTTACACCACTCTTCTACAGGGAAATGGGAAGGGGAGAAGAGAAGCTGCAGAGGGAAGGAGAGGACTATTAGAACAATATTTCCCAGTTCTCTCTGGGAACACACTCTGTTTCAATCTGTAACACACTCTGACACTTTCGGTCCGGCCACCTGCTGGCCCAGGCTTCTGCCTATTGCAAAGCCACACACGATGTCAAGACACCATGACTGCCATCACATCCAGCCACCCCATAAATACTTCCTGCACACCAAGTATATCTTGACGGGTGCCATGAGTCATTTTGTTCTGTTTGGGAGGCTGTGCATTCATGAATGACCAGTGTACTTTTCCTCCCTTGTTTGAGTTCATTTATCACTACTGAGAGAAGACTTTTAATTACATTATGAGAAAGGTTCCCCCTTTTAAAGGGTGTGCTACTCAGTGAGGATAGTCTACTCAGTTGAGAAAGGTGTGCTTTAGCTCATAGGCATAAAACATGAACAGTGAGATTTTTATTAAGGATCTAATGATCCTCCCAAAAGAACAAAAGCCAAGTGATTTCCAGTCTCCCAGAGTTCTCTATAGCAATCTTTGATAATCACTCTAAGATATTCCTCGAGAGTACATCTGGGAGTGAATTCTCTTTCTCCATAGTGATAGTATAAACTTAATAGGGTTTCTGTTGAGGTCATGACTGAGAAACCAGCAACCCAGGTTTAGCCCAAATGAATTTTGAAAATAAATCTTCCATGACTGTCAACCTTCATAACAATCTTGAAAAGAAAGATCTTGCTCCAAGCTCTACAATGCAGGCATGAAGTTTCCACATATAGTGATTTTATGAAGGTTTACAAAGAAAACCTACAGTCCATAAAATCCACAACCCTCAAGTATCATACAAATTATCCAAATGAACATTTTTAGATACAACAAAAAACCATTTAGTAAATAGTCTCACATAACTTAGTACCATTAATAAGCCTTTCTTAAAGGTTATTCAAGGCAATTTAAACTGGTGCTTTTGACTTTCTCATTTTTCAAGCCAGCTGTGCAGAAATAATTCATAAGCATTATAATGGGCTTGAAGTATGAACTTTTCTTCTGGAAAATAATCACGATTGCATCATAAAAGCTTTTGAAAGGCTTATCAAAGACCACCATTATGAGGGTCTGGTGATACGGTGTCGCTGGAGAGGCACCCTACTCTTTGCTTCTCTGCTTTTGTCTCTTCTCTCACCATTCTTCCCAGTGATGAATACCACTTCCACCTATCCCAAATCCAAGGCCAAGCTTTGGTTCAGACAGGGGCTCAAGTCTCACCTCCAAAATTTACTAGGTGTCTTACCTCCAGAATATACTAGTTGTGGGATTATGGTCAAGTCGATGGGACTTTTCTAAACCTGAGTTCCCTCATCTGAAAGGTTGATAAAGATAGAACCAACAGAGGGTTTTTGAGAGGAGTTGGTGAAAGATGACCCTTGACCTAAGGCCTGTCATGTATTAAGTGTCCAATAACTTAGATGCTTTAGTGCTATTACTATAGGAAAAATAACCACTTAGAAATGTAATGAATGAAAGAGGGAGACAGTAAAGGAGTTTATGGATGATTTTGATTATGTATGAACTTCAGAACTCCAAACACCAGCATGGAGTGATCTCCTTTCCCTTTTACCCATGTTTTCCCAAGTCACTGGCCAGCACCGGGGAGTTCCAGCTGCAGTGAATGTAAATACCATGGGCAAATACGATGAAACCACAGCACTGAAGAGATAGAGCCATCTCTCAGTGTGCCTGATCCTAAATTCTCAAGGAACATCATCTGCATTTTGCTCAGTTTTCTGATTTAGTCTGTGCTTGGGAGGAGGCAAGGGAAGAACTACTCTGGGTGAAAAAGAGCCAGAGGCCTTCCACCCCTAAGGAAGGTCCCAGTAGAGAACCTGTGACAATAACACATGTTGTAGGTATTCTTGATGGTCTAGGACAGCTTTATTTATTTATTTATTTATTTAAAAATTTTACTTATTTATTTGACAGACAGAGATCACAAGTAGGCAGAGAGGCAGGCAGAGAAAGAGGGGAAGCAGGCTCCCTGCTGAGCAGAGAACCTGATGCGGGGCTCGATCCCAGGACCCTGAGATCATGACCAGAGCTGAAGGCAGAGATTTTAACCCACTGAGCCACCCAGGCGCCCCATAGGATGACTTCATTTAAACCCATTTGTTTGAGCCTTGCAATAATCCTAGACGGTCTACAATGCTATTATCCTAATTTACCTATCCAGTTATCTATTCATCCAACTCATATGCACTGAACACTTTCTATGCAAAAGTACTGGAGGTGAAAAAAATACACACAATCTCCACCTTGAGGTTGCTTTTAATCTAGTGGGAGAGATACATAGTCAATAAATAAACCAATAAATAAACATATAATCAGGGCTATTATTCTGCTGGTACACACTGGGTGATCAGGCTTACTATTAAATATGTTAGTACCATCCCCTTATATAATTAGCAGTTATGGTTAGTGCAGTGCAGGCAATGAATATAACACTGTGATGGGGGAATTGTAGGGTGGGGAACTATTTATATAAGGATGTCGGGACTCTCTGAAGACTGGCATCTAAGCCAAACTACGAAGGACAGCATCTGGTGGGCTGTCCTTCTTTCTTTCCTACTTGAGAAGCCTGGGCCATTCAAAGGGTGAAGTAAAGAAATGACAAAAACGGGTCTATGTTCACAAACACTCACAGCAAAATACAAAATGGAAGGGAAACAAATCTCCCATCATTTGAGGTAATTATGCATCGATTGGATGAACACGTGGCAAATATTCATAGGTACAATTTACACATCAGATTAGGGTTTGGACTAGATGATCAAGACCCCTTTCAAACCTGGGATTGTATGGTTGTATGCAAACTACACGTCTCTGTGTAAGTCTTTATTACCACCATTCATGCTGTCCAGCTCTATTAGGGCATCACAGCAGCACCCCACCCAGGAACACTCTCCTTCCAGAACTGTCTGGATTCACAGGGAAGATGGGGAATGAAAAGGTATCCGCACTTAGATATCTAGCTAAGCATGACCACTTTACAGTGTTAGTACCACACCCCGTACAGACAAAGGGGCTGGACATAGAAGAATATCTGCAGTGTGGTCACAACCCTATAAAAAACATGGGTGCAACCCAAATTTTTAAGTTGTGGCCTTATGGTAGAATCTTCGGTGATCTTCACTTCATTGTTCTATCCTTATAAATTTCACCCAAATCTAAACATATGCACATTTCTCATTAAAAGTAAATGAGCATGTTTGGAAATAATAAAATAAATCCTATTTATCTTGGGAAGAATTAGAACTACCATGTGATCCAGGAATCACATTTCTGAGTGTGTGTGTGTGTGTGTGTGTGTGTGTGTGTGTGTGTAATAAGGTCACTATCTCAAAGAGAAAAGTAAATAAATGCCTCTTAATTTGCAGTGAAGAAACATTAAAATGGGGATGGTGGAAGGACTCACCAATGTGAATTCATCATGTGGTAACACTTTTGTTTCCTAATTTGCAGTGATTTTGCATTATGGCAGTCAAATAACAGCACAAGTGTTTCCAGAAACCGGGGACTATCTGCCTACAACAGCAGCAACAGCAGAGGCCACAGCAAAGCCTTTCCTGAAACTAATTCACCACATCCCTCACCAAACTTCAGCAGCCAGATCAATCGATGGTCACACCCCCTCTCAGAGAGCTGCCCCACCCTCCAGCTCTGAACTCCCAACCACACACACAACAGTAAAAACTCTGGTAACAACGTCCTTGCTAACTACAAACAGCATCCCAGCTACCAGCCCGACAACCCACACCCTAGTCACAACCTTGGCCACACCCAATAACTCACACACAGTGGCTTCTCTCACTGAAGCTACAATTGGTCCCAGTGCAGCCCCAGGTTCACCGCCAACTACCTTCCCTCCATTGGCCCATACGACAGGAACAAGCCCATCGACTGTCAGCCACACAACTAGGAAAGCCACCCAACCCAGGAACCAGACCGCCCTTCCAGCAACCTTGTCCACCCCACCGCTTAACAGCACAACCAGTCACCAGTCTGCCCAACCCAGTCATGCCCCAGGCCCAACCACAGCTGCACACAATACCACCCACACGGCCTCACCTGCCGCCACAACTTCCGGGCCCACTCTTGCACCTCGGCCTTCGTCAGCCAAGACTGGAATGTACCAAGTTCTGAATGGAAGCAGGCTCTGTATCAAAGCCGAGATGGGGATAGAGCTAACAGTTCAAGACACAGAGTCGGTAAGTTGGGGCCATAGGACTGTAACACTGCCTTCAAAAAGTGTGAGGGAGGGTGTCTTGCTAAGAATAGACATTCCCCCTGCATCTTGTGTCTTTGAATGAAATAAATAACTACAAGCTCCTCTTTCTCCAAGGTGCTCCATGAAAAGATGAATCTGTTTTAGAATGCATATAAGAATAGAAACTGGTAGCAACTGGCTAGTGGAGGGAGCACACCAAAATCGTAACCATGCACACCTCTCACTTTTAGCCAACGTGGGCACGGTGTTGGAGTGTGCTCTGCATTGACCCCAGCCTGGCCCTGCCCCTCCTGTTGACCTCAAGCCTCAGCAACTCTCCTGTGAAGGGAAGGCCTTGACTCACATGGTCTCCATGGTTCCAGCCAGCTGTGACATTCACATCAAAATTCCCGGTTAACAAGAGGATTAGAAGAGGTGGGGGTGGGGTTAAAATTATTTAATTTACTAAAAGAATCGCCATAAAAATAATACTTTCTCTTTTTTTTTGGCACAGGTTTCATTGAACTTCCACATTCAGGTTTTCATGTGAAACAGAAGTACATTAGACAACAAGATCTTTCCTTGTAAAACTCGTAACACACTTACCTTGTAATGTGTTTAATTTAACAAAAATTAAATTCCATGCAGTGTATCAGGAACAGACTGGCTATAAATGAACTCTCAAGGAACGCTTTCTGTGGGAGAACTTCTTCTTTGAAAAATCTTTTGAACATAGCAGTTTGGAAATGAGAGAGATTTTCTGGGGACTTGGAAGTTTTCAAGTGAACTCTCACTAGACTTGAGTTTCAGGCTCACTAACTAGCTGTGCTTCTGGTTCCCAAGCTAGAGTTTTCCTTGAAATCTCATTGATCTGATGATTTTATCTGGTTTAGGTTTTTTCACCTCAGAGATACTTCAACATTGACCCCAATGCAACCCAAGCCTCTGGGAACTGTGGCTCCCGAAAATCCAACCTTCTCTTGAATTTCCAGAGCGGATTTGTGAATTTCACATTTACAAAGGTGAGGACTGAGCTCCTTCATACTAACAGGCTCTAGCATCGCTTTCCCTTTCCCTCACCCTGGGGCCCAGTGGTGCAACCCCACACTTCACTTTAAGTTCCAAAGGAAATAGATCTCAGAGCCTTTTGAGACATTCCCTGATAAGAATGAGGGGCATGGAGATGGAGAGGAGGGAAGTGTCAACATCTTATGTTTGCCTCCTAACCCCTTCAGCCTCCTCTGTGCAGCCCAAGAAGGGCTTCAGTGCCTCTTAGGGGAGACTTGGCCTTGGGGAACCCAGCCACAGGTGCCCTTTGCAAACCACCCAAAGGAGGAAGTTAAACAGATTAACAGACCCACTGAAATTCCCAGTGAGCACACAGAAACAGGATTATTCTCAGACCAAAATCAAATGTCATGATGGGTTCTTTCCAACTGCAGCAGGAAAGATTCAGGGACTAACCGGGCACTGGATTTTCCAGACCATAGTACAAAAGGGGTGGACCACAGAGTGGGGTGGAAAGACTATGGACATGAGGTCAGAGAGTCTTGGCTGAAATTTGACTCTGTCACTTGTTCTCCTTGTGACATCAGGCAGGCAACTTAACATGTCTGAGCTTTATTTGAATACTTGAGAAATGGGGGAAGGGAATTAAAGATCACCTCTGTAAAGAACACTTTCAGTAGTTGGAAAGTAGATGTTCAAGACCAGTAGCTATGATTACAATGACTCAAGTGGGTGAATGTCTTGGGGATACAACGTTGGTCATCCCACTCTCAAAGGAGAGACTTGTCCCGGATTCTCCCAAAGTATCATTCAGATAGGCCAGGTAAGAGCTGGAGAGGTGGTGCTGAGAGGATGCTGACAGCTGGGACTTGGTATGGGTCTCCTTCCTACCTGTTGAATGTGACCCCTGAATTTAGAAGGGTCTTGGGTACCAAAGCTTGGAGAGGAATGAGCATAGACATTGGCATGAAACAAGTCAAGATTGGCTCTCAGTCATAACATTGATTAGCCACATGATCTCGGACTACTTGGGGCATGTTTTCTCATCTATAAAATGGAAATAATTACACCTCCTTTAGTGGGACCCATGGGAGGGTCAGAAATGGTATATGTAAATTGTCTTGCACGGTGCTTGGCACATAACAATGTTCAACAAAGGGTGTTGACTTTCTTAATTTGGTGTCAAAGACTTTATCCTCCTTGTGCATATGGTTCTCCTTAAGGTAGAGGTGCACTGGAGAAGTCAGGGGTTTCCTTTCAGTATCAAAAGAGAAAAATGTATTCTCTCACACCAGAAGAACATTCTGGGAATAATGTGTGCTCTACTTCGGGACAACTGAGGTTAAACCTACAGAAGGGTCAGGAATTCTTTTAAAGTTGCTTCAGCAAAAGGGCGGAGGGTATAGGTACAAGCATCGGTGCTTTAGTTCAGGGCTTGATTCCACCCAGACTACTGCCTGTATGAGCTTTTGGTAAGCATCAAAGCCCAGCATTTGTCTGTAGCATGCTGTGCCCACTGTCTTAGGCAGGTCTGCAACCAGGAGTTTCTTTGGCACCTTTCAATGTCTCTTTTTGCTCCTTTCCTCTGTCTCCTAATGCCCTCTCTGCCTGCCTTTCCAATGCCTTCAGACTGGATTCTGTTTGATCAAACTCCACCCAAGGGTTGAGCCCCTGTCTTTCTGGAAATCTCTGTGCCTCCAGAGGTAGAGGCAGGAAATGAGTTTGGAGATGGAGCTAGAAGCAAGCACCAGCAGGGTTTTCCTCCCTCCACTCACCTTCTGGAAGGAGCAAGGAAAGCCACTATCCATGGCCCCAAGTTTGTAATAGCTGCTTTGCCTGAGTTCCGCCAACCAAATTCACCTTATTTATTTCATTCCCTGGCACCAATTCCTCAAGCAGCTGACCTTAGCTTTATTGCAAGAGGAAAGCAAGGAAGATTATAGAAAGCAAAAGTTCCCACCAGCCTTAGTCCTTTTGGAGAATTTCCACATTGTAAAAGAGAACTTGTTTAAGCCAAAATAGTGACCACAAGTTCAAAGATCACAGGGGCTAAGTATAGAATTGAAAGAGAGAAGTAGGCCAGTAATTTTTTTTTCCTTGAAACAGGCAGTCATTTTTTTCTCCCCACTTTTGATGACGACTTCACCTTCCCATTAAGTCTGCCTAAGAAAAACATTGGAGGATTGAGATGATGGAGGCGAGCCTCAGAAATGAGGAGACACGAGGGAGGGGTAGGGAGTCCCAGAGATGCCAGTGGCTAGGCAGGCATCACTCTCTGGAGGCTCTCACTGTCTTTTATGGTGGACATCCATTCTAGATGGCTGGGTATACATTCCGAGTGGCTGCTGCCCTATTATGTCAATCGTTAAATATTTTACATATCATCTCTCTCAGTTGGTCACCAGAAACCAGTGTTGTAGATCTTCTGACTGTTCAAGACAAGGCAGAAATCCAGATCTTTTTATCTTTAAATGCTGGCAACACGTTTTTTGGAAAACTTCAACAAAGCTAGCCAAACAGAACACAGTGGTAAGCCAGATTTGGCCTGTGGACGTTCTGCCCTAATAGGTGGTCTGTGTGAAATGCATTTAGGCAGGAAAGCCATCTAGTTTCTTCCACAGGAGAAATGGTCTTAGCAATTCTGTCAACCACTTTCAAAATGTTGCTACCCTCTAGACCAGTGCTTCTTGGTAGCAACAGTATTAATGTTTGGCTCCAGATAAGTCTGTGGTATCTTGTGCCTTGTGGGATACTGAACAGTATCCCTGGCCTCCTACTTACTAGATGCCAGTAACAACACCCAGCCCCATTTGTGTCAACCCCAAATGTCTCCAGACATTGCCCAATGTCCCCTGGGGGAAAATCACCCCTGGTGAAGAATGACCAAGTTAGAGAAAAGAAGAGTCTTGGAAAATAGTTTGTGTTAGTTATGACATCATAAATGTTATAAATGAGAACCAAGTTGGAGAATGGTAAATGGATGCTGGTAAGCAAGCCTAAATTAACAAATTACTAATGGGAATTTACTGAGCACTTATTGTGTCCTGAACACTGAACCAGACATTATGAGAAAAAATAAAAGAAATATAGGCAATAGTTCCAGGTTTCAAAACATAGACAATAATATGTAATTTTTTTTTACTTGAAATACTGCCAGTGACAGAAATGTAAAGAAGTCTGTCTCCCTAACTGTCTCTTGATGTTGTTCTGTCAAGACTTAAATTATCCATGTCATTTCTATGTGACCACGGACAAGTCACTAGCTCTCTTTCTGAGCCTGTTTCCTTCTCTGTGAGATGAGGCCAACCACCTCCGGTTTTGTTAGGTTGCTGTGAAGGTGAAACAGGCTAGTGTACATGGCAGTGCAGAGCGTGGTATCAGGTCCCTAGCTGGGTTAGGAGTGGTGGGTTTTGTTTTTTTTTTTTTCTCATTTCTCTCATTTCATTTTTAAAGAACGGAAAACCTTCCCATGTCAGGGTCTCATTTAATTCAGGTCACAAACTGAAAGTTGTTCAGGCTCTCCAGGTGCAAGATAAATAGACCTCCCTTCCCCCACACCCCACAATGTCCTTCCTGCTAGGTTAGTTTGTTTCAAAACATCTTTCAGTAACTTAGTGTAGAGTTTATTTTTTCCAGCTCAACACTACCCTTTTCTCATCCACCTGGCTGTCAGGACAGCTCAGTGAGGCTTCCATCCCTGACCTGGGGATGAGACATGGGAGAAATCAGTGGGAGGGCTGGGGGCAGAGGGAGGGACACCCAGCCAGGCAGCGTTTTGGCCAGACAAGGTCTGGAAAGCTAATGCTGCCCAGCGCCATGGTGTTTACCCAGAGCCTTGCAGGGGTATTTGGAGCCCTCTTAACTTAGAGACTCTGGAAAACTGTTCTCAGTGTTCAAATATTTAAAGCTTCCCCAGTATGCTGTATTATTTCATGCCCCGTTTTCCCCTATGCTTCCCCTCTGTCTGAAATGCCCCTCTCACCCTCAGCCCCTTTTGCACTCATACTTTAAGATGGCTCATAGATCTTTACCCTGTGGAGTCTCCCCCACTGCCCCACCCCTCACCTCCATCCCAGGTAAAACTGGGAGGCTTTCTTCCTTTGGTTTCTGGACCCTGCATTGATGGTTCCCCAAACTCCATTAATGCACTCATTGCACATTTTGCTGTCTTAAAGGCATGTTTGTGATTTACTCACGGTGCCAAGCCCTGACTTTGTACATAAGTATATCTTTAGCAAATTGTTTGATGAAGAAATGAATCAATAAAGGAATGAATCTGAATTTCACAGGGACTCTTGGCCAGGCTGCCAAAAAGTAGATCGGCAGCTCCAAAGAGACAGCCTCTTTGGCTTTCCCTTGGCATATACAGAGCAAAGGTTTCTTGACATAGTCGCAACAATGCTGAGCAAAAAAGGCCTGATTGATGTTGAAGACAAAAATCCACATCCTGAACATCGGTGACTATGAAACTCCCACAATGCATTTTGCTGACCTTAGGGAGAGGACCCTGGGCCTCAAGGTCATTGGTATGCCTCCCGGGATAGGTTGATTGACTGGTTTGCTCTGGACCTAGTCCTTTGCTGAGGAGGCTGTTTAGGTCCCTTGGGGAGTTAGGGACCCTCTGATGAGATACTGCTGAGCTCTTAGATACTGGAGATGAGGAGCCCTGTGTCATCCTTCCATCAGTTGAGTGGTGAGCTGGGACATGTGCCAGTGGTCTATTCCCATGGACACACTGTAAGACCTGAAGTACCACAGCTCGCTCTTAGGAGTCCTTAGCCCCTTTTGGCAATCCTGATAGGTGCACAAAGGATTTTCACTTTGTTTTCAAGAATCTGACATGGTTCATCTTTGTCACTTTCCAACCTGAACCCCAAATGCAAAAAAAACATCTGGCAGAGAATCACTGTGTGGGCATCAAAGGAGAAAGCAGATACTACTAACTACATAATGTGCAGCATGTAAATACCCTGGTGCTTTGGGTTAAGTGTGACATCTGCTTGAGGCTCCTTCCTCTGTGCCCACCTGTCTCCCATCTCCAGAGCTGAGGTTTCACTGTATTTCTTTGATGAGTAGGGCTGTCGAAGCTTAATTTGCTTGCTCTCTCTTTCCATCTATGGTAGATCTGAGCTCTAAGAAATAGACAAGAAAGGATCATTTGAGCTCAATGAGAGAGGTTTACTGGGAAGGGGCAATCTAATTTCTTGTCATCATTGTGAAAAACACTGGTTAAAATTTGAGTGAAGACTCTGTGGTAAATTTTTTACATGCATTCCTTCATTTAATCTTCACATCCAACTAAGAGGTGAGTCCTGTTATAATTTTTCCCATCCTTTTGAATATGCAAAAAAATAAAATTTTTGGAATGCCCACAAGTATTTGACAACTCAAACTAGGATACATGGAAACAAAAAGATATTTTTAAATTGGTATTTAGAAAGTCTTAGCAAAACTTTGTCTTCCCAAATAGGAGATTAACTGCTCTCTTTATAACATTTTTAAAATTATTTTTAAATCTTTATTTAAATTCAATTTAGTTAACATATACTATATTATTAGTTTCAGGGGTAGAACTTAGCAATTCATCAGTTGCATATAACACCCAGTGCTCATTACATTAAGTGCCCTCCTTGATGCCCATCACCCAGTTACCCCATCCCCTGCCCCCCACCTCCCCTCCAGCAACCGGCAGTTTGTTTCCTAGAGCTCAGCATGTTTTATAGTTTGCCTCCCTCTTCTTCCTCTTATTTTTCCTTCCCTTCCCTTACATCCACGTGTTTTGTTTCTTTTTTTTTTTTTTTTAAGATTTTATTTATTTATTTGACAGAGATCTCAAGATCTCTCTCAAGTAGGCACAGAGGCAGACGGGGAGGAGGGGGGAAGCAGGCTCCCTGCTGAGCAGAGAGCCCCAATGCAGGGCTCGACCCCAGGACCCTGAGATCATGACCTGAGCCAAAAGCAGAGGTCCAATCTCACTGAGCCTCCCAGGCACCCCAAGTTTGTTAAGTTCTTTACAGATTTTAGATACTAGCCCCTTATCAGATATGTCATTTGCAAATATATTCTCCCATTCCGTAGCTTGCCTTTTAGTTGTGTGATCTATTTCCTTTGCTGTGCGAACCCTTTTTATCTTGATAAAGTCCCCACAGTTCATTTTTGCTTTTGTTTTAACCAACTGAAAAATGAACTGCAACTTTGTTTTTCATGGATGGTGGGGACCAGGAGTTGACAAGCTATGGCTCCCCAGACCAAATTCAGTCTGCCTCCAAAAAATGTACAGTTTGCAGCCTAAGAATGACTTTTACATTTTTAAATGGCTGCTGGGGGTGGAGAATATTGCATGGCACATGGAAATCATATGAATTTCAATTTTCGGTGTCCATAAATGAAGCTTCCTGGAATATGGCCACACTTGCTTGTGTACGTGTTGGTCTGTGGCTACTTCTGTGCTACAACGGCAGAATTGAGTGTCAACTACACAGAGCCAGGAAGCCTAAAATATTTACCATCTGGCTCTTTACATAAACAAACTTGCCAGTCCCTTTTATAGAATAAACTTCAGCCCTACTACCATTCAAATTATGCCAAATTCTGAACTTCTGAGTTGAAAAAGAAATGCCTTGCTCTAGTTTAAATAAAAGACAATTTCGGAGTTTCTGGCTGGCTCAGTCCTTGGAGTGTGTTGCTCTTGATCTCAGGGTCGTGAGTTCAAGCCCCACATTGGGTGCAGAGATTACTTAAAAAGAAAAAAACAATTTCATTTCTATTATCTTATTTCTATTTCTATTCTAAAAGTTTACAGAAAAAGTGAGCACAATTGTCTAGATAAGACTCACTTGGTACCAGTAGCATAAATTTTACAAAATTTGGAATCTCAACGGAGCTGTCTGTGCTTCTATTTACATGAGTTCACCTAACAAATGTTTTTCCTTTATCTTAACCGTGGACATAAGCACAGGCCCAAGAAGCATTTGGCTAATAGAAGGAAACCTGGATATGGGCTCTGGACTCTGTCCTGTTGCATCATTAAGGTGAACTCATAGTGGGGTGCCTGAGTGGTTCAGTTGGTGAGGTGTCTACCTTCAGCTCAGGTCATGATCCTGTGGTCCTGGGATGGAGCCCTGCATCAGGCTCCCTGCTCACTGGGGAGTCTGCTTCTCTCTTTCCCTCTGCCACTCTCCCTGCTCATTCTCTCCTCCTCTCTCTCACAAATAAATAAATTTAAAAAATCTTAAGAAAGTTGAACTCACAGTGAATGTGAGCACTCTGCCATCTGCTTTGGAAGGTCTCATTTTTGGCATTAGCCCTATACAGTACTAGTTCTTGGGGGAGCAGGAATGGCCCTTCCTGTCAGGACTGGATTCATGAGCATGTGACTTGAGCAGTCAGCCGAGCCCATGTGTAGTTTAAGCGTGGTATCATTTCTTGAAATTCTTCAATGATTTTTGAGCAAGAAATCCTACATTTTGGTTTTATAGCAGGCCCCATAAATTTTGTAGCTGGTCCTATTTCTGATAGATGGTTAAATACGGAAAACTGCATTACAGGGAATGGGAAAGAAAGTTCTTGCACAACGAATTTTTTTTCCATACCCACACATCCTATGGAAGAAAATGTAGGGCAGGATCCTATAGACCAGATTTTGCTTTGTGTCACCTACAAACAATGTGAATTAGAGGTAGATGGTTAACTCGTCTGAGCCTCTGTTCTCAGATGCAAAATGGGATGATAATATTTATTCTGTCCCAGGGGGGTGTTGTGAGGATCAAAGGGGGCAATCTAGGTGACAGCATGCCCTTAGTAAATTGTGAAGCCTTTGTAGAAACACAAAGCCTTTCCTTTTTTTTTTTTTAATAAAGATTTTATTTATTTATTTGACAGACAGAGATCACAAGTAGGCAGAGACACAGGCAGAGAGAGAGAGGAGGAAGCAGCCTCCCTGCTGAGCAGAGAGCCCGATGTGGGGCTCGATGTGGGGCTCGATCCCAGGACCCTGAGATCATGACCTGAGCTGAAGGCAGAGGCTTAACCCACTGAGCAACCTAGGCGCCCCACACAAAGCCTTTCCTTATGTGAGGATAGATCAAGGAAATGCCACAAAAAGGAGAAGATTCCAGGAGGTCCCCTATGGAACTCAGAGCTGGTCTTATCACTGTTCTCCTGCTGCTCCTTAAAGCAATCTCTCGCTGCAACCCATGCAATTTCAAAAAAGAAAGTCACACTCATGTCACTGTCCTGCTTAAATCCCATTGGTGGACTCCTCTCTGCTCTTAGGATAGGGCAGGGTCTTGGGGCCTGAAGTACAGGTCTCTTATATGCTAAAAAGGACCCCAAATAAAGAATAACCTGAATAAATGGTTTGTGAAAGTGACCAAAGAGGGGCCTGGCTCACAGATGTTCTCTCTAGAAGAAATGGATGGGCCAAGCACATTGTTCACCTTACCTTTGAGAACCAAGATTAAGTACCTTGAAGGAAGGAACCAGGTCTTACTCTTCTTCCAGGACCTAGAGCAATGCCTGGTTTGGAGAGGATATAAGAGAAATTAAATGCTAGACATGGAGACAAGAAGCTTGGGGTCATACCTTCCCCTGCCACCTATTAGGGCTAGGATTTTGGGCAAGTCAGTGAGCCTCTATTTCTTCTCAGAGTTGCTGTGAGGATTAAATAAAACATGGCAGAGAAGTGTCTGCTCCAG
This sequence comes from Enhydra lutris kenyoni, assembly GCF_002288905.1. Classification (NCBI taxonomy): domain Eukaryota; kingdom Metazoa; phylum Chordata; class Mammalia; order Carnivora; family Mustelidae; genus Enhydra; species Enhydra lutris. The sequence goes on from NW_019154086.1 coordinate 8,531,555, forward strand.
TGCCTGGCACAAGGTAAGAAGCCACTATATGGTAGGTGCTATTCAATGAATTACAGGCTCTAGACTTGAGTGTACCAGTAGCAGTTACCTTACTTAAACAGCTTGTATTTTTAGAACCCTTCATCATTTCATCTACAAATAATACACAAATGGACTGAATGTAGTTGAGATTATTACTGTTAAATTTCTTTATGACTAAACCTAGAACTTCTAAAGGTAATTCAATTTCAGATTCTGATTTTCATTGCTCTACCATTTCTTCACCTCTTACTTGTGGATAATTTCTTTCTTTCTTTTTTAGAGATTTTATTTATGTATTTGAGGGGAGAGAGAATGAGAGAGAGAGAGCATGATGGGGGGAGGGTCAGAGGGAGAAGCAGACTCCCTGCTGAGCAGGTAGCCTGATTCGGGATTTGATCCTTGGGACTCCAGGATCATGACCTGAGCCGAAGGCAGTTGCTTAACCAACTGAGCCACCCTGGCACCCTTGTGGATAGTTTTCTAATGAATGTTTACAAATAAGAACTAAATCGCCTACTTTAAAAAAAACCCGAAACTTCCTTTTTCAATTTACACTTCCATATCTCATTTCAGTTCCCTTTACTATTTCATACCCTTAGTCTCTCAGGAGGTTCTAGAGCTGTTTTGTAATGGTTTGTTTGTTTTGTTTTTCTGAAAGGACAATCCTTGAATAAAATGTAGAACACTGCTTAATATTTCTGAACATAACCTCCTGGGGTCCTCTTTTACAGAATATCCAGATATCTCAGAGTAAACCATTTCTTCTCAGAATCCCTCATGGTGGCCCCATCTAACCATACTGGAGATATGAACCCTTTAATCTGTTTAAAGCAATTGATAAATTGCATGAAAAATTTTGCACACACTGTTTATGAGAGTTTATGAGCCCCATGAAGTCCACCCATGGTAGCCTTAAAGATGAGTGGTCTCAGGGCACCTCAGTGGCTCAGTCAGTAAAGCAGCAGACTCTTGATTTCAACTCAGGTCGATCTCAGGGTCATGAGATCAAGCCCCACATCAGGCTCTGCGCTAAGCATGGAGTCTGCTTGGGACTCTCTCTCCCTTTCTCCCTCTGCCCCTCCCCTTTTTCTCTTTCTCTCTAAAATAAATAAATACATCGTTAAATGCTGAAGTTCTTTATGCCTTTAAGAAAAAAGATGAGTGGTCTCCATTTGAATCTCTACCCTAAGATATTCATTACTAGTAAAAGCTTAATGTTTACCCCTCCATGCTCTCCGCCTTCCAGACATATATGCATTTTAACAGGAAGAAACTTGGTCTAATTGAAGGGACTCTAGACCGGGGGAATTTGAATTTCAGGCTCTAGGAACAAGTATGGAGTAGAGAAATTCGGGACCAGGAGTAAGCCATTACTTATTATTTATTTGTTGTGTGGTATCTCCACTTTTTTGAAGCTTCTGATACAATTATGGTTCTGTACCCACAGACCCCCAAATGCCCATATTGAGGATTGAATAGCTGGAATCCTACCAGAACAAAGTTTATAAACCAGGATCATAAACGGAAAGACAGAGTGCCCAAAGGTTAACACACTGCTGTTTTACAGGATGAAAACTCGTATTACATCAGTGAAGTGAGAGCCTATTTGACAGTCGCAAACCCAGGTAAGCTGCTAGAGAAGGTCACTCCACTAGCAGTGACACTGTGCCTCGGGTTAGCTCGTTTTTCAGCCCATTGAATTTGCTCATCTTTGATGCTGCTTTGGAGAAGCCAATGGAGAAAGTAACCAGGAGAAGGCCATGCATCTTTGTATGCTTCCGTTTGCTCAGCTGCCTGTGAAGAAGGGGGGACTACGTTATGTCGGAGATCGTTATCAGCAACTCGAAAGAGTTGAGTGACTCTGGGGCAGATTTGCTAGTGATGGTGCAGTTTCTTCAGTACTCTTGGAATCATGCATTCATTCTACAAAAGTGTGGTTAGTGCCAGCTAGGTGCAAAGCCCTGTAAGAGGCAATAGAAATGCATATTAGCCAAACATATGGTCCCTGCTGTCATAGAGCTTACATTCTAGAAGTGGGGAGGGGACCACAAACAGGCACATTAAATTATAACAGTTAAGTAGTATTAAGTCCTATGAGCAAACACAAGCAGGTTGGGGTGGGGTGCAGAGGACTGGAAAGATATTTTTAGGTAGGGCTTTTGGGAAGCTCTCAGGGGAGGAAGACCTCTCTGAAGAGGTGAGGCTTGAGCAGAGAGATATCCCCATTTGGGGGCATGTGGGCCTGGGGAAGGTTTTTTTCAGGTGGCAGGAGCAACAGATGCACAAGCCCTTAGAAGCCAGCTTGCACATAGGTTCAGAGAGCGGCAAGTGTCACATGTCCCCAAGAGAGCGAGCAGAGCAACAGAGCAGGTCTGACGGACACCCGGGCCAGAACATGTAGGGCTTCTGCGTGAGGCAAGCTGAGGACTTTTGATTTGAGTTTAAAGTGTGAAAGGATGTCAGTGGAGGGTTTGATGTAGGGAAATGGTATATCAGATTTACACTGATAAAGATTCCGTTTGGTTGCTGTATCGAGAATGGCCCACAGTGGGGCCAGTTGAGAGAACTCCGGTAAGGTTCCCATCCAGGAAAGTAATGCTCCCTGTCCAGTGGGGGGAAATTTCTTAGGCGACTCAAATGTTTCTCTTGAAAGCCCAGAGTTTGATAGCAAACCATTGCTGGGCACCTCCTCTGTGTCACTAACTGTACAAAGTTTTCATGTCTGTTTTCTCCTTTTTAAAATTCTATCTTATGACGTGCTTAAGCTTATCTTATTAAGGAACCTACGCTAAAGAAACTTGCCAAGAAATGAAAATGTCGAGAAATGTCTATTTAAAATATAACATATTTTATTGATATTGTTCAAGAGGATATTATCCATGATTATTGTTTAAAAGTAAGTAAGATGTCACAGTTGAGAATTCACTTTAATATATAGTACCTCTCTTAGACGACTGTACTCACAGAGGCTGGGGAATAAATATTGTGCACGCTAACAAAAATTAGCTAATGTTATCACAAGGTATGGATGAATTTTAGCCAGGAGTCGGGTAGTAATGTCTCAAGAGGCAGGGAAAGGGAAAGTGAGACCAGAGGCTGAGTTAGAAGCTGAGAAAGGGGATGAAACAATTTAGGTCCCCCAAATCCAGGCTCAACAGAAGCAGGAGGAACTGTAGGAGTCACGATGATGATAATTTGCACGTCAGCGGTGGCGGTGGTGGTATTATAACAGTAGTCAGTTGTAATTACAGTGGTAATGACTGTTGTAATGTTAGTGGGAGTGATCGAAGTAAACTACCCTGGGATATAACACATGATATAGCGGTGTCCATGGATAATTCAGGGCATCGTGTAGGGCATTTGAATGTACATATGCGAGAGTCTAACCACTTACTAGCTGTAAGCTCTTAGGCAAATAAATATTTTCAGTTCTCTGACTCTCCATTTCCTTGTCTATAAAATGGAAACAGTAGAACCGATCTCAAAAGATTATATGAGAATTAAACAGGACAAGGGTGCCTGGGTGGCTCAGTCGGTTAAGCGTCTGCCTTCAGCTCAGGTCATGATCCTGGGGTCCTGGGATCGAGCCCCACATTGGGCTACCTGCTCAGCAGGGAGTTTGCTTTTCAACCTCTGTGCCTTCCCCTTCTTGTGTGCTCTCTCAAAAAGAAAAGAGAAGAAAGGAAAGGAAAGGAAAGGAAAGGAAAGAAAGGAAAGGAAAGGAAAGGAAAGGAAAGGAAAGGAAACAAAGAATTAAGCAGGACAGTGCCTGCAGAGTACTTGTGTGGTTATTCCTGGCACATAGCAAGGAGACCCTTAATGTGGAAGGCTACCTTAGACACGGGCAAACACACCCACAGAGGCAGGAAAGGAGGGAGACTTTCAAGCCCCCTCATTAATAGCCCATGGGTATTCCTTTCAGGCACATCTTTGATAAATTCATGAAGGTCCATAGTCCAGTCCTCAATCGTGAGAGCTGTCAGCAAGCACCCCCTACATCTCTTCAAGGAGACATTTAAACCAAGGTCATGAAACTGATGTATAAAATCAAAATCTAAACGTGTGTGTTTATCATGCAACTATTTCTTATGGTAATTGCCAAGGAGACTAGACAGTTGGGTCGTCTGGCCAGTGAAATTTCTCCCATTTAAGAAGCCAAAGTATAATCAGAAGGGTGTAGGATGAATGTAGCACTAGAACAAATGGAGTTAATTATATGATTAAAATGTTTAACCCCACCTGCCTTGAAGCATATGCTTCCTTGAAAAGGGTGTACCTCTCCTAAAACAGCAGCAGTCCCTGAGCAGGTCTTTCTCTCCCTGGCAGCACTCGGGTAGACAGAGATGGGCCTCTCCCTTCTCTGTGTCCCCATGGATGGATATAACACCCCTCCAAATGATGGGATCAGCCTGTCCTTTTGCTCTATTAATACAGTCTGGTAACATGCAGATGCTCCACTTGGTGACTGCACACGTCTGTTCTGGTTCACTAAGGGTACATGTGATTGTCACAGAGAGCAATCTTACTTCTCTTATTTCTGAGGTCTTTGCGGGCACTTCTCTGTAGTCCCTAAGCACTGACAATAGTCCCCACCAACTCTGCCCCCAACGATTCAAGACAACTGAAGAAAAATTTCCTAAACGTTCTCATTTCAATGTTATCACATTCTAATTTATGTGAGTTTGCCCGACATACTACATAATACCAGAAAAAAAGTCCCCAAAGAGCACCAGAGTGGGTCTTCATGAAGAGAAGGCAGAACCCCTGAGAGCCACATCTTAGTGAAGGCCATTGAACTGCATATGGACCCCTGGTAACAGCTGACACTCAATGGATATATGCCAACAAGTGTCTATATTTCATTTTTTGTGTTTTCAGAGAAAATTTACCAAGGAATGAAAAGTTCTGTGGTGATGTTTGAGACTGTGGTTGGGCATTCCTTCAAATGTGTGAGTGAACAGAGCATCCAGATGTCAACTCACCTTCAACTGAAAACAATGAATGTCCAATATCAAGCCTTTGATTTCGAAGATGACCACTTTGGAAATGGTAAGTCAAATCTTCATCATGTCGCAAACAAAAACTTCGGAGACCCAAGAGTAGTTTCAAATTGTTTTGTGTGTGTCTAACTGTCAAAAGGGACAAGAATCACATGAACTTCCTACAACAGTATGGTTCCACGAAGCTCTTAGGGCCGAGTTTCTCTAACTTTCCCTCCTGCCATTCCTTTGAGTGAATACCAACCTCAAAATTGGACACTACCATGTTCATGTCCACCAGTCTCCCACAGCAGGATACATTCTCCTTGCATGATGTATTCTGACTCCTCAAGTGTATTTGGAGACTTTAAAGATCCTGAATAGTAGTAATATCTAAAATTCAAGATTTCAGAATAGATTTTTTTTCCACTTGCAGAGGGAAAAAAGAAAGTTGCAATAGTAATGTTAGCCCCCCTCTTCTCAATTACGAGCTTAATTCCCCTGGCTAGAGCTTCCTTATAGTTGGTGTTAGTTTCTATGCAACTTCTGCTTTGAGTTCTAACCACTACAGAGAGAAGCAGGTCCTAGGCAGAAGGCCAGGGACAGATGAGGGTGACTTTCTGAAAAAGCCTTTTTTTCCCTTCTGGGAAAATGGGTTACAGGATTGCTACATATGTCCAGGAATTGAATTTCAGTTTCTAAAACATTCCTCTCATAATAACTAAGAACATTATGAGTACCTCTCAATTTTCATAAATAGATTTAGTTAGAAGTTTAGCTGTAAATTAAATTTCTGGAATGTGAGTCCAACTTCTCTTAGTGTTCCATTATAAACTTGAAGGTGTCGACAAAAACCTTCTGATACACTCTCTGGGAGGCACTGAGCAGAGGAAGGATTAAAGTGTCGCTGGCCTTGGATCCCCTGATTTCTGTAGGTTTTGTCTGGAGTCCTCAAACCTCTGCCACCATTTTGGACCTTAACCACAGTGCTAAGATAAAAATATTAAAATTTCTTAGTAGGTGTGGCCCTACAAAATGTGGCACTTTGTCATCTCGTCTCAAAACTTCCAATTTGGGGAAACTTACAAATTCATGATGAGGGTTTGAAAAGCCTCTGTAATTCATCATGTGGTCTTAAAAAATAAGGTACACACTTGCTCTTCCTCCTCCTCCAAACCTCTGTGAAACAGGAAGTGAGCAGGTGGGAAATCGTGTAGTGGCAGAGGTGAGAAATAAAACCTTTCGGCACCATACACCTGGCCTCTCCTAGCAGTGCCCCCAAGGAGATATAGAAAATTTATCTTTTCGTTTTTTCCTGCCCTTCCTCCCCCTTTCATATAATTCTCAACCTCCCACATTCTTAACCCATTTTAGAGAGCTAAAATCCCAGAGCCTGTAAAAGGTTTCTCCAGTACCTGGAGCCCCAGGCTATCCACCAGCAACCTTTAAGAAGCAGAGTCTGGATAAAAAATCTTGGCCATGCAATTTGGGGCAGGTCTCTGTTGCCAGAGGTGGGAAAACTTGGCCTCAGAACTTACCTGGGGTTACAGGTCTGATCCTGACTCTCTGGACCAAACTGACGTTTCCCAAAGTTGGACCTGCCTCCTAACGGCAAGAGAATCACCTGGGCCCCACCTCCAATGCACTGAATCATAATTTCCTGGGTGTGGGGACAGGGTATCTGCAATTTAAGTGATCACAACCACTGCACACTTCCGATCATCGCATTGACTTTTCCCTCCTCGTTTTCACCTATCCATGTCTGAGGCAGCTGTTGGGAAGCCCAGAAGCTCCACCTTTCCCCCTGGGTTTCCTTCTCTGCATGGCTGAGGCAGGCAGGGGCAGTATCACTTCCCAGCATTGCGGCCAGCCTATAACACCTGTTATCTGACTTCAATTGCAGCGGATGAATGCTTCACTGACAGAAACAGGAGAGAAAACCCTGTGGCCGTGGGCCTGAGTATCGCAGTACTGCTTGTCGTTTTGCTAACAGCATGTCTCATGGCCAGCAAGAGGCCCAGTAGAGGATATGAACGCATGTAAAGCCCCACCTTCTTCAAAAGTCGCAAGGTTAAGGCCTTGGGTATTCTGACTTCATATTCAGCCTGAAGTGAAGGGATCAGTTTTTCTACTTGCCTATCCAACCCTCCCAATCTGATTAGGAAACCTGGTTTTCCGCTGCGGGGCCATTGAAAGGTTACCTAAAAGGTAGCCTCCATCCACTTTCTCTTGTTGGCACAGGGAGGCTGTGCCATATGGGCTTGAATTCCACCCTCTACACCTGATAATACAGGGCTGGCTTGGAGAATTAGGACAAGAGGCAGGGACATGAAGAAGGTGCTTGGGAGAAGGAGAAAGCAAATACCTAAAGGGAGAATGATAAGAAACATAAGAAACATGATAAGACATTTTCAAACTGCACTGATTTTTCTTACACATTTTTAAGAGTCTCAATATCCAGTTTTTAAAAAATTACAGTTATAAAAAAATTCATTTCAAAATAGATTCTAAAGTGATTTTAAACTCCCGGATTTTGCCCAATTCCTGGTTTACTTGAATTACAGAATGGTGTTAATAGAATACTGTTTTTAAAAAGACATTATATGCTATTATAATGTAATACTAGTAAAAAAAAAATAGATAACTTCCCAACGTTTCATTTAAAAAAAAATTTTTTTTTTTTTTAATGTAAAGCACCCACCACAGATCTTGGCAAACAAAAGAGGCTCCATAAATTTTAGTTCTCCAATTTCTTCACCTTCATTTATTGTCTGTCTCCTTCACATTTTTTTTCTGCTTTGTCTCTGTTTTTCTTTGATCCTTAGTCTATCCTTGCAAATTTGTTAATTTGGGCCATTGTGGGGAGGGGATGTAGGCAAGCATCAAAACAATCAGGAATTGCAAAGAGAATAGGTAGATCTATCCCAGAGTATTACCCACTTTCCTCTTAAGCAAACATTTACAAAAAAAAAAAAAAAATCATAAACCACGAGGTTCCTGATTGGGAGAGATTGATATGTGGAGGAAAAATTCTATCAAATATGGCTTGGAATGTTATTCATGATTTTCTATTACATTGTTTAAAGAGGAGAATTGAAGAGGCACCTGGGTTGCTCAGTCTGTTGAGCCCGTGACTCTAGATCTCCCCTAAGCTCTTGATTTCAGGGTCCTGAGTTCAAGCCTGGCCTTGGGCTCCCTGTTGGGCACAGAGCCTACATTTAAAAAAAAAAAAAAAAAAAAAAGGAAATAGGAGAATTGAGGTTTTTATTTCCAAAAAAAGGGAGAGTAATGGGCTTCTGGGTGTTTTTAATTGCTTTTACTAACAGAAGTGTTCTTCTTTTTCTTTATTTGCCAGAGGTGCCATTCATTGTTTTTAATAGGAAGTTTATGAACCTTGGCAACAGCTCCATAACCTCTGCTTATCTAGGGCATATTCTGGCTTTCTCTGGAAGGATTTTAGCTCTCTCCACTTTCTTAGAAGTGAGGGGATAGGGAGGGCACACAGCAGCTTCAAGAGAGCTTTAAGAGCCCCTAGGACATTTGGAGTGTTAGGACATTCCTGTTTCCTCCTTACAACAGGAGGTGTTGAGGAAAATCTGGGCTGTGCAAGGCCCTGGTGTTTCCCAGAGTGACTCAAGCTTACCAGGAAGGGCTTGCTTTTGGAGAGATGCCATCTCCATCTCCAGCAGGACCTCCAACAGGTCCCTCCAGCAGCCATCCACAAATACCCGTCTCCCCACTCCCCTTTCCAGCTCTGTCTCAAGTGTGCTCAAGAGCTTCTATACCAAGGAGCATGAGTTGCTTATTCACCGTGCCACTGACCAGCCTGTAGAATGACTAAAGGAAGGTTACTCTTCGAGTGTGTGGAAATGTCCATGGGAAGGGACGTGGAGTTAAAATCAAGAAGAGAGGGATAAGGCAGTTCACATAAATTCAACTTTCCTTTCTACCATCTTCAGTGAGTTCTTTGGGGTGACAGCTGCTGCTTGGAGTCCTGTTATCAATGAATTAATATTCTAGTAAGCAAAAAAGAGCAAAGGTTTCATTTGGAAGACTAGTAAATACACCCCAATGCATTCCTGCCCCGCAGTTCTGCCCACTTTCTGTAGTGATTTCTGGGGAGGGTCCCAGATTGCAACTGCGACAAGTGGCCTCTCCCGCCCCTGGGTTCCTCTGGTGCTGCCCCGGAATCCTACTCTCACAGCTGTAGTTCCAGGGGTCCCAGGCTTACTGCAGAGCGCGCCTGGTCGCTTTCTGGGATCCCCCCGACCGAAGCCCTAGCCGTGGGGGGGGTTGCTCTGTGGGCCTTTCCAGCGGCTGTGCTATCCCCTTACCTTTAGCGCACCTGCTGCTTGCCCGTCCTGAGGGTTTCAACTCCATTTTTCTCTTATGCAGAGGGTAGAGAATCCTGAATTCACCCTTCCCAGTACAACCCACCTAGGGATAATAGAAACCTTCAGGAACGCCCAGCTAGAGATAATGTATCCATTGTTAATTTTGATGTGTTTCCCTAGCATGAATATTGTTTTATAAACTGGAGCATACAGAGTACACAATTTGGAATCCTTTGTTACGTGTGCATCATAAGCATTTCTCTGTGCTATTAAAGGTGCAAAGTGTCATTATTACAGCTGCTATGAATACGCTATCAACATCCTATAATAATTTACTTAATTATTGTGTTGTTGAGAATTTTTATTGTTTTTAGGTTTTCACGAATATGTGGTGATTAAAGAATTACACATGAATTAAAAAACAGACAAGACATTGCTTAACAGATGTGTATAAATGTGTGCCTGAATTTCGCTTTTGCCTCATAAACTGTTTAAAATGGTTATAATTTATTCTGCAGTACTGATTCTTAATTTTTAAGAAAAAGTGGAAACAAAAGAAATACATGTAGATGGTTTAAAGATTTTATTACAGAAATATATGAAAAGAAAAAGCAGAGCTAAAATCGTGACTAGAATTTCCCTCACAGAATTTCCTTCCTCATTATCAAATAAATTGGGGTCGGGGGGGGAGTGTTTAAAATCATCAGTGGCAGTCAAGATATAATCTAATGCAATAAACTTTTAAAACTGGTGAACAAAAAAGAAAAAAGATTCAGAAGAACAGTTGAGAGGACAGCAGAGCTGGGCTCTGGGCACCTGTCCCCCCAAGTATACTCACCAGGAAGCCATATGATGAGAGAAAAAAATCTCTTCAACACTTAACTACCATTCCTAAAACTGGAGAGAAAAAGACTGGTTATTTCATCTCTTCTCATCTAGGAGTAGTGAAAATGGCTACTGGGAAGAGGAGGCAGAGTAAACACAGAGACTGATGGAGGTGAACTGGGGAGCCAACCCCAGATCACTGGATATCCCCAGGATGTGGCTAAGTCCCAAGGTACAGAAAAGAAGATAGACTCCAAATAGATAGCTCAATGGGAAACATTAACTGATCTCAGACACAGTGGGAAGAAAAGCCCTAATTTACCCGAATGATATTAAAGGTAACGCAATGTCCTGGATGAGATGCTCAAGGATGAGCCGAAAAAGACTGCCTGGCTGGTCAGTCAGTGGAGCTGGCAACTCTTGATCTGGGGTTTGTAAGTTTGAGTCCCATGTTGGTTGTAGAGATTTCTTAAAAATTAAAAACCTTAAAAAAAAAAAAAAGGAATATGCAAGATAAAAACAAGTTCTATGACCACTATGCAACATTACTGCAGCAAAATAACATAAGACTTATATTAGATCAAAATATGGCTGTAGAGTTTAAGTTTTGCAAGATGAAAAATATTCTGGAAATGGGTAATGGTGATGGTTATAATGAAAGAGTGGGGTGAACGGGAGATTACACTCCTACAAGTGAACAAATTGGGCATCTGCCCTCGGTGCAGAGTCTGTTCAAGATTCTCTCTCCCTCTCCCTCTTCCTCCCCCATGCCCCTTCCTCCACTTGTACTCTCTCTCTCCCCGAAAAAAAAATAAATTAAAATCTTCAAAATGTATTGTTAAATGAAAAAAAGCATAATGTACAATAATAGTGAGAAAAGGAGGGGGTGCCTGGATGGCACAGTTGTTAAGCATCTGCTTTCGGCTCAGGTCATGATTCCTGGAATCGCGCCCCACATCGGTCTCCCTGATCTGCAGGAAGCCTGCTTCTCCTTCTACTCCCCCTGCTTGTATCCCTCTCTCACTGTCTCTCCATCAAAGGAGTAAATAAAAATCTTAAAAAAGAGAGAGAGAAAGGGAGGAAAAAATATACTTTGATTTTTGCTTATATCTGAGAGATTGGAAATGTATATAAAAAGCCAAATGGTTAGGGTGCCTGGGTAGCTCAGTGGGTTAAAGCCTCTGCCTTCAGCTCAGGTCATAATCCCAGGGTCCTGGGATCGAGCCCCACATCAGGCTCTCTGCTCAGCAGGGAGCCTGCCTCCCCACCTCTCTCTCTGCCTACTTGTGATCTCTGTCAAATAAATTAAAAAAAAAAATTAAAAAGCCAAATGGTTACAGCAGGGGGAACTGAGCTGGAAAAGGGTGAAAGTGGAACTTCTCAATGTACAGCATTTTATAGTATTTTGACTTTGAATTGTGAATGTGCTATTTGAAACAAATTTTTTAACCATAGGAATGACAGTTATCAAATAGAATTGAAATAATGTAAACCCAAACAATGATTGAAAAAATAATATATCTATTCAAAGTTTGAGTTGGGAGGAAGAGAGATAGAAAGGAATCTGCCTGTGCTCATCTTTCAAAACACTATCAATAGATAATGTCTAAATTGGAAACACAGGATTTAGAAAACATATAATGTCCTGTCATTTATTTCATAACCCTCTTAATTCATTTCATAATCCTTTAGTGTGTATTTATAATCTCTTTTTTGAACCTTAAAGGGATCTTTTATGAAACAATACTTTCTGAAACAAAGATACATTAATTTGAAGTTCAGTAACTGTCCCAGTTTTGTTTTAGCTTTTTTTTTTCTTCTGTGAAATCAAATAAATGAAAATCAACAATTTTGGTAAAATAGCACTTGCATGATCCTATATTAATACAAGTGTTTGTACTTATTTTTCTGCCCATCCATCCTTGTAGGTGAAGTTATATTGGTTCATGTTTTAGCAAGGATAATTTCTGGGTGGGTAGTTTTCAGGTGATTGGTTTTGTTAGGGGTCCAGGGGAGGTTTGCCCAAAATGTTCCACAAAGGCATATTGATTATTTTGAATTGAAGCTACTTGGGAAACAAGGACATCCACAGATCCTCCTCTGTCACCCTGAAAGCAGAAAATTAATGTCCCATGTGAAAGATACCACCCCTGTATTAAGAAATAAAAAGACATTCTTATCACCTGAGAAAGGAACTTGAAAGCCACGAAAGCTATAGAAACAAATCCTGTTACTTTTTACTAATTTACCGTCTCAGCCCAATTCCACTTAGAATTCCTTACTAATTGAACCTTCCAAACGTCTGTTTTCTTTATCCTGTCAATTCCTTGCAAGTATATTATCTCTTTGTCTAAAATGTATCAAAACTGCCTGCCTTGGTCATTTCTTTGGGTGTCAGTTTCATTATTGGCCCTCTGTGCACACATAATAAAATTAAGGTTTTTTTTTTCTATTAATCTGTAATTCTTAAACCAATTGGAAGAATCTTGGAGGAAAGAAGAAATTTCTTCCTCTCCTACAGTTTTTACTTTTTTTTTTTGAGTTTTCGTAAATCATCTCAATTATTTATAATGAGAAAATACCATTTTAAACAAATAGAATGATGTTTCTTTAAGCATACAGCACACACACACACACTCAGATATGTACAGAGGAAGCAAATGCCTTCAAAGGTTTGCAGCGATTCATTCAAGTGGAAGGACTGCAGTGATCAGATAATTATTTTCTTTGTGTACTTTTCTGAATTTTAAAAACATTTCAGCAATGTGACATTAAATAGTATAAAACTATATGGAGAGTAAAAGTTGCTCTCGGGGTTCCTGGGTAGCTCAGTCCGTTAAACGTCTACCTTTGGCTCAGGTCATGATCCCCGGGTCCTGGGATCAAGTCCTACATCGGGTTCCTTGCTCAGTGGGGAGTCTGCTTCTCCTTTTCCCTCTGCTCCTTGACCCTGCTCATACTGTCTCTCCCTCTCCAATAAATAAATAAAATATTTTTTAAAAATAAGATTTTTTAAATTTATTGGAGAAGGAGAGAGAGCACACAAGAGCCAGGGAGAAAAGGCACAAAGGGAGAGAGAAGCAGAGTCACCACTGAGTGGGGAGCTGGATGTGGGACTCAATCCCAGGACCCTGAGTTCATGACCTGAGCCAAAGGCAGACTCTTAACCTACTGAGCCACCCAGGAGCTCCGAAATAAAATCTTAAAAAAAAATAAAGTTGCTCTCTCTATTCTCATCCTAGCCCTTCCCCAGTATCTTGCTTATCTTTTCACTTCAGGTGCATGGGCACATTTGTTTGTATTCATGCAACCCTCTGCAGATCTTAGGGGACCTCTCTGTCAGCTCACTGAGATCTACCACATTCTTTGTGTGGCTACATTATATTGTATTGTATGGATATGACATTTTAAATTTTGGATGGATATCTAGATTATCCACTTTGTTCTCATAAAATGAGATTGTTGTAACATGTCTTTGTATATTCACATGAATATATTGTTAGTATAAGTTCCTAGTAGTGGAATTACTTTAGGGTATATGTTCTACATTTTTTTTGTATTTTTTTTCCAAATCATTTTAATCAAATTAACTTCTTAATTTGTCAATGTTCTTTTCTATCTAAGAAATATATATATATATATATATATATATATATATATATACATATATACATATATATATATGTATATATATATGTATATATATGTAACAGGGTTGCCTGGGTGTCTCAGTCAGTTAAGTGTCTAACTCAGGTCATAATCTCAGGGTACTGGGATCAAGCCCTGTGTGGAGCTCTGTACTCAGCGGGAAGTCGGCTTGAGATTCTCTCTCCCTTTGCCCTTCCCCCACCTCATGTGTGCCTGCTTTTTCTCTCTCTATGATAAATAAATCTTTGACTTTAGATACATATATAGAAATACATATATAACAAAATTGTGTACTCTAAAAGGACTTATGAAAAGCAACATTTCCCTGTCCTTCCTCTAAGAGACAAAGTACTTTTAACTAATTTTAATAATTTCTTTTTTTTTTAATATTTTATTTATTTATTTGACAGACAGAGATCACAAGTAGGCAGAGAGGCAGGCAGAGAGAGAGAGGAGGAAGCAGGCTCCCTGCTGAGCAGAGAGCCCGATGCGGGGCTCGATTCCAGGACCCTGAGATCATGACCTGAGCCGAAGGCAGAGGCTTTAACCCACTGAGCCACCCAGGTGCCCCTAATTTTAATAATTTCTTATTGTAACTACTTTGGTAATTCTTTTTAAAAATGTTAAAAAGCTTTCTTATTTCTTAATTTATTAGCTTTAAACTACTTATTATGGTAGATAAGGATTTCATACTCTTACGCCATTACTTTTATGGTTATATTTTTGTTTTTTGCCAAATTAATAAGGTATATATTATTATAATTATGTAAGTATTTCCACTGCCATGTCAAAAGTGTAGGACAAGCACAATTCCTATCTTGTAGAGATTTGTTGTTTCCTGGAATCTCTATCATTCGCTCTCCCCTGGTCCCTTCTGATTCTTTTTTCTCTGACCGCAGGTAAGACTTGATCCTTGATTCATTTTGATATTGGCTCATGCAAGGATCTCATGGATATATTATCTATTCTTTTTCTTCTAAGATATTATTCTAATATTTGAAATTTTGACCAAAAGTCTTCTTTGCATGTAGTTTAAATTTAAATCCTTGCCCCCACCTTATTCTTCCATCCTATTCTCCCCTTAGCCACCCATAGGCAATTACTTTTATTAGTTTATCATGCATTCTTATCCTTCCAAGTTTTCTTTAAGTAAATGCAAGCAAATATATCTTCATTTCTTCTTTATTTACACAAAGCATTGTAGTACTATATTCAATTTTCCATGCATTGCTTTCCCCCTCTTAACATATACTGGAGATTTTTCTTTTTTGACACACAGTGTTACAGTAGTTTCAGGTGTACAACATAGTGATTCAACTTCTCTATGGGTTATGCTATGCTCACAAGTGTAGCTACTCTCTGTCACCATGCATGCCATTACAATATTATTGACTCTATCCCCTATGCTGTGCCTTTCATTCCTGTGACTCATTCATGCCATAATTGAAGCCTGTATCTCCCATTCCCCTTCACCTACTCTGCCCATCCCCTCAGCCTCCTTCCCTCTGGCAACCAACAGTTTGTTCTCTGTATTTATAGGTCTGATTTTGCTTTGTTTGTTTATTCATTTGTTTTGTTTTTCTGGATTCCATATATGAATGGAAATC
Organism: Enhydra lutris kenyoni; assembly: GCF_002288905.1. Taxonomy (NCBI): domain Eukaryota; kingdom Metazoa; phylum Chordata; class Mammalia; order Carnivora; family Mustelidae; genus Enhydra; species Enhydra lutris. The sequence goes on from NW_019154086.1 coordinate 8,546,969, forward strand.
ACAGGGTACTTGTCTTTCTCAGTCTGACTTGTTTCACTGAGCATAATACCCTCCAGGTCCATCCATGTTGTTGCAAATAGCAAGATCTCACCCTTTTGTGGCTGCATAATATTCCATTGTGTGTGCATACCACATATTCTTTATCCATTCATCTACTGGCTCTTATCTATCCTTGAATAAGATATAGATATAGTTTTCTACTTAAGTGTGTTCAATGACATACCTTCTTTTCCTTGGGGCTCTCCATCTTTCTCCAAGGGGAGACTGATTACATTTTAAATGAACTGAATAAGCACTCTCCAATGAAATAAAGAAAAAAGTTTTGACAAATTTACAAACTCTCATTTTTAAGCTCTTATGAATATTTAGGTCTGTTTTCTAATGTTTTTAGCTCATTAAACACAATAAAAAGAACGTTAAGTGTAGCAAAAATGTTTTACATTTTTGAAAACATGGATAAACATCACACATTTTCAAGAGATCGTGTGTAATGTAACAGAAGTCTCTTTATGTAAACACATTCTACTTTGCAGAGAGCACACCTGGAAGAAAATGGGTCTAACAATTATTAAATATTGAATAATTGCTGAGAAGATAAATGTGTCTTATTTAATCCTTCAACAATTTTATATATTATTTGTATATATATTTGTATATATAATATATATATTTGTATACAGTATATACAAATATATACGATATATATTTGTATATATATTATATATATATATATATATATAATATATATATATGAAATGAATGAGGAAAGTGCAAGGTTCCATAACTCATCCCGGTTCACACAGTTAGTGGTGGAATTAAAAGTCAAGCCCGGTTGTGTGTCAACTATACTTAAATTTTTTTTTAAAGATTTTATTATTTATTTGACAGACAGAGATCACAAGTAGGCAGAGAGGCAGGCAGAGAGAGAGGAAGGGAAGCAGGCTCCCTGCTGAGCAGAGAGCCCGATGCGGGACTCGATCCCAGGACCCTGAGATCATGACCTGAGCCAAAGGCAGCGGCTTAACCCACTGAGCCACCCAGGCGCCCCTCAACTATACTTAAATTTTAAAAAAAAGTCAGGTTAGGATTTGACTCTCAAGTTCATATCCTTCCTACTCTAGCCCACTTTCTGGTCTGTCCTCACTGAACCTTACCTGCTATCTTGTATTTTTTTTCTCTCTCTCTCTTAGTGGACGAGTGTTCGTCTGACTACACAATTGTGCTTCCTGTGATTGGGGCCATTGTACTTGGTCTCTGCGCTGTGGGTTTGATTGTCTATGGAATCCGCCTAAGACGCGAATCATCTGGATACCAGAGAATCTAATTGGTGCCCAGGGGAAAAGAATGTAATGGCATTTAGAGAATTCTTTCATCGGTTCCAGGGTATTGGGGATATTTCCAGGATATTTCCTTAGAATTAGTGCTTCCAACAATGTAAACCACCATCTTTCACAAACCCCAAGTCATTTCTGATTGAAGTCCAAGCAGCAAATCGTTTCTGCAGAGTGTTTGTTCATTTTATGAATGATCTAGTGAGTTGTTTCAGAGTATTTTCCAACTTCCTGCAAAATATTTTAACCATTCCTAAGTCAACATTTGAGATATGTTAAATTAACATAATGTATGCAAAGTGGTATATGCTTCCAAATTATAAACTTAAATGTCAATTGTAATTAAAGCTACCTGTGCACATTGGGGATTTTATTTTATCCTTCATCTTTCACATTTAAAAAAAAAATGCCTCTACTTTACCTATGAAATGGACTTCTAGTGCTTTTACTCTCCATGTTTTATATGATATACATATATCTGATGACCTGCTTGTCTTCTTTCCACATTAATTTTTTAAAAATCATGAAAAAAACTACCATATCACAGGTTGTCTAGGTTTGACGTGAAACTAACAAGAAGAACAAATCAACTTATAATCTTGATGACTCCTCCTTCAGAATCACTAGAGACTCAGAACTCGGTGGCTATGGACAACAGAATTCACTAATAAGCCAGAAACAATAGCCCTTAATTTTTTAACGCATCTATGCCAGACACTAGGCTAAGTTTAGATACAGCCCATTTAATTCTCACAACTTATAGATGAGTAAACTCAAACTTCAGGAAATGAATCCCCTCCATGTCACCAGCTCACAAGTGGCAGACGCAGAATTTGAGTGCCAGCTGGTCTGTGGTAAGATCTCTGGACTTTTCATTACACCATTGACACTGACTGCTACCTGAAGCCTCACACCAGCGCACACTCCTTTTTCACAGAGAAAATTAATTTCTCCAGAGTCATGAGAGATTAGGAGACACGAAATGAGGACTTGATAGGTAATGAAATAGCTGATCTTCAACAAAGTTCTCTACCTCCTTGAAGGGGGACTGGGGGACTCTGAATGAAAAACACGGGTTTCTTATTTGTATAGGATTGTGCCACTGTGGCTCTAAAGATAAAGGAATGGAGGAAACTTCTTAAGTCATTTTTTATTTCTTTGAAAATAGAGAAATCTAACCACCAACCACCTTTTCTTTCTTGACCGTAGATCCCCCTCTTGTGGTAACTTGCTTCTTCTGCACTGTTACAGCCACATTTTCTATCCTAATTCACTTCATTCAGTAGAACAACCTGCCAAGAATTGATTCCTGCTTGTTTTTACAACTAAAGAAAGGAGCTAAGTCTACTAACAGAAAAGACCACATAACCCTAGCATTCTTTAGGAAAGGATTAATTCAGGTCACCCTAGAAGACAGGTTGACTTTCTTGACTTGTTCTCTTATGAGTCAGTAGGGTTGGCAAGATTCTCGGTTTAGTCTTAATAGAATATTGAATTGTATTAGAAGTTTTTGTAATAAAAACTTTATTTGGAGGTGAATTTATGTCATTCCTGTCTTATAATTTGATTTTTGTTTACTATCGTAGTGGAGGTTCTTGCTTGAATCAATACAGTACATCATCTTTTTATGACTTATTTTATGGACTATTCTCTACCGCCACTTTACTACTAACTAGGAAGACCTAATGAGAGAATCTGAATTTTTGAGAAGAAAACCACATTAAAATTATAAATTAAATCTCTCAACTTTTAGACCAGACTAACTGACTAGATTACTGGTATACTTGACTGCTGCCACCATTTATCCATTCATTTATTCATTCATTCAACCAACATCAATTAAAGCCTTACTAAATGCCAGACACTCTGGTAGGGGCTGAGATAAATAAGAAGTCCTGTATTAGCTGTATTAGTCCTGTATAGCTATGGAACAAGGTAACCCAAAACTTAGCAGACTAAAAGAACACACATTTATTATCTCACACAGGTTCTGAGGGTCAGAAATCCTGGAGTAGCTTAGCTGGGTGGTTCTGGTTCAGGTTCTCTTACAGTTCTCTTATGGTTAAGCTGTCATCTGAAAGTTCAACTGGGGCTGAAGGCTCTGCTTCCGAGTTCCCATCATGTGGCATATCTACAGGAATACTCACAACATGACAGCTGACTTTCCCCAGGTGAGTGGTTCAAGAGAGAGAGACTGACCACCTATTCACAAAATTTACATACCATTCACTTGTGTTGAATTCACACCAACTATTTCTGGTATGTTATAGAGTGAAGACCAGGAGAGGTGGAAATCAGTGGGAGCCATCTTGGATACTGGCTACTCCAGGTCCACTGTCAAGGTTGAATTACTGGTTTACTTTTGGGGGGCATTTCAGGTAAATATATTCCAGTATGTACACAAAGAAAAGTGGCTTAATAGGAAACTATACAAAGGGTAATGATGGTAGGACCCTAACCAGCCTGCTGCCAACTTTGCCCCAAGTAGAGCACCTCCCCAGGAGAGCAGCTCCTCAACCTCTGGTGCTAACAGTCTATTGACCAGCAGCTGTTCAGGCAGACTTGCCTGTTCACCAGGCCTGGTTGTTGGCTCATTGGTCTACAATGTTAATTGATGGCTTTGCCTCAAGAATTTGTTAACTCTTTGTCATAATATAATCCAAAGAGATCTGGACCACACAGATATCCCACAAGACATCACACCGAACAATTACTTTGATGACATTATGCTAATTTGACAGGACAAGCACAGAGCCATTCTTATGTTGGAGGCCCGGGGAAGACATGTGTATTACAGGAAATAGGAGACAAACCCGATGAAGATTTAGGTAGGGACTAACTAATTCATTGAAGTTTTTAGGGACTCAGGGGGTCAGAGGCATGCCAGATATCCCCCCAAAATAAAACACAAATATTTTGCATCTTGCATCCTTTCCATGAAGAAGAAACCATAGGGCACCTGGGTGGCTCAATGGGTTAAGCCTCTGCCTTCGGCTCAGGTCATGATCTCAGGGTCCTCAGATCGAGTCCCGCATCAGGCTTTCTGCTCAGCAGGAAGCCTGCTTCCTCCTCTCTCTCTGCCTGCCTCTCTGCCTACTTGTGATCTCTCTTTGTCAAATAGATAAATAAAAATCTTAAAAAGAAGAGGAGGAGGAGGAGGCAGAGGAGGGGGAGGGGGAGGGGGAGGGGGGAGGGGGAGGGGGAGGGGAGGACCAGGTAGGTCTTTCTAGGGTCTAGAGACAACTTTACACAGCTAGGAAAATTCCTCTGGCCCATTTGCCAGGTGACATAGAAAGCTATCAGTTTTTAGTGGGGCCAGAGCAGGAGAGGGCAGGACAACAACTCTAGGCTTTAATGCAATCAGCTCTGCTGCTTGAGCGTACAATCAGGCAAACCTCATGTTGGAGGTATCAGTGGTGGGGAAACATACAGTATGGAATTTTTGGCAAACTCCAGTGGAAGAATCATAACACAGGTCCTGAGTACTCTGGAGGCCATGCCATTTGCTGCAGAAAAATAGATGCCCTTTAACATGAAGCTCGTGGCATGTTACTGGGTCCTGGAACACTTGACTTTAAGACACTGTTACCACATACCCAGAATTGCCCAGGTTGAGCTGACTTCTGTCAAATCCACTAAGTAATGAAGTTAATCTTAAAATGGTAATAGGACAGAGGTCAGTAAATTACAGTTCATGGTTTGGCCACCCGCTTTGGTAAATAAAGTTTTGTGGAGTACAGCCATGCCCATGTGTTTATGTATTGTCTACAGCTGCTTTACAACAGCAGAGTTGAATAGTTTTAACAGAAACCGGTCCACAAAACTTAAAATATTTATTATCTTCCCTTTTACAGAAAACTTGCCAGGCCTTCAGGTAGTTAAATGTTTAAATTTATGAGAAACTGCTGAAAGGTTTTTTCCAAAATGGTGTTTGTCTTTCTCTATCTGGCTAAGTTTACTGGACATAATGTCTTTCCAGGTTCATCCATGTTGTCCCACATGGCAGGATTTCTTTCTCATAGCTGAATATTGTTCCATTGTGTACATTTATACTGCATCTTCTTGGTTCATCCAGTCAATGGACACCTATGTGGTTTCCACAACTTGGCTATTGTGAATAATGCTGCAATGAAGGTGAAAGTAGAGATATCTTTACAAGGTACTGATTTCCTTTCTTTTGGATATATACTCAGAAGTGGGATTTCTGGCTTATATGGTAGTTCTATTTTGAATTTTCTAAGGCACCTCCATACTGTTTTCCAGAATGGCTATCCATTTTATATCTCCACCAACAGTGGCAAGTGCTCCCTTCTGTCTACATCTCCACCAACATTTGTTATCTTTTGTCTTTTTGACGATAGCCAACCCAAGTGGTGTGAAGTGACATCTCATCGTGGTTTTGGTTTATATTTCCCTGATGATTAATGATACTGACCACCTTTTCACATAGCTGTTTGCTATTTGTATGTCTTCTCTGGAAAAATGTCTATTCTGGTCCTTTGATCATTTTAAGGTGGGTTATTTGTTTTTTGCTCATTTTTTACAATTAGTGAACAGCATGCATCACTTCATTTTATTTTATTTTTTTAAAGATTTCATTTATTTGTCAGAGAGAAGGAAAGATAGAGAACACAAGCAAGGAGAACAGCAGGTAGAGGGAGAAGCAGGCTCCCGGCTGAGCATGAAGCTCCATGTGGGACTTGATCCCAGGACTCTGAGTTTATGACCCGAGCCAACAGCAAACACTTAACTGACTGAGCCACCCAGGAATCCCTATTTTTTGCTATTGAGTTGTATGAATTCTTTATATATTTTACATATCAACCTGTTGGTTTATAACCCTCCTGGAAGCTTCCCAGGTGCAATCTGAAACCAGTCCCCAATTTTCTCTTGCATTATGGTTCTTTTTTTCTTATTGATTTGTAGGAGATATTTATTTATTAAGGAAAGTAGTGCTTTTTTGTGATAAGAGTTATAAATTATTCCCAGTTTACTCTTTGTTTTTCCTATGTATGTTTTGCTGTGCAGATTTAAAAAAACTGAATTTGATTAATTTTCATTTATAGTTTGAGTATTGTGTTCCACTTAGGAAAACCTTCCCTCTTTTAAGATCTCCCATAGTGTTTTCTAGCCTCTTTTATGCTTCCATCTTTTATATTAATCTCTTATTTTTTTAGAATTTATTTTGATTTTAGGTATGAGAAGTAAGGATTCAACTTTATTCCTCAAAGAGCTAGCCACTTGTATCAATACCACTTCTTGAATTATTGAGTCTTAAAATCTAGAATGTATGTTGAATTTTACTAATGACCTGTTAAGCATCTATGAACATAAGATTTTTTAAACTATTAATAAGATTAATTAATCAATTATATGAATACTGAATCATTTCTTGTAACATCATCCAAGTTTTCAAATTTATTTGCTTAAAGTTGAGCAAAATTAGTCTCCAGCAAATCTATAATTTGTTTTCTGTATCTGTGACTTTTTCCCACTTATTTTTTTTTAATCATGGCAACTGTGCATTTTTCTCCATTTACTTTTATTAAATTAGTTAACTACATTATTAATTTCTTTTCTAAACCTCTGGATTTATTCTTTAATATGTTTTCTAAATTCGTTAATTTCTTCTTTTTTGTTGCTAATTTCTTTATTCGCTTTCCTTGTATTTATTTTTGTTTTTTAACCCTTGAATTGATTATTTTATTTCCACTATGAATTTGCTTACAAGCCCTGCTTTAACTATGTTCAAATAAGCATTTGTATGTAGTGTTTTTATTTTCTAGATATTCTGCAATTTGGGTTTTGACTTCCTCTATTTCCCAATAGTGCACTAAAACACTTCCTTATTTTTATTTACTATTATTATTTTAGAGAGAGAGCGCTCCTGAACGACAGGAGGGGTTGGGGGAAAGGAAGAGAAAGAACTTCAAGCAAACTTCGGGCTGAGGAAAGAGCCCCACCCTGGACTCCATCTCTGCACCTGAGCCAAAATCAAGAGTCAGAGGCTTAACCCATTGAGCCACCTAGGCGCCTCTGAACTAAAACACTTTTTTAAAAACTCGGGTAATTTTAACTTTTTTAAATTTTATTTTAGTTATTTACTTCAGGATTTTTTTTCCCCCCTTTCTCGAGAACACTAGAAAAATTACGTGTTTTGCTCTTCTTCCCATTTGACTTTTCCCCCAGGACTCCGCCTCCACCACTTTCTCCCGGAGTTGAAAAAGGTCAAGAGGCGGGCTCTCCGTAAAGCGCGAAGAGAACGAAGGAACCCAGCGGCCCAATAGAAGAAATAGCAACCCAGGACCCAGGGGTGCCAAGGAAGGTGAGGGGCGGACCTCGCGTTCCCTAGGCGCTACGTCCAAAGCGGCCCTAGGAGGCAGGGACCACACCCCCGCGGGTTCGTGGCCGATTAGCCAATCGTCGCCCCCGATGCCCTGCTCTGCTCTTTGATTGGTTTTAATGGAGACGCCCCCTCCATGCTAGAGAGACCTAGAGCCTGACTCAGCCCTGGACGGTGGCCCGTAGAGGACAATAGGCTTGCGGAGCGGGGGGAAAGATTTTGCGGCGAGTGCGAAGCAGCCAGTGTACCAAGGAGTCGGAGGAGGATTGGGCTGTGGGGACATGGCCGCAGCCTCTGCGGTGTCGGTGCTGCTAGTAGCGGCGGAGAGGAACCGGTGGCTGCGAGTCCCGGGCCTGCTGCTGCCGTCCAGGTAACGTGAGGTGGAGGGGCGATGGGTCTGTGTCTGGGGCCCGGGGCAGGCGTGGTGGTTAATGAACTCCTGCACGCTGCGAGAGGCGCGCGGGGGCCGAGGGTGGAGACGGAGGGACGGGACTAAGGGAGGACGGAGGGACAACCTCAGCCCCTTTCGGGGTGTTGTGCTTTCAGTCTTGGCATCGGGAGGGAGACGTCTTCATCCCCGGCCCTTCCTGTTCCTCCCTTTCCCCATATCCACCCCGCAGCCGTCTGCCTCTGGTTTTTCCATTTTTGAGGCGTGGGGGAGGGGGTGGAACTGGGTCCGCCACATCCACGCTTTGCTCACTACGGCAGCGAGAGCGACGCGGCACAGCACAGCTGCTGCGGTTAACGCGGCGCTTTCTCTGCGTTCGCCGTATGGGTGTGTTGGTAATCCCCGTGCGGGTGAGCCCCAGCGGGCTCAGCGACTTGCCCGAGTTTACACAAGTGGAAAGAAATGGAGCCAGGACGCCCTCAAGCGCTTTTGGGTTCAGCTATCCCGGCTCAGCTGTCCGGTTCAGAGACCTGGAGTTCTTTCTCATTGTTGGAATGGATCAAGTTAACAAAAGCAAATTTATCTTCCAGAGGGCCGAGAGGCTGTTTTGTCAAAAGGTCTTGGAGGCAAGTTAACCAACGTGACTCCAGATCAGTGTCAAATTGTGAGCTGTAAGCTTCAATGACAATAACTTTGGTAGTGAAGACACCCTCAGGTTCCCAACTACCAGGCTTCTCTATCTTGCTTTGCCTCTTCCTCCTCACCTCCTTCTCCATTCTGGAAAGACGGCATTGCTTGGTGCTGAAGGGCGCTCAGACTGCAGTCAGAAGCCAGGGAATCTCAACTTTGCTGCTCAGTAGCCTGTGAGCAACTTTGGGCAAGTTACTTAATGTCTCCGTGCGTCAGTTTACTTACCTAGGAGGAGGTGATGATACTGTTCCTAAAGGAGATAATATTGGTAGCTAGGATTGTGTGAATTAAATGAATTAATGCATGGAAAGGATTCAAACAGTATGGTACAGATGAATCCATAAATGCAGCCTTTGCAGACCCCCATTTGGGTCAAGTTTTTTGCTCACTTTTATTTTTCGCAAGTTAAGGTAGAGGTATTTAGATTTCAGTTGCTTAATTGTGGGACTAGCCCCAGAGTAAAGTAAGACTGGTGGTGAAAGCAGTGCTTTCCTCTTTCTCCTCATTTTTCTTTTCTTAGGTTTCCAGGGCTCTTCAGGATATTACACAGACCCATTTTCTCTCTCTTCCCTCTTCCCTACTGTGTATAGAACTGTTTTCCTGGAAAATGTTAGTGTTCTTAATGGCTAAAGGAATTACAAATCTTGTCATTATAGAGGGTGGTTACATGTCTTGTAGGTCATGATTCTCTAGTAACTCAGAGAAAAGAAGTCTGGTGGTGGAATTTTAGAATAAACTGATTTAGAAGTTATCTTCAAGTAGGATGGAATTATCTCATGGAAGGAACTTCTTAATTTTGTTTTGTAAGCCATTTTTTTAAGTTGAGCTTAGATAATGGTGAGAAATGGAATAGATCAATCAAAACATCAATGGGATAGAGGATTATGTTAAATGGTGTGTGTGTATGTGATTGTCTTGACTAGAATAGCAGAAGAAAACTTTAATTCAGCAGTGGCCTTGATCAGAGTCTTAAGCTGGATTTATCAAGAAGCATTTTATAGATACAACTGTGCAATACAGGCCTTGAATCTTAGTTGAAAAAAAAAAAAACCTATCTGAAGAATGTGATGGGAAGATGCTGTGAACTAGAAGGTGCCTTTTAAAGATAAGGAAAAACGATATTTTTCCTTAAAGATCAAGATAGTGAGGTTAGTGGAATTGGGAAGATGTGGGAAAGCAAGAGCCTCCTGAGGAAGCCTTCTTGTGGAACTCAAGTGCCATAGCTGTGGGTCTTCCCACCAGCCCTGGATGGATGTCAGTAGCTGATTGAGTGTCCATCAGAGGCCAATGACTGCCAAACCCACTGTAACAATCCCGCCTCCTGCACCTCTGCCCCAGTGGAATGCTAGTTCTGTTCAGTTACCTAGTTATAGACACAGCATATACATGCTACACATACATAATTGAATAGTATCTAACATACATTATGCTTTTTATCACCTGCTTTGTAAATGATCTAAAATGGTTAGTTGTTTATAGCTATAGTTTTGTCACATCATCCAGATCTGGATGGAAAAGACAGAGGTGGAATTCCTTCTGCAATTTGTTGTTTTCCCAGTGTATTTCTTTTAGCTGACAACTGATAGGCATTATACTCTTTTGTTCCCAAAGAGATTATGGCCTGCTTTCTGTCAGTTCTTCGTTAAAGTTTTGTAACTTACTGTATCAGTAGGTATCATGGAACTTAAAAATTGCTTTAGACCTTAATGAACTTCTACCTAATTAAGAAACCTCAAACAGGGGCGCCTGGGTGGCTCAGTGGGTTAAGCCTTTGCCTTCGGCTCAGGTCATGATCTCAGAGTCCTGGGATTGAGACCCACATCTGGCTCTCTGCTCAGCAGGGAGCCTGCTTCCCCCCTCTCTCTGCCTGCCTCTCTGTCTACTTGTGATCTCTTTCTCTCTGTCAAATAAATAAATAAAATGTTAAAAAAAACAACAACACCTCAAACAAGTCACTTAGCCTCCCTGGTTCTCCATTTCTTATTAACATAAAGACTCAGTTTAAATTGTATTCTTTGAAAACTGAGAAGTTTTCTTCTGTGAGGACACTGAAATTTGAGTTGTAAAGTGAAAATTGGGTCTTGAGAGAGGGAAAAAAACCTCAGATATAACCGTAGTTACCATACCCTCCAAGGCTCAACCCCTCCTACAAAATCTTAGTATTCGTAGTTTTGCATTAGGGGGGCCATAATGAAAAAAGGCTGGAGACACACTGATGTAAAGAGACTTGCCTGGGATCACCAGCAGCTAGTTGGTGGGGGTCTCACAGCCCCATAACCAGCATTCTTTCTGCTGCGTTTGATCAGCTCCTTCTCTTTACTTCTCTGGGCTTAATTGTTCAAACCTGTCTTACTAGGCGTTAACTTAGATTGGTATTTTTCAAGCTGTAGTTTGACCAGTGTATTTTATTTAATAAACTGGAATAGAACAGAGAGTATCAAAACACAGGGAAATCTTCTGTCATGAAACTTCTCTTTGGTGTGCGTACCAGCTTGTGAAGTCATGTGAAAATACAGTTTTTACTTTGGGTTCTAGTCAGAAGAGTTTGAAAAAGCTGAACTGGATGTTCTTGAAGTACCTTGACTTTCTAATTGTTGGTGACTCTGGCCATACGCCAGCCTCTGGAACGAGCCGGTTAGGTGATCCATTCAAGGACACACGGTGCCAGGGAAAACAGCCAGAACTGTAACTTCCGGTTTCTAGAGGGATTGTCTTCCCACAAGAAAGTCTTACTAAGTCACTTTGTGGGCTTCAGGCTTAACTAAGATCATATCTGGACTTGGTTTCAAGTTTTAAACAATTTTGATTCTTTTGAAACAACTGATCTGTGTATCCTGTTGAATTATAATTCCATTTGGATTCATTTGCTAGGAGATGGACTTGGAAGCAGAGAACCATGAAGTACGCAACGACCACAGGTACAGTCTCTGCTCTACTTGGCTTGGCGTCAGGTTGTGAAATGTTAAATTCCTTAATTTGTGTATGTAGAATTAGTTCTCCCTATACTTTTGAAGTTTGGGATTTTCATAATCATTTTCTTAGTAAGTATTGAGTCATGGTTTCCGCCTCTTTTTATGTCAAATCTCTGTTGTTGAGTCTGAAATACATACAGAAATAATTGAGAACATTTAAATGTATATTGTTATTTCTGCCTCTCTCATCTTTAGTGCAGTGAATTGCAAAGGCATAACTATGATGGTCTAAATCAGTGCTTTACAACAGCTCTGTTAAGTAGCAGAATGTTTTTCCAAATAAAACGTTACATGGAATTCCCACCTCTGAAACATATGTAAGTGTAACTCCTGGTTGATTGGATGCCGTTTCCTCCCCACAACACACACGTGCATACATCATCCCAGCAGCTCCTGTATCAGCTCAGGCTCTGTAGATACCCACAGAATGACCTTGTTTTAAGTTCTATAACCGTATTTTTTGAGAAAGATAACTTTCATAAACTGCCAGGGAACATTTATTTCATGTGTGATGATGGAAATGCGTTTTATGTATTAATACAATAACATTATGTTCATAATCATGGCACTGGTACCAATGTCCTGGCATGGTCCTCACTTGTATTTATATCGCAAGAGAACCACGCATCCCTGTGTGTGTACAGGGGCTAGAGGCCATAGAGCAGAGTGACTGAGAGTTCAGAATCTGGAGTGACGCTAACCTGGGTTCAAATCCCGGATCCACTATTTGTTTTCGCTGTATTATTCCGGGAAAGTAATATCTCTTTGAGTTGTAATTTCTTTATCTTTAAAATTGATGCAGTAATAATAGTATCTACTCCATAGGCTTATTGTGAGCATTTAAGTCCAGGTTGAGTCTTTAGCAAAGGTCCTGAGGCGCAAAAGGTACTTAGGAAAGATTAATTACTATTAACTGTGATGGGGGTTGGGGCTATTATGATTTGGCCTTATCATATCAAAGCATCTTTTCATTTTAAAGCTGAAAAAGCTGAGTAAAATAAGAGTTGATGTTAATGAGGGCACCTTGAATTTCAGTGAAGAGGATAAAAAGGCACAATTGATATCAGTTAAAATGGTTATTTGAGGCTCCACTGTGTTGATGTTACCAAAACAGATGTTCATCAGCTGGTTAATATCACGGAATGTTTATTTTGCTTTCTCATTTTTTGCTGTCCAGTAAGATTTGTGTGTGATTTTCATGGTGTTTTAAACAGGACGAAACATTGCCAAGCTCCTCATTGCAAACAGAGGAGAAATTGCCTGCAGGGTGATACGAACAGCCAAAAAAATGGGTATACAGTCCGTGGCTGTGTATAGTGACGCTGACCGGAATTCCATGCATGTTGACATGGTATGTGGTTAAAAACAAAGTCAAATTTTGTAAGTGATTGGCTTTTTTATTGGGTTGGTACTTTACTTCTTTATGTTAATAGTTTATGTTTGCTGTGTTAACAGGGCATAAGGGGGAAAGTTCAATCATCCCTACTGGGAACATTTTTCAAACATAACGCTAGTTGAACTAAGCAGTGTGTTTGGTTGTGTAGTTGACTTACAGGCAAAGTCTTATCTCATCAGGGGTTGGTAAAGACAGTTCACATAATGTGGCCACAGATCTTACTTTGAGGGGCATGTATCCGGATCCCCGATGTGCAAGAAGGATCCAGGTTCCAGTCTTAGTAGCTACCACTTACTGGCCAATGGATCTTCGACAAGTCACTTAATGTTTCTGAGCGCAGGCTTAACTATAAGATTATAACTGAAAGGATCCTACTCCCCCAAGTGTTACCATTCTTTACTTGCAGTTATTCATCAGCCAGAACCAGCCCTGGATGAATTCAACCCTTGGTCTTCCTTATGCCTGTGGCAAGACCAAGCAGCAACAGAAATTCGTGGCAACTGGCCACCCCTGGGCTTTCAGCATTGCATGGCAGGCCCGTGGGCTCTCTGGCCACTTTTCTCTCTCATTCTGTGGAGTGACCAACTCAAGCTTGCTGTTCTCCATTCCAGCCTCTGACTCTCCCTCTACCCACCTATTCTCAACTGATGATCTTGATTCACAGAGGAAGAAGAAATGCATGTACTCTGTTCACTGCGTCTGCGTCTGTCGTTGTCCCATCTAAGGCTAGTTGTCTTCTTATGCTTTGGAGTCCTCCTCTTACCCTTTCAAGCAACTTCCAGCTTCTTTTCTCAATGATCTCACTCTAGATCATTTTGTCTGCTCCTAGGGCTTTACTAAGCCCTTTCAAATTTCTGTTTCTGTTTCTAGCCCAGATTCTCTTTTGAATGTGGTATAGGTCCATCCAGCTGCCCACTTGACATCTCCACGTGGATGTGTCACAGCTCCCAAACTAATGTGCCTGAGATTGAACTCATGACTTTGTTCTGTAGTGAAGCTGCTTTTCCTGCAGACTTCCCTAACCCAGCAGATGGTAACACTGTTGCCCACAGCAGCCATAGTGCCCGAGATCCAGGAGTCCTTGGACATCTTCTGTCTTCCCACCACTCTACATCCTTTTCCTTCCCCATCAAGGCAGTCACCTGGTGCTGTTTGTTCTGTTTCCCAAACACTTCTTTCCACTTCTTTCTGCCCTCTACTCCTGGCACCTTAAGTCAGAGCCACCAGCACCTTTGCCATAGCCTCTTAAGTGGTCTCCCTACTTGCATCTTGACCACTTCCAGGGTATGTTCTACACTGCAGGCAGGCCAGTAGCCTAAAAGCAGATTTTCTCATGGTGCTCCTCTGCCTTAAATGGCTTAAACATTTTCATCATCTACTGGATTAGCACGAATTTAAAAGACAGATAGTATTGTTGGTTATAATGTGGTGAAGAATTAGTATGTTGATGGAAATGTATGTTGGTGATACCATTTCAAGGGATGATTAGCCAGGAGCTATGAAAACATCATACCCTTACACCCAGCCCTGCAAACGTTCCTCTAGACCTCAGTCTAGAGCACATATGTGCAAATAAGGCATGTAGGGGCACGCTGCCAGCATCAAGCTTTTTGCCTTTATGACCTAAGTGTCTGTTCAGAGGTACATAATTAACTGAATTGTGGGACCTCCATCCTGTGGAACATTATGTGATTGTCATAAAAAATGAGGTAGACATATGGGCCCTAGCAAGATGAGAGCTCCCAAGACATACTGTTAATGAAAAAAGCAGTTACAGAAGTTTGATCCTATTTGTATAAAAATAAAAACTAAAACTGTATGTGCTTATGTAAATATATACAAATAAATAAGAATATGGATGTGGAAGAATGTGTCCCAAATTGATGATAGTAGTACTGTCTGGAAGAGGTTTGCAGTGAGGGGGAGGGGCGGTGCCAAAAGGCTCCTTTGCCTTTGTATTATGGTTCATGTTCTTTAGAATAAGAATGGATCTGTGTTTTTGTGGAATTAAGTTTTATTTTTATTTATTTTTTTTTTAAGATTTTATTTATTTCTTTGACAGACAGAGATCACAGGTAGGCAGAGAGGCAGGCAGAGAGAGAGGGGAAGCAGGCTCCCTCGTGAGCAGAGAGCCTGATACGGGGCTCAATCCCAGGATCCTAGGATCATGACCTGAGCCGAAGGCAGAGGCTTAACCCACTGAGCCACCCAGGCGCCCCTGGAATTAAGTTGTTTTTTTTTTTTTGTTTTTTTTTTTAAAGATTTTATTTATTTATTTGACAGATAGAGATCACAAGTAGGCAGAGAAACAGGCAGAGAGAGGAGGAAGCAGGCTCCCTGCTGAGCAGAGAGCCTGATGTGGGGCTCGATCCCAGGACCCTAGGATCATGACCTGAACTGAAAGCAGAGACTTTAACCCACTGAGCCACCCAGGCACCCCTGGAATTAAGTTTTAAAAACAAAAAACAATACCCAGGAAACTTCATTATGTGTTCCCTTGGGAGAAAATCCAAAGCTTAGCCTCCCAGGAGGTCCCCTGAAACCTGTGCTCCCTGGTCTCTCCAGCCCCATCTCTGGACATGGACCCCCCGGTTCACTGGGCTCCAGCCACACAAGCCTCTGTCAGTCCCTCAAATGGGCCAAGTTTCTTCCCTACTCAGGATGTCCATATATGTTGCTTTCTGGGTTGGGGAGGCTGGCCCCCTTCTCCATTCCTGTTCCCAGCTCCACATCCTCCACCCATTTGCCTGGCCAAGTCCTAGTGCTCCTGGGGGAGCCCCTGATCTTCCCTCCCAGGCTTTCCCTGAGTGCCCTCAGGCCTGATCCATCTTCCCCTTCATCTGCATCATGTCCTTTGTTTTGCTTTCATGGCCTTTATCACAGTTGTCACTAAGCTTGTGGATGTATGTTTGATGTCTGTCTCTCCCTCCAGGCAGGGACATTTATTTACTATTGTGTAGGTAGCTCCCACCTCAAAGCACGGCATGTAGTAGGTGTTCAATAAATCTTTGAATGAATGAGGGATGTTTTTTCTATCCAGTCTGCTTCAAGGGCTGCCATGATTATGTGGAAGTTTTAAAGGACAGTATAAAGTAGTTCACAAATGTATAGATAGAGCATTATCATCATACCTGAATAATTATACAAACTTTAGTAAACTTGATAATTTTATTTCTTGCTGAATACAACCTTTATATTTTATCTCATCAAAATGTACACTTTCAGCATTAGATTTCAGCACTTAAGGTTATTATTGTTAATGATGAGACTATGATTCATGCCTGTTGCTTTCTATCCTAAAGACATTTTGCTTCACGCTAGTGCTTGCTTTATACACAAAAATCAAACTTGGGCAGCCTCTTCATGCAAAAGATTCCAAAACAGTCTTATTTTAATAGCAGGCATGAGCTGGTCCTTCTGTTTCTTAATTCTTGCATTGTTCTTGGGGAGCCATTCTTTTTATTTATAACGCTCAAACGACCCTGAAGCAGTTCTGTTGTGTACGAGTGTGTGCTAGCTGTGAGATCTTTCAAGGCATGTAATATTCTTTACACAGGCAGATGAAGCATATTCCATTGGCCCTGCTCCTTCTCAGCAGAGCTACCTTTCTATGGAGAAAATCATTCACGTGGCCAAGACCTCTGCTGCTCAGGTAAGAGTCCTGACGAGATTTACAATGGGAAAGGAATAAGTTTTATACAATTCACACAAAATTACTTAACTATTTTCAGAACACATTCTCTGTTTTTAGCTATTCCCAAGATTTTTACATTTGATTATTGGGTTGTTGTATACTAGACATGTCCTTATTCCTCAGTCACTCCACTTTCTCACTGAAACCTGTGCACTTTAGATCTTCTGAAAAATAGGTAGAGGAAGGGTTTAAATCACAAATTAAAGTTGAGAGGGAATTCTGCCCTTCCCATTAAAACCAGAGCTTAGGAACATTCCTTTGTGGGAAGTAGATGGTGCTCTAACTTTCAAGAAGAAATGTAATCAAGAAAGAAATCTGTTTCTCTCTTGACTTCCCAGTCCCATTCTAGGCTCCACTCCCAAGTTTTCCAGTCTCCCAGGTTCAAAACTCCAATATTATTACATCAACATAAAACAGGAACCAACTGTGTAGAGTCTTTGTTTGAAATTTCTTCAGAAGTAGTTCTCTTGAAGAATTAATTAATTAATTAATTAATTTGTCAGGGAGAGGAAGAGAGGGCGCATATAATCAGGGGGAGTGGCAGGCAGAGGGAGAAACGGGCGCCCCGCTGAGCAAGGAGCCCAAGGTGGCACTTGATCCCAGGACCCTGGGATCATGACCTGAGCCAAAGACAGATGCTTAACCTACTGAGCTACCCAGGTGTCCCAAAAGTAGTTCTTTCTTTATCACACAACCGGACCATATGATTTCCCCTCTAGGTTTCTGATTCTCAGCTGGTTTCCCTCCTAAGTTCATTACCTATCCAGTGAATTCTCCATGCTATTTAGACAAGTGTTTCTTAAATACTAGTTTCATTATTATTCCCTGCTCTTTTTTTTAATAACCTCACCCTTTCTCACCGTGTCCCCTAGTGAGTAAATCTTCAGTGGTGACAGGTTAGAGTTCCAACTTGTTAGCCTAGCATTTAAGGGTGTCCGATATTTGTCAAAATGTTTTTCTCATCACCAGTTCTTTTATTATCACTACCATGAACTTTTTTCCATCTCCTATATTAGACACATACTTATTTCTTCTTCTGAGCATTTGCATGTATTATTCACCTGCCTGAGGTACTCTGTTCCCCCTTCTCCTCCATGGCTTTATTCTCAGCAAGCATTCCTTGGTCTGTTTTATGCCAGCTTCTAAGCATAGATGCAGCAGTGAGTAAGACACGTAGTTCTGACCCGTGAAGCCACACTCGTAGGTGGGGCAGATGCTAAATACTTAACCAGGTAAAGAGATAATATAATTAAAAATGTTATAAGTGGTGGAGAAAAGTAAAGCAGATTAAGGGGGTGAAGATGGGTTAGGAGATACTCTAAAATCAGCTGGTCAGTGGAGCCCTTTCCAAAGAGGTGACAGTTGAACCAAGACCTTGACTGATGAGGAGCCTGCCATATGAAGAATTTGAAGAGCGAGATTCGGGCAAATGCAATTGCCAAGACTCTGAGATGCTGAAAACAAGCTTGGTGTTCAAGGAACAGTAGTATTCAGTGTGGATGGAGTAAAGGCAGTGAGGGGCTGTCATTCACGATCCAGTCAGGAACATTGAAATTCCATTACATATTTCTTTTTTTGTTGTTTTTAGGAGAGAGTATTATTACCTTCATTTTACAGATGTAAAATCTCATGCACAGAAGGTTACATAATAACCCAAATCATCCAACCTCGCCAACCAGAGCATGGTCTGTGGCATTGTTTGGGAGCTCAGCAGAAATGCAGATTCTTTTTCTTTTTTCTTTTTTTTTTTAAAGATTTTATTTATTTATTTGACAGAGAGAGATCACAATTAGGCAGAGAGAGGGAGGGAAGCAGGCTCCCTGCCGAGCAGAGAGCCTGATGCGGGGCTGTATCCCAGGACTCTGAAATTATGACCTGAGCCGAAGGCAGAGACTTAACCCACTGAGCAACCCAAGTGCCCTAGAAATGCAGATTCTTAAGCCTTACCCCAAACCACTGTGATTTACATTTTTATGCATAATTTGCATTTTTATTAAGATCCCCAGGTACCTTGAACTTAAAATTTAACATTGAAAGAGAAGATTAAATAAGAGTCTCCTGACTTACAGCCCTGTGTTAGACCATGCTGAGCAGTAGAACTTTGTTGCCCTGTATTTTGGTAAAAAGGAAGGCATTATTTAATCAGAAATCTCAATTAATTAAAAATAGTTTCTTGTAGGATAGGGGCGCCTGGGCGACTCAGCTGCCTGCCTTCGGTTCAGGTCATGATCCCAGGGTTCTGGGATCATGCCCCATGTCTGGCTCCCTACTCAGCGGGGAGCCTGCTTCTCTGTCTTCCCCTCCCCCCACTCATGGTTTTTTTTGTCTCGCTCTCTCAAATAAATAACTAAAATCTTTAAAAAAAAAAAAAAAAAGTTTCTCATAGGCCAGCCAGCTTCCGTATTTTATCATTGATTTGTGCTCTAATCAGTTATTTTAGAGGTGAAAATCTCCCTTTTAAAAAAATTTTTTTTGAGAGAGAGAGAGAGAGAAGCAGTGGAGGGTCCAGAGGGAGAGAGAAAATCTTAAGCAGACTCCACACCGAGTGCAAGCCTGACCAGGGCTCAACCTCATGACCCTGAGATATCGCGACTTGAGCTGAAACCAAGAGTCAGATGCTTAATCGACTGTGCCACCCAGGCACTCCTGAAATCTCCCTTTTTAATGATAATTTGCTGAGACCGTTTTCAGTTTAAATAACAACCCTGTAGCAAGTGAATGATATTGCTAATTCTGGGGAATTTATTAACTCTGTATCTGTCTGGGCTAGTATTATTTAGATGCTATACTAATACACAATGAAGAAAGAAGAAATAACTTTCACATACTTTGGATATTCAAGATTCGAGATGGCTTGTAAATATTACCTGTAATGTTTGTAAAACAAAGAATAACATCAGAAAAATCAGTAATATAGGACTATTATTTGGTATAGGGGTTGGAATTAAGTCAGAAAACTTAGGCCAAAGAAACCTGCTTCAGTTCTTCCTGGAATCCTGATTCAGAAGGAAATTTGGTGGGTTACAATCAATGAGGCTCTCTAATAAAAGGTTACTTGTCAATTAGGGGAGTATAACTTGCTTTAACTTTGAAGAAGAAACTTACTGATCTTTTTGATATAGGACTTTGAATAACATTTGTCTAGTGATTTTGAAAGGTTGCCCAGAATGTAGAATTGTTAATGTAGCCATATTGGCATAGGCATTTTTACAGATGCTAGAGTAACATTTGCACGTGAGCTACATTTCTTGTGATTTGCCTGGTGACATGGCTAACTTGAAAGAATCTAGAAAATGTAATGGTTCTCTAGTTCTCCTGATTGTCATTTGTCTCAGACCTTCTCTGCATGGGAAAATCAAGTAGTGAGTGCTGGCTGAAGATTAGGATCACCCGAGCAGCCTTTTTTAAAGAGAATGTTGCCATAGTGCTTTGGGGGAGGGTCCTATAGTTAGTTATTGGAAGAGAGCTCATAAGGGTCTTGTGGAATACTAGTGATATTTTGTTTCTTGAGCTGAGTGCTGTTCAGTTAGTCAAGACTGTGTTTATAAAAGCTGTCTACTTATGACATGCACTTTTCTGTATGTGTATTCCTCTTTAGTGGAGGGTTTAAAAAAAAAAACAAAAAACTTATCCCCTCAGTTGACAGGATTAGTTCCTGAACATTAATGTTTTATGAAGTGCTCCAGTTTCTTTTACTGTACCACCAGGAATGAATAACTATTACAGGCATTTCAGGATCACTGATAAGTAACTTTAATGAATATTGCAAACTATTTAAATGCTGATCATCTGTGTAGTTGACCAAATGGAAATCCATATGTTTTAAGTATCAGCTGTAGATAGGAAATTCTTGGTAGTAAGAATTTAAAGAGTATGACTTGTTCTCTCCACCAAAGGAAGGACACCTCTCATTTCTGCTTGAAGGCAGAGCCAACAACAACTTTGGATCTGTACATATGCTTGGAAAGTGCAGCAGAAAGGTTACAAACTAAAAGCATGGAATAAATTATTTTGGCAGAGATTTAAGGGTAGGAGATGACAGTTTTTATCTTTACTGTTAAAGGCACATTAATGTTATAGAATGAAGGATCTAAACAGGGGCTTATAATCCTGGGAGCCCAGGATAAATTGGCTGCTAAATACATGCCCAGTGGCTAGAGAATTAGCCCCCTGCTAACAATAGTATTACTGATTTTTCCTTTTTAATATATTCAAATGATCAAGAAATACTGTGATCTGGATATATTAAATTGTTCTTCCTAAGATAATTAATTAAAACTTCTTGAGGTCATTCCTGTAATGTGTGGTTGGACTTTTCTTTTTCTTTCTTTTTTTCTTTTTATTTTTTTATTTTTTTATTTTTGCAAGAAGATAGTGCTTTTCTTTCTAGGTTTGAAGGGAGAGTATTTATCTGGTTCATCAGAATTCCATTGAATTAACTATCTGTTCAAAAGAAGGGATGCTAGCGACACTTTGAAAATGCAGTTAAGGAAACAGTAATATTCAAAATAACATCAATAAAAATCAAATACTTAGCACTAGCTTTAGAAAAATCAGTTTTAAGATCTATGCATGAAAACTATAACATATTGCTGAGGGGAATTAAAGAAGTTCTAAATTCTAAGTTCTACATATATCATATGTATATGGTATATATAAATGGATACGTATATCATTGGAATAATTAGTAGTATTAAGATGGCAGTTCTTTCCAAATTGATCTGTAGATTTAAGGGAATCTTGATCAAAATCCCAATAGGCTTTTTTTTTTTTGGTAAATATTGACAAGCTGGTCCTAAAATACCCCAAAAGTCTAATATATAGTTAAAACTATTTTGAGGAGTACCTAGCTGGCTCAGTCAGTAGAGCATGCAACTGTTGATCTTGGGGTTGTAAGTTCAAGGTCCATGTTGGGTGCAGAGATTACTTAAAAAAATCTTTAAAAAAATTTTTTGAAAAGACAATAAATTTGTAGGGTTTAGATTTTTGGATTTCAAAACTCACAATAAACCTACAGTAACCAAGACAGTACGGTATCAGAAGGAAAAATACGTATGTCAGTGCAACAGAATAGAAAGTCCCAAAATAAACGTGCACATATATGGTCAATTAATTTTTGAACAAAAGAGCTAAAGTAATTCAGTGGGAAAGATAGTCTTTTCAACAAATTATGCTGGAACAATTAGATATTTATATACAAAAAGATAAACCTAAAATAAGCAATAAAAAGGAAAGAGGTGCTGATACATGCTAAAAAGTGGATGAACTTTGAAAATACTGTGTTCAGTGGAAGAAGGAAGCCAGTCACTGAAGACTGTATGTATTGTATAATTCTATTTATATGGAATGTCCAAAATAGGCAAATCTGTAGAAACAGGGTAAATTAGTGGTTATCTAGGGCTAGGGATATGTAGGGAATGGACAATAACCACTAATAGACATGGAGTTTGTTTGGGGGGTAACAAAAAGTTACGTTATTAGATCTTACTCAGTATCTTAGATTATGGTAATGATCTTTAGATCATTATCATCAACTACTTTAGAAAACTGGCTGGTTTTAAAAAGTTAAATATATACTTACCATATTTGACCTAACAGTTGCATTCCTGGGTTCTTTTTTTTTTTTTTTTTTTTTTTAAAGATTTGCATTCCTGGGTATTTACCCAAGAGAAATGAAAAATATGTTCACAGATGTTATTTGTACATGAGTGTTCATAACAGCATTATTCATAATAGTCCAAAACTGGAAAAAAATCCAAATAAATGGATAAATAAAATGTGGGCTATCCATTCAGTGCATCAACAAATAAAAAAAGATCTATAAAAAATGAACTACCCACGCACCCAATAAGGATGAGCCATAAAACATCATGCTAAGTTGAAGAAACTGAACACATCAGATTCTGTACTATGTCATCCCATTTATATGAGATTTCTAAAAAAGGCAAAATTATAAGAGACCAAAAGCAGGTCGGAATTGCCTGGTTCTGGGAGCAAGGATTTATCGATTATGCGTAGGAGCACAGAAGAACTTATTCAAGTGACAGAAGTATTCTACAACTGGATTATAGTAATAGTTGCACATTTGTATAAATTTGCTTAGTTAATCAGACTGTAAATGAGTGAATGTTATGTACTGTAAGTAAAAAAAGAAAGGGTGTTAAGACATTGGGAAGACTAGGATGTAGATCTGTTTCACTTTGCCTCACATAAATAATATTTGACATTTCATATAAAATTACTAAAATTGAACTTTGGTTTAAAAAACATCAAACTGTGATCAAACTGATATCAAAATGTGATTATCTTGCATTTTATTATTTATTCTCACTAAAATGTAGGTATTCTGTTCATGAGTTTCCCAAACGTCTGAAGCATACTCCTTTAATTTTGAAACATAACTATTCTTTGGTTTTTTTTTTTTTTAAGAATTTATTTATTTGGTTTTTTGTTTATTTTAAAGAGAGAGAGATTGAGAAAGCACATGCACAAGCCAGGGGAGGGGCAGAGGGAGACAAGAAGAGAGCATCTCAAGCAGACTTCACACTGAGCGCGAGCCCAGGATGGGGCCTTAAAATCCTGAGATCATGACCTGAGCTGAAATTAAGAGTTGGTCGCTCAACCAGCTGAGCCACCCAGTGCCCCTGAAACATAACTATTCTTTCAGTATGTTTGTTTTGAAATAGTATTGGCTGAACTTTTTTCTTTCTACATTCTCTTGGTTATAATTATTATATAGTCTTATTAATTTAGAAGAACAGAAATGCTATCAGGGCTGTTGAGGTTGGAGAGAAAGTTGCTTTATCCCTCACTGAATCATGTTACACTGTTGTGCTTTTGCTTTCCTTTGTATCCTCCCTTTTTTGCTGTGAGTATGTTTGTTCTTGGAAATCTTACTGTCCTTTAGGTATTAATTTTCCTCTTCTGTGGGCTAGAAAGCCAGACAAATAAATTTTTTAAAACTCCAAGTAAGTTTCAAGTGACTAGATTAACATATGAGGGAATCCTCTTTCACTAAGTATATGTAGACTCTAACATATGACTTTTTGTTTGCTTCTTAGCTTTTTTTCTGGAAAGGTGATATTGGCAGATAGTGAACTGAAGATAAATGAGGTATTATTGTGCTAACGTGTTCCTTTCAGTTTTGGGGTACCATGGTTTCAGTTCTAGGCCAGCTTTATATGGAAGCAGAGTAAACAGCCCTCCCCTCTGCTACTCTGGAGCCCTTTACTCATGTTTGCAAATACTCATTGACACTCTACCCTAATAGCAGTATTATTTTAGATTCTTCTGTATGATCCAACAGCTTCACGTATAGATATATACCTAAAAGAATTTAAAGCAGGGACTCAAACAGGTGCTTGTACATCGATGCTCATAGCAGTGTTATTCACAAAAGCGGAAGGTAGAAACGATCCACACCTCCCTCAATGCATGAATGGATAAGCAAAAAAACAAAATGTGGAATATACACAGTGGTCCATTATTCAGCCATGAAAAGGAATGAAATTCTGATACATGCTACAACATGGAAGAACCTTGAAAACATAACACTAAGTGAAATACAGTAGACAAAGAAGGACAAATGTCGTACAATTCCATTTATATTAGGTTCCTAGATGGGGTATTCATAGAGACAGAAAGTAAGATAGAGTTTATCAGGGAATGTGGAATTGATATTTAATGGGTACAGAATCTCTGTTTGGGATGGGGACAACATTCTGGAAATGGATGGTGTTAATAGTTGCACAGCGTTGAGAAGGTACTTTAATGCCACTGAACCGTACACCTAAAAGCAGTTAAAACGGTAAGCTTTATGTTGTGTATATATTACCACAATAAAAAGAAGTATAGATTTTTCCGTTTCAGGCCAGGCTTTGGAACTTTAGTAAGAATGTTTCAGATACCTCTTGGAAAGAGATTTTGATAGAGCCCATAGTGTACTTACCACCAGTGTCGGGAGAGGCTTCCCCAGAGGAAAATGCCATCTCCTTCCTCACGGCGCGCCAGTGGAGTGCTAGTAAGTTTGTCCTTTCATTTTCACTTCTAGGCTATCCATCCAGGATATGGTTTTCTTTCTGAAAACACGGAATTTGCCGAACTGTGCAAACAAGAAGGAATTCTTTTTATAGGTCCTCCTTCATCTGCAATTAAAGACATGGGTATAAAGAGGTATTCATTTCTACCTTTTAAATATAACCGGAGGACGGTCTACTGAAATTGTTTGTTTAACCTCTAACAGACATGGCAGTTAGAACCTTTGGTTGTCATGGGCGTAATCTGTTCATCTGCTACTCCAGTGAGTTACAGAAAATGTTTATCTAATTAGGGTTTCTAATCAATATATGAATTAGTTTTAGGGATAAAGAACAAGGTGGGATGAGCTATCACATGAAGCACTAGATTCATAGTTATCACAGAAAAACTAATAGTTTAATGTTTGTGTTAATTGTTGTCTCAGACTGTAGTCTTTCCTTTACCTGGGAATGTTTTATTTTTAAAAAGTTCCATTATATTTGTCGATGGGGCTGTTTGTATGAAATAACGCATAGAAATGGGGCATCTCACCTTTCTTATTCGAAAGCACATCCAAATCCATAATGGCTGCTGCCGGAGTGCCTGTTGTGGAAGGTTATCATGGCGAGGACCAGTCAGACCAGTGCCTGAGGGAGCACGCGGGGAGAATCGGTTATCCTGTCATGATTAAAGCCGTCCGTGGTGGAGGAGGGAAAGTAAGATTGTGCGTGCTCGTGTTTTCACTTCAGGCTAGTCTTCTTGGTTTTATTTAGGTCGTAGTCATACTCTATTGCTGTCTTAGGGCATGAGGATCGTCGGATCCGAAGAGGAATTTCAAGAACAGTTAGAATCAGCACGGAGAGAAGCTAAGAAGTCTTTCAATGATGATGCGATGCTGGTTGAGAAGTTTGTAGACACTCCAAGGTGAGTTCAGTCTTTTTTCCAACTCAGATTTTTAAAATTAAATTATAAAAGAAATGTATGCAAACTATAAAAAATTATTTAAAATATAAAGTTCTACTAGTACATAGTACATTAAGTTCCCCAATCCCACCCCTGATGTAACCACTTAGTATATATGGTGTGCTTTCCTCCAAGCATTTTCTAATCAAATAGAAAGGTTTATGCATATACACACAGAATGTAAAATACATACAAAAGTACAATGAGTACAATCTTACACAATATCATATGCTAATATGATACCATAGCCATCTTTCCATGTCAGTAAATATAGGTCTTCTGTATTCTTTTTATTGGGCTTAATGGTTCCATGATATTGACATACCCTTAATTTATTCAATGCATTTCTTTTTTTTTTTTCTTTTTTGAGATTTTATTTATTTATTTGACAGAGAGAATGAGAGAGCACAAGCAGGGGGAGTGGGAAAGGGAGAAGCGGACTCCCCACCGAACAGGGAACCAGATGTGGGACTCGATCCCCAGGCCCTGGGATCATGAGCTGAGCCAAAGGTGGACACTTAACCGACTGAGCCACCCAGGCATCCCTAATCAATTTCTTGTTGATGGAACTTAGGGATTTTTTTCAAAATAAAAGAATTCTTGTAAAAAACTTAGTTTTATCTTACAGAACTCTATAAGCATCAGTTGAGATGCTCGGAGAATGGGAATAGATACCTAAATTGGGCCAGTAGTGATATGTTAACAAATAATACTAATATCTCACCCATATATCACAATTACCATTTGCCACATTCTGAGCATTTTACATATACCCAATAATTTTGCTGTCCTAATCCTAATTTAATCCCTGCAACAATCCTGTAGGTAGGCCCTATTCCCGTTTTGCATGTGAAGACCCTGAGGAGCAGAGTGGTCGTTAACAACTTGCTTCAGGTCTCCCAGCTGGGAAGTGATGAAGCTGGGATTTGAATTCAGAATTCACACTCTAAGCCACTGTACTAAACTGCTTCTCTAGGTACTGCTGTAACAAATATCATGTGAATTTCCAATTTTTTTATTTTCTGAAACTTTATTTTCCTATGTATTGCTTAAAATAAGATACTGACGATAAAAGCTTCTTGTTTCATAGATTTTGTGGTAATTATGTATTAACACACACACATTTATATATATATAGAGAGAGAGAGAGAAAGTCAGGTGGCTTCATAAAGAGTAATTCACTTGGGAACCATGAGCAGAGAGGGTTTTACCTTGATGATAATATACTAAAGCTTCAGGCCCCTCCCTTGTGTGAGCCTCTTCTAAGATCCTATACCTAATTTTATATTCTTCTTAAGGACAGCCCCCAAATTGTTTTTGTTTCAAGTGCTACAAAACTTTGAACTGTCCCCAAACACAGCATGGTAAGTTAAATTCATTTAAATGTTAATAGTTAAAAAGTCTGCCACCTGTTAGTGGGAAGTAAGGCAAAAATGGAAGAAGTTCTAAGGGAAATTGAGGGCTCCCTTCCACAACATGTTTCAAAAAAGAATAGGCTGACTATCTAGACTGGCATGCTTCTGAGTTAGAATTATCCTGGAGATGTCGGCTAGCTATTTCAGTGACTGTAACTCAATGCCTACAACGTTCTCTAAAGATGTAAATTCTTTACATGTAAAATGTTAGCTGAATATTACTTCACATTGTAGTTTTTCACCCAATAGCTGGAAAGCTCCTGGGAATCAAGGACCTGATAGTACATTTCTTTTTAATTTTCCGTGTATATCAGCTGGCATGCTACTTTCTTCATGACAAGAATCAATAATAGTATTTTTTGAAATATAGAAGTAATATACATTACAAACATGGAAAATACGGAAGATGGAAAACAAAGTCACTCATAATCTCATTCTCTTAATACAAGTAATAGCATTTCTGTATATATTTATTCTGTTTTCTAGTAATAATATTTTAATATCATGATAATTACACTATTTTGTATGTTGCCAGGTAATTACATGTTGAGTTAATGGAGTGCCAGAAGATTGTCAAGGTGGTGCTTATAACTCAGAAAAGTACATATCAAGATGTTTTATAAATCTGCTCAGAACTGTTGAGCTTACCTGAAAGGCTGGGATAGAAACAGTCTTCAAAATGTACTATTTCAGAGGATATAAAAGGAAATCAGGTTCCTTTCTCAGTTCACACTCAATATGTATTCTAGATGGTTAAAAATGCAAATAGGAAAATAAAAACTGTCGAACTTTTGGAAGATATCAAGGCATTCTTGGTAGACTCCAGCTGTATCTGTCCACGTGGCCAGAACCCAGCAATGACTGAACTGGAACAGCTGGGGTTTGGTGCACCTCCTGGTTCTCAGACAGTCTGCTGCAGAATCTCTAAATTAGATAAAGCAGCACAGAAAAAGGATCAGTCAGAAAAAGGAAAATAACAAAAGCAAAAGATCACTACAGAAATCAGAACAGAACACAGATCCTCAAAAAGTTTCCCTTGTAAGCCACCACAGGAACAAGTGTGTCCAACTTCTGAGAACTCAGAAAAGAGCTGTGTTGTGGCCCTGGTATGTGTTCCTTTCAGAACCTGGAGTCCCTTCTCTCCTGACTCCTTCCCTGGAGCAGCTAACAGATAAGAGAGTAGTAAAATTTTACAATTGGAATTTGAAAAACAACCCATTCAGTTCCAACATGTAAAGAGGTTGGAAGTTGTCACTCACATCCAAAAAGCAAGTGCAATTCTGAACAAAATGAAAGTCAGTGAATTTTAGACCTATCAGAGTGGGGACCGCAGGGCAAACCACCACCCTGAAATCCAGATAGCACACGTGAATACAGTGAATCATAGCCAAGAGCCACTCACCCTGAGCAAAAGCCACGGAAAGCCAAAAATTGATAGGGACGCTTCTGCAGGGATTATGATAAATTCCTGGAGTCTGGGTGTGGACTAGCATGATAGTGAGAAACCCCTCAAGGTCCAGTGTTGGGGAACCCCCGATTTTCATGTTTTCCCTTCAAGAACACCACCAGGTTCTCACAGTGAAAATCCAGGAAAAATTCTCTCCCATTCTGGGGCAGAAGGAGGAGAAAAGTAACCATCTGAGATAGGCCCGGAGTGGTCTGTTCTCCCTAACAAAGGCCAGCTCTCCAAGGGAAACTTTGCTGTTGTGTGGGAAGGGTAGTTAGCCAACTCTAACCCCCTCTAGCTTTCCTGTTTCATGTAACGAGAGAAAAAATGCTAAGAAACACTTCTGGGGGTACCTCTCTGGCTCAGTCAGTGGAGCATGTGACTGTTGATCTCAGGGTCGTGAATTTAAGCTTCACACTGGTTGTACAGCATACTTTAAAAATAAATATCTCCCTCTCCTGCTCCCCCTGCTTGTGCGCTCTCTCTGTCAAATAAAATCTTTAAAAAATATATACACACATACATACAAACAGATGGTGCTCATGAACACAGAAACTGGAAGCACACAGGGATATGAGCCCACTAAAACACCGAGATTTAATCACTAGATCATAGTCTGCATTCCCTCCCCTGCACCCTTTTACCATGTCACCAGGGACCTAGTATAATAATAGGGTTTCAAGTGAAAGAACTGTAAGACACAGACTGTTTAAGAAGAGCTCCTAGTCAAAGACAACAGGAGAAACAAAGCAAAACAAAACAAGGACACTAGAGGAAACAAGCCTCTGGTACCTACAGCTACTGCAGACATTAAACCCAGCGCCCTGGCCAGATTCACATTAAACTTTACAGTAAACGTCTATATTTATCTTAGTTACTGTAAAGTGATACCTCATGTCCAGCTTTTACAAAAAAAAAAAAATGACAAGGCATGCCAAAATGCCAAAACTTAGACAAGAAAAAGCACAGTGTAAAGAGACAAAGCAAACATCAGCACCACAGATTTTGGAATTACCAGACACAGAGTTGTTTAACTGATTAATATGTGAAGGGCTCTAATGGAGTGAGGGGACAACAAGCAAGACCCTTTGGGAAATATAAGCAGAGAGATGGACACTCAAAGAGAAGAGTCAAAAGAAAATGCTAGGAATCAAAAACAATGTAACAAATGCAGAATGCAATTGGTGGGCTCCTCAGTAGACTGGACACAGCTGAGGAAAGAATCCGTGACCTAGAACATAGGTCAATGGAAATTTCCCAAACTGAAATGCAAAGAGAAATAAGAATGAAAACAAACGTTAATATCCAGGCTCTGTGGGACAGTTTTAAAAGGTATAGGCTATGTGTTATTTGAATACTACTAGAAGAAAGAAAGGAACAGGAGAAATATTTGAGGTAATAATGGCCAAAAATGTTCCGAAATTAATGACAAACACCAAACCACAGAACTAGGAAGCTCTCAGGATACCAAGCAGGATAAATATCAAAACATCTTTTGAATCATATTCAAACTTCTAGGAAACCAAAGACAAATAGAAAATCTTGGGGAAAACATGGGGATAAGAATGTCTTACCTATAGAGAAACAAGGTAAGAAATATATCAGGCTTAAGAAAGAATGGGGGGAGTGAGATATTTATAAAGCATTGAAAGGAGAAAAAAAAAACTAACAGAACTCTGTGTCCAGTGAAATTATCCTTCAAATAGGAGGGAGAAACAGACTTCCTCAGACAAACAAAAGTTGAGGGACATTGTTACCACAGACTTGACTTCTAAGAAATGGTAACAAGTTCTTCAGAGAGAAGGAAAATGATACAGGTCAGAAATTTGGATCTCCCTAAAGAAAGGAAGAACATTCGAGAAGGACTAAATGAGGCTAAAATAAAATCTCATTTTTCTCTTCTCAGTTGATCTCACAGACAACAGTTTGTCCAGAGAAGTAATAGCAAGAAAGTGGTGATAATAGCTTAAAGATAAATGAAAAGAGGAGGAAAACTCAAGCAGGCAGATCTAAAAGGAAGAAATCAGTTCCCATTATTTTGTCAAGAGCTTGTATTGGACAGGTTGGAAAATGTTAAAATTGAACATTCAGTAGAAATGGTATATCAAGAAACTAAATTTTTCAAGTGGTGTAATGAAGTGGCTTCATGAGGTGAACAAAAGAAACAGAAAAGAACTATTGTGCTACAACAGTACATTTACAAGACCCTTCTTGGTTTTTCTTTTATCATTATTTCTTTTTGACAATTTTTATTTTAAAAAATCAACAGAAAAAACATTTGCTGGTCATTCATTTCTCCATCATGGTGGTGAATATGTGAGGTAAACTACACAGTGAACCTATCAGAATAAACCTACTGAGAAGAATGCTTTCATGTTCACCAAATGGTCTGTGTACCCTCATTTTCTTAAGTGTTCTGTGCATTTACTCTTAATATGGTTTCTCATAATTTTGCTATTTTAGATTCAACATTAAAGTGTCTTTTTTGTTTTTATGATAATAACATTAGTAATATTTTTTAAAAATTCATGATCCATACTGATTTATTCCTTAACCTTCTTATGGATGAGCCATTATAACTTTTAGTCTGCCTGAGTTTATAAAATCTGACCATGAGAGTTGATTTTTAAAAATCCCCTGATTATAGGGTGCCTGGGTGGCTCAGTCAGTTAAGCAGCTGACTCTTGATTTCAGCTCAGGTCATGATCTCGGGGTCTTGGGATCGAGCCCTGTATCAGGCTCTGTACTCAGTGGAGAGTATGCTTCAGGATTCTCTCTCTCCCTCTGCCTCCCTCTGCTTGCTCTCTCTCTCTAAAATAGATGAATAAATCTTTTTAAAAATAATAAAAAATGAAATAAAAATCCCCTGATCATAAAAAAGTTATCTTTGGTTTTGTGAGAGTGCATGAAAAGTGACTATAATTTGTAATTTTGATGTGAGATTTATCAGTTTTCCTTGACAGTTTGTACTTGTGACTTGTACCTACTCTGAGGCTGTAAATATAGTCTCCTATGTTTTCTTATTTCCTAGTCACTTCATGTATGTAATTTTTTTTCTAGAGTGTTCATTCTACAAGTGGAAACTTTCTCATTGGGTTTTTAAATAGGCATGTAGAAGTCCAGGTGTTTGGTGACTACCATGGCAATGCTGTGTACTTGTTTGAAAGAGACTGTAGTGTACAGAGGAGGCATCAGAAGATCATTGAGGAAGCCCCAGGGGTAAGGACCTTGTAAAGAAATTTGCAAGCTTCTCTATAATGTAAACCTCAATCCCTCTGATTTTCACATCAGAAATCGGTGAAGGTAGTGTCTCCTCCAGAGTCCCGCTGAATAACTGCTTCCCAGGGGTAGTATAAAGATGAGGCCCCACTGAAGCCTTGGGGATGAGGGGGTTGAAATTCCCAGGCTACCATACTGAGGGCCATGATCCTTCTGGATGGTATCTAGGAAAATCTACTCTGATCCAAGTACAGACTGTCCCTGACTTCACCATGGTTCAACTTAGAATATTTTGACTTTACAGTGGTGCAAAAGTCATACACATTTAATAGAAGTACTTTGAATTTTGAATTTGATCTTTTCCCAGGCTCTATATGTGGTATGATACTCTCCTGGGCAGCATCAGTGAGCCAGTCAGCCACACAGTCAGGAGGGTAAACAAAATCGTTCTTACCTGTACCCGTTCATACACCCTCTGTACTCAGTATTCAGCAAATCACATGAGATGTTCAGCTTTTTATTACGGAATAGCTGTTGTGTTAGATGATTCTTCCCAACTGTAGGCCACTGTAAGTATTCTGAGCACACTTAAAGTAGACTAAGCTTAGTTAGGATGTTTGGTAGGTTACATGTATTTAAGTGAATTTTCAACTTCCGATATTTTTAACTTAAGTTGGGTTTATCTGGGCACAATCCCACTGTAAGTTGAGGAAGAGCTGAATCTGACTTATAGGGAGCAATTGTGTAATAATTCCATATAGATTTTAAAATTTAATGGGAATGTTTGAGGAATGGGTTAGCCTGGTTCACTGAATTTTTTTTTTTTTTTGAAGTTTCTTTTAACTTCTGTTTGAGATGTCCCTAAAATATATTAGTCATCCTCCTGCCATAGAGATTTATTGTAGAGGAGGGAGATTTGCTCTTATTTGGCAACTTTTCCCCCTTGGAATTAATTGTTACATCTCTTTGGGTCTGTCTCTTGATTGGTTTCGGTTGTCCTCTGGGTCAAGGCCTAAGCCTAGAAGGCCTACTCCTACCCCTTTTTGGATTTACATTTCTTTGAGCCTACTACTGCCGTAGGCTTTCTTGGTTTTCTACACGGTTTTTGTTTTTTGTTTTTTTCAGTGCTTGTAAAAGGTCAGGGATCTGAGGTTTCTGGTTAATCAGTTTGTTGCTCTCATACTGTATTCAGATTTTAATTTCTGCTGCAGACTATATTGTATCATTCAAAGTAAATGTCAACAATAATTTCGGTAAAGCCTTATTTTCAAGTAGTGATTGCTTAAGTATGTGGCTGTAGAACACTGTTTTAAAATGTTAAAACCTTTGCCTACTTTTTAACCTACATTTCTTTCTATGAACCTTTCTTACTAGGTTGGACTCTTAAGGTTTACCATTATTCCAAGATAATTATTGGTCACATGGCCCAGATTGCTCTACCATCTTTAAATAATATAATGATCATTCAGAGTTTTCATATTGATACATGTAATTGGATATATAGTCATGAAAGTTCTTATGTAGGTACAAAGGAGATTGATATGTCATTATGCTGAATAATATCTACAGTTCATAGAAATTACTAACAATGATTAAACTTTGATATGGAGCTTTTGACTGTGGTATAGGATGTATTTCTTGATGAAATATATAGCATTAGCTATTTATCCATATTAACTCTTTAATGTAATATTTGATACCTAGAAATGCAATATTGGATCTTAGTGGAAATTTCTAGTAGGGCAAAGAACTAATGGAAATTTATTTTAAATATTTTTTCATAGCCTGGTATTAAACCTGAAATAAGAAAAAAGCTTGGAGAAGCTGCAGTCAGAGCTGCTAAAGCTGTAAATTATGTTGGAGCAGGTATGCTAAGATTTACTTTGAATGGACAAGAAGAAATAATCATTTATTGATGTTCAGAAGGCA
This sequence comes from Enhydra lutris kenyoni, assembly GCF_002288905.1. Lineage (NCBI taxonomy): Eukaryota > Metazoa > Chordata > Mammalia > Carnivora > Mustelidae > Enhydra > Enhydra lutris. The sequence continues at coordinate 8,580,772 of NW_019154086.1, forward strand.
AAAGAAACTTACAACTTTTAAATCATTGTCTTTCAAACAAATTATACCCACATTAAGAAATATGTTTTACATTGAGACCCCGCATGTACACATAAGTATGTATACATATGTATTTATGTCTGTATACATGTATAGTTGGAAAAAAATTCACTAAACAGTACTTATCTTAATTATGAGTAATGCTATTTGATATTTTCTATCCCATTTTAAAATAAAATCACTAAAATGCTTTCTTTTGCCTCTTAAAATTAGTAAACTTTAATTGGTTCACAGCTAAATTGAGCAGAGAGTTGCCATATTCCCCACCTCCACCCTTGCACAGCCTCCCCAAGTGTCAGCATCCACACCAGAGGGGTTCATTTGTTACAGTCAACAAACCTACAGTGACACATCATTATCACCCAGAATCCATAATTTACTTTAGGGTTCACTCTTGATATTGTGCGTTCTGTGGCATTGTTGTACAGTATACATTTGGAAAAATGTGTAATGACGTGTATCCACCTTTGTAGTATTACACAGAGTACTTTCGATGCCCTGAATAGCCTCTGTGCTCTGCTCTTTATCCCTTCCTATCTTTAACTCCTAACAGTCTCTGACCTTTCTGTTGCTTCCATAGTTCTGCCTTTTCCAGAATGTCATATAGTTGGAATCATACGGTTTGTAGCCTTTTTTTTTTATTATTAACATATAATGTATTACTAGCCCCAGGGGTACAGGTCTGTGAATTGCCAGGTTTACACACTTCACAGCACTCACCATAGTACATACCTTCCCCAATGTCCATAACCCCACCACCCTCTCCCTACCCCCCTACCCCCGCAACCCTCAGTTTGTTTTGTGAGATTAAGAGTCTCTTATGGTTTGTCTCCCTCCTGATCCCATCTTGTTACATTTATTCCTTTCCTACCCTCCCAAACCCCCCATGTTGCCTCTCAAATTCCTCGTATCAGGGGGATCATATGATAATTGTCTTTCTCTGATTGACTTATTTTGCTAAACATAATAGTTTGTAGCCTTTTAAGATTGGCTTTTATCATTTAATAATATGCATTTAAGTTTCCTCCATGTTTTTTCATGGGTCGATCAGTTCTGTTTAGTGTTGAATAATATTCCATTGTCTGGATGCACCATGATTTATCCTGTCACCTACTGAAGGATATCTTGGTTACTTTTTAGTTTGGCAATTATAAATAAAACTATTATAAGAACCTGTGTACAGAGTTCTATGTGGGCATAGTTTCAGTTTATTTAGGTAAACATCAAGAAGTTTAATCACTGGGTTGTATGGTAAGAATATGTTTAGTGTTGTATAAAACTGCCAAACTTTCTTCCAGAGTGGTGGTACCATTTTGCATCCTCACCAACAATGTAGGAGAGTTCCTGTTGCTCCACATCTCCACTAGCATTTGGTATTATCAGTGTTCTGTTCTAATAGGTGTGTAGTTGTATCTCATTTAAATTTGCATTTCCCTAATAACATGATTGGATCATCTTCTCATATGCCTGCTTGCCATCTGTGTTTCTTCTTTAGTAAGGTCTGTTTAGGTGTTTTGCCCATTTTTTAAATTGGTTTGTTAGTTTTCTTGTTACTGAGTTTTACGACTCCTTAATAAATTTCGGATAATAGTCTGTCATCAGAGGTGTCATTAGCAAATATTTTCTCCCAGTCTGTGGTTTGTCTTCTCATCCTCTTGACATTATCTTTTGCAGAGCGGAAGTTTTTAATTTTAATGAAGCCTGGCTCATCAGTTATTTCTTTAATGAATCATGCCTTTGCTGTTGTACCTAAAAAGGTGTCACCATACCCAAGGTCATCTAGGTTTTTTCCTACTATCTTCTAGGAATTTTATAGTTTTGTGTTCCCAATTTAGCTCTATGGTCCATTTTAAGTTAATTTTTGAGAGCATAAGATCTGTGTCTAGATTCATTTTTTGATATGTAAGACATATACAATAATACCATTCCAGCACCATTTTTTTTTTTGAAAGACTGTCTTTGCTCCATTGTATTGCCTTTGCTCCTTTGTCAAAGATCAATTGACTATATTTATATAGGTCGATTTCTGAGCTGCCAATTCTGTTCCACTGATCTGTTTATTCTTTCCCCGGTATGTCATTATTTTGAATACTGTAGCTTTATAGTAAATCTTGAACTCAGTGTCGGTCCTCCAACTTTGTTATTCTCCTTCAATATTGAATTAGCTATTCTGGGTCTTTTGGCTCTCCCTATAAAACACTAAAATCAGTTTTTTGATATCCACAAAATAACTTGCTGGAATTTTAATTGGGATTATGTTATCTCTGTACAACAAGTGGGGAGAACTGACATCTAAACAAGGTTAAGTCTTCCTTTCCGTGAATGTGGAATATCTCCCCATTTTGTTCTTCCTTGACTTCTTTCATCAGAGTTTTATAATTTTCTCATATAGATCTTACACATACTTTGTTAGATTTATACCTATTTCATTTGAGGGGTGTTTGTGTAGATGGTATTGTTTTTAATTTCAAATTCTACTTGTTCATCATTGGTATATAGTAAAACAATTCACTTTTTATATTAACCTTATATCCTGCTTGTTAATGACCTCTTTTTAGTTCCAGGAGTTTGTCAGTTCTTTTGGATTTTTCAACATAGATAAGTCATCTGTGATGAGACAGTGTCATTTCTTTCTTCTCAATCCACATACCTTTTATTTCCTTTTTTAATTGCATTACTAGAACTTTCAGTGTGATGTTGAAAAGGAGTGGTGAAAATGGACATCCTTCCCTTATTTCTCTTCTTAGTAGGAAATCTTCTAGTTTCTCACCATTAAATATAATGTTAGCTGCGGGTTCTTGTAAATCTTCTTTATCAAATTAGGAAGTTCCTCTCTGTTAGTAGATTATTGAGAGTTTTTATTATAATTAGGTATTGGATTTCATCCAATACTTTTTCTGCACCTATTAATACAGTCATTTGATTCTGCTTTAGCTTGCTGATGTTATGGATTACATTAATTGATTTTTCAATGTTGGACCAGCCTTGCATACCTGGGATAAATCCTATTTGGTCATAATATATTCTTATTTTGGTACGTTATTGGATTTGATTTGCTAATATCTTGTTGAGGAACTGCATCCATGTTCATAAGAGATATTGTAAAATCTTTCTCTCGTTTTGGTATTAAGGTAATGCTGGTCTCATAAAATGAGTTAGGAAGTATCCTGTCTTCTATGTTCTGGAATAGAAAATTGGTATAAATTCTACCTTCAGTGTTTGGTAGAACTCACCAGTGAACCAATCTGGGTCTATTTTAGAGGCTTGGGAGGTTATTAATGATTATTTCAAATTCCTTAGTAGATAGAGGCCTGTTCAGATTATTTCAGAGTGATTTTTTTTTCTTATGTGACTTTTGGCAGATTATGTCTTTCAAGGAATTGGTCTCTTTCATCTAAGTTATCAAATTTTTGGGCATAGAGTTGTTCATAAAATACTTTTAATATCCTGTTAACAACCGTAAGACCTATAGTAATTTCCCTTCTTTCATTTCTGATATTAATAATTTGTCTCCTCTCTCTTTTCTTTTCTTAAACAACGTGGCTAGAAGCTTATGTATGTTATTGATCTTGTCGAAGAACTGACTTCTGGTTTTATTGGTCTTCTCTGTAGATTTTCTATTTTCAATTTCGTAGATTTCTACTCTATTATTTCTTTTTTCTTGCTTACTTTAGAATTATTTGCTGTTCTTTTTCTAATTTCCTAAAATGGAAGCTTAATTTTAGATCTTTCTTCTCTTCAAATATATGGATTCAGTGCTATAAATTTCCCCCTAAGCACTGCTTTCAGTACATCTCACAATTTTTGAAAAGTTGTATTTCTATTTTCATTTAGTTTAAAATATTTTTAAAATTCACTTGGGATTTCTTCTTTGGTCCATGTGTTACTTGGTACTGTGTTATTTAATCTCCAAGTATTTGGGGACTTTTTTCCTAGCTATCTTTCTATACTGATTTCTAGTTCAATTGATTTTTAATTTAATTATGGTCTTGAGAGCAAACATTGTATATCTATTCCTTTAAATTTGTTTAGTTTTTTTCTGTGACCCTGAATGTGGTCTGTTTTGTTGAATGTTCATGTGAGTTTGAGAATATGCAGTGTGCTATTGTTGGATAAAGTAGTCTGTAGATATCAATATGTCCAATTTATTGGTGGTGCTATTGAGTTCAACTATGTCCTTATTTTTCTGCCTCCTAGATTTGTCCATTTCTGATAGAGTGGTGTTAAAATCTCCAGCTGTACTAGTGGATTCATCTATTTGCAGGTCTCAGTTTTTACCTTGCAGGTCTCAGTTTTTAATTCCATGTATTTGACACTCTCTTCTTAGGTGCATACACGTTAAGGTTTTTGTCTTTTTGGAATATCGACTATTTTCTTGTGAGACAGATCTGCTGCCAATAAGTTTTCTCAATTTTTATTTATCTGAAACAGTCCCTATTTCTCCTTCATTCGGAAGGCTAACTCCACAAGTAACAGAATACCAGGTTGATTTTTTTTTTCACTTGACTTTAAATAACACTCTACTCTTCTTGCTTGCGTGGTTTCTGAAGAGAAGTCATATGTAATTCTTACCTTTCTCCTTTATAAGTGAGGTGTGTCCCCTCAGCCCCAGATTCTTTCAGGATTCATTCATTCATTCATTCATTCATTTTTGTTTTCTGTACTTTGGAAATGATATGCCTAGGTATAGGGTTTTGGGTGTTTTTTGGCATTTATCCTGCTTAGTGTTCTCTGACCTTCCAGAGGTGTGTATTCAATGTCTCGACATTAATTTGAGAAAATTCTTAATCGTTATTGCTGCAGATATTGTTTCTGGTCCTTTCTCTTTTATTTTTTTGGTATTCCCATTTATGTATATGTTACACCTTGTCTAGTTGTCCACAGTTCTTGGATAGTCTGTTTTGTTTTTTTCAGTCTTTTGTCTTCACTTTTAGTTTTGGAAGTTTCTGTTGTCATATTCTCAAGCTCAGAGATTCTTTTCTTAGCTGTGTCCAGTCTACTGATGAGCCCACCAAAGGCATTCTTCATTTCTATTACCATGTTTTGATTTCTAGCATTTCTTTTTGACTCCTTGAATTTCCAAGGAATCTTATCTATGTAGGTTCTTGCATGTGTCTACTTTTCCCATTAAACCTATTACTGTACTAATCAGAATGTTTTTAAGTTCCTGGTCTGGGGATGCCTGGGTGGCTCAGTTGGTTAGGCATCTGCCTTTGGCTCAGGTCATGATCCCAGAGTCCTGGGATCGAGTCCCACGTCAGTCTCCTTGCCCAGAGGGGAACCTGCCTGTCCTTCTGCCTGCTGCTTTCCCTGCTGTCCTTTCTCCCTCTTTCTGACAAATAAATTAAAAAATATATATATATTTAAAAAAGAAGTTCTTGGTCTGATTATTCCAATATTTCTGTCATTTCTGAGTCACGTTCTGATGCTTTTTCAGTCTCTTTAAACTGTGTTTTTGCCTCTTACTGTGCCTTGTAATTTATTTCTTGATAGCCTGACCTGAGGTACCAGGTAAAAAGAACTGTGGTGAACAGGTCTTTAGTATGTGGTGGTTAGGTGTGGGGAAGGAGAGGTGTTCTGTATTCCTAAGATTACATCTTAAGTGTTTTGGTGAGCTTGGGCCCTGAATTTCACCAGTGTGTCTCAGTTTGGGGTTTTTTGTTTGTTTGTTTGTTTGTTTTTGTTTTTGCTTACTTGTTTTGATTTATTCACCTATGGGGGCAGGATGGCTGGAGTTGTGTATTTCCCTTCCTCCTCATCTGTTAATTAGGCTCTGATGAAAAACCCATAGTTTAGGCTCTAGTAAAATAGTTCTCTTATGGATAAATCTTGGTCAGAACAGAACTCTGGTGTACTTCAAATGATTCCTTTTCCCTTTCTGCTGTGAGAGGCTCAGGGGGATTTTTCTCCAATATTCACTGTGAGGACCTGATAGAGCTTCTGCAGGTAAAACACAAAAGTACACGGGGCTGTCCTTAGAGGTTGTAACTCACAAAGTTGTCCACACTGAGCGTCCAGCAACTCGTCAGTTACAGCCCAGTTTTTCCTCCTCTGGTACTTATTCTCTTAGAAGTTTTGTTCATGAGTTTCTGTTCCAGTAAGTTTTGAATCTCTGCATTTGCCTGTCTCCGATTTTGGGGGCAGCAGTTTGCCCTACAACTTTATATCTCTGATGGGTCTGAGAAAAATTGTTGATTTTTTCAGTTTATTTGGCTTTTTACTCCTGTCAGGTTAGAATGGTGACTTCTTAGCTTCTTATGGACCAGAAAGTGGAAGTCTTCGCTGAATTTTTACAAGGCGCTAATGGGTTAGGACCCACAGTTTGAGAAACAGTATTAAATTATATGGAACTTTCAGCTAAGTGAAAAAACCTCAAACACAAAAAACTACGTAGTATATGATTTCATTTATATGACACTAGGAAAAAACTATGGTTGCCTGGAGCCAGTGACCCAGGGAAGGGACTGACTACAAAGGGGAACAAGGGAACATTTTGGATAATGGAAATGTTTTGCATTTTCATGGTGGTGGTGGTGGTGGTTCTATGACTGTATTCAATTGCGATTGAAACTCAACACACTTCCCTACACTTAAAATGGGTAAATTTTATTATATGAAATTACACCTTAATAAGGTTGGGAAAGATGTAGCTTTTGTTGCTAAGCAGTCTTCCACTGGATCACCAGCAAAAGGACTTTTAAAGGAAACCTCCAAAGCCCACAATCAGGAGGCAAAAATACTATTATATTTTTTCTACCGGGTGAGAGTGAGATGGAATGTCACAGTGTGAGCCTCCAGGGATCCCGGCGCACCAAAGCCGTAACACATGGTCCGACCGTGTTCTTGCTGCTGCAGCAGTTGACACTGCTCAGAACTTACCCTTTGCTGAAAACCACAAACGTACTTTTTGTTGCTAGATTTCATGTGTGGCTCCCTATTTTTTATTAAGGCTCATTTGCTGCTGCAAAGTGTAAGATATTTTCTTCTCGAAATGCATAATGTTTACCATTTGTTTACCATTGAATGAAGGCAGCATTAAAAGTTGATGTGATTTGGGGCGCCTGGGTGGCTCAGTGGGTTAAAGCCTCTGCCTTTGGCTCAGGTCATGATCTCTGGGTTCTGGGGTCAAGTCCCGCGTGGGGGGGCGGGTCTCTGCTCATCAGGGAGCCTGCTTCCTCCTCTCTCTCTCTCTCTCAACTCTCTTCCTGCCTCTCTGCCTACTCGTGATCTCTGTCTGTCAAATAAATAAAGAAAATCTTTTAAAAAAAAAAGTTGATGTGATTTGTTTCTCTCTCTGGTTTTGGGAAACAAACCATAAGAGACTCTTAACTATAGGAAACGGAGGGTTGCTGGAGTGGAGCAGGGTGGGGGGAAGGGGTAACTGGGTGATGGACATTGGGGAGGGCACGTGATATAATGAGCCTTGGGTGTTATATGCAACTGATAAATCACTGAACTCTGCCTCTGAAACTAACAATACACTCTGTGTTAATTAACTGAATTTAAATAAAATAAAATTTTAAAAATATGTTAATAAAAAGTTGATACGATACATCATAGAAGGTTTTGATTTCTAGTGATTATATGGTATTGAAATGTGACCATTGTATTTTATCTTTTAGGAACTGTGGAGTTTATTATGGACTCAAAGCACAATTTCTACTTCATGGAAATGAATACAAGGCTGCAAGTGGAACATCCTGTTACCGAGATGATCACAGGAACTGACTTGGTGGAGTGGCAACTTAGGGTGGGAATGTTTTTTCTGTTAAAGATAAGTCTTGAGAATATGTTACCTGCTAGCCTCCTAAAAGATGGTATCACTTTGGACAAGGGTTCAATTCTTGGAGGTTGTCATGAGGACAGGGAAATGGAAAGTTAAAGATGATATTTCATTTGTTGCTGTGACATTATTGTTACTTTATGGACTCAGATTTCTAACCTGTCACCATAATTTCTCTTCGGCATGGGGCAGCCTAAGGCAACGGGCAGGTGAGCTGCTGCCCCCGAGGCTTTCATGTGACCACGTTATCTCAACACCAAAGCCTCGTGCTCTGCCTGAGGCCACAGTATTCTGGCCTAGGCCATCATTTGATTTTAGAGGCAGGACAGATGCTAGCCCCAGTGAAATGAGCTAAGGAAGAGCTGGAAATGAAGATAATGACCAAGATCAAGGTAATGATCTAGACAAATAGAGTGAGCCACATGCAACTGCTGACTTGCACACTGTTGTTGGTAGGATAAGTATAGCCCACTCAGAATAAGTGCTTAGAAATTTTTATAACATTTCTGACATTGCTATGATATGTCTACTGTATGTTACAAAAGTGTAAGTCTATAATTATTCCTTTGTTTATAAATAGTTTCCAAGAAACACTGGCCAGTTTGAACTAGAGTTCCACAAAGCATATTCCTTCAAATAAGAATAATAACTTAGTCTGTTTTACTCTCATTATTGAAAACATTTGATTTTACAGCCTTTTTTATGAAAAAATATTTAAGCACTATAAGTACTTTTGATCTCTGTAGGATTCTTGGTTCTTTATATATTTGAATCTAATTTTTTTTTTTTGCATGGTTGTGATGCTAAAGTCTTGATTATTTTGATAATTTTGTCTTTTCAGAACATCTATGGACGATAATATGATGTTCCTTTTGCTGGTTCCTTGGGGATGATTGGTGGTTTTAATTGAGCCATAAAATTCTTTGGGACCTCTATATCCTTGGGAGCTAATGAAAACCAGGCACATCAGGCTAGTGTTAGTAAGTGAGAGAAAAATTATAGCAGATTTAGAAAGTTTTGGAAAGAGTGGTTCTGTTTCCAGAATTCAAGGAAAGGGGGATTTTTTTTTTTTCTGAAGCAGTAATTGAGAGAGTCCAGATTTTTTTTGTTTTAGATTGATTGATTGATTGATTTTTAGAGGCGGTGGGAGGGGTGGAAAGGGAGAGAGTCTCACGCAGACTGCACTGAGTGCAGAGCCCAAAGCAGAGCTCAATCTCAGGGTCCTGAGTTGAAACCAAGAGTCAGACGTTTAACTGACTATGCCAACTCCAGTGCCCCAGGAGTCTACAATTTTGAAATCATCATGGATAAAAGGTTTCTAAGGAAAGAAAGAGAACGCTTTTGGAAATAAGGGGAACCAGTAAACTTTTTATTTTTGCCTCTCAAGAAATTGCAAGAGCTTTGAAGGCCCTTTAAAAAGAGACGCAGGCTTTTCTTATCAGGGGAGGGATTCTAGAACTGATGGATACCACCATACCTCATTTACAACATTCAAGGCACTTTGGAGTCCACCTTTCAGGCAGCGGTAAAACAAGGGGTCTTGCCATTTAGTGAGTTAAGAGTTCAAGCTCCAGGACCAGCCTCTGGAGGCAAGGACTCCCTAGAATGAGGCTGCCGTGGTGTCAGCATCTGGGCTGCAGACGCAGGTGCTTAGCCTTGTCCGCGGAAGCTGGGGAAAATAGCCAAGGTCCAGGAGTTCCAAAGAGTCAGTGTCTAAGCCTGAGTGAACTAACATGACACAGATTTCCAAAGATCCAGAGGCTTGGTTGGGGCATGTTTCTTCTGAACCCAGATAGAAGCCAACCTCAGAGGAAAATAAGCACAGATCAGCCAAATTAAAATGGGGCTATATAGTTAGAAGTAAGATCACATCGTGACATACGGACACATGGTCATTCTTCTCCTTGTTTGTATAAAGACAAATAGAATTCTTCATTAAAACATTAAAAAGCATTTCATCATAAAGGATAGGAATGAAATGACAATAGCTAAAACTTGTATGGTGCTTACCATATGCACTTTCCTCTGAAGCATCAAGAAATTAAGAAACAAGCCCAGAACAAAGTATAAAAACAGAATTGGAACCTAGGCAATAGGGCTGCAGAGTCTGTGGTTTGAAAGACTGTGTCAAAAAGGCATTCAGTGTACTCCATTTACCTTTCATTCTTAACTCCTGTAGTTCCTGATTTTTCCTACCTATATACTTAAAGAGATGAAATCTTTGCCTCTGTTTCATGCTTTCCTGCTTAATTCTAAGTGGTGCTAAATTACTTCATTTCTTCCCCTCTATCTTTTGCTTTCTCAGTTTGTCCTTTTCTCACCTTAAAGGGTGACTTAAGGAGAGAGTAGAGAGAGTGACAGCATATCCTCCAATAGCCTTTTCCAAATTATACTAGTTGAAGAGAGAGAGTTGTTGTATTAGTACATAACAGTCAGCATAATTATAGTAATGATAAGCAACGATGGTAATCCTGTTTATAATCTGGTATCACACAATATGCGTTTAACATAATAAAATTAAAAAACCATCGTGTTCCCCTTTCTGTTTTGCTTTATCACTCACTTGGTGATGAAGATGACAAAGATGGGGGCACCTGGCTGGCTTAGTGGGTAGGGCGTGTGACTCTTGATTTCAGGGTGGTGAGTTTGAGCCCCACATTGAGTGTAGAGATTACTTAAATAAATAAACTTTAAAAAAAAAAAAGGTTAACAAAGATGACAAATGCCACACTTTTGCCATAGCAGTGAGTGTGGTCCTAAACACCAATTAATAATTAATTATTAAAAAAGATTGGTTTGGTAACTGAGCACTGATGTTTTAAATGAAAACAGATTATCTTGCTAGTAAGAAATTTTAACTGATTACATTGAAAAAACATTGATCTTTATAATTTAGTCATCAGTTCACCTCGTTTTTCTACTTAAAAACTCTAGAAATCCATTGTAATTAATACATTATTTCCAAGCTGCATCTGTTTTTTAACCTATTTTTGTTTTCGCCCCAAACTCGGGGAGGTGGATAAAATAATAATTTTTATTTGGCTTCATTATAAAGCCCACGTGTACATTTTCCATGGAAAAAGGCAAGACCATCAACTTCCCAAGTCTCATAGGTGCTGTTAAGAGGATTTTCATAGAAGCACATCTTCTTTTACCAGATTGCAGCAGGAGAGAAGATTCCTTTGAGCCAGGAAGAAATAACTCTGCAGGGCCATTCCTTTGAAGCTAGAATATATGCAGAAGATCCTGACAATAACTTCATGCCAGGAGCTGGGCCATTAGTGCATCTCTCCACCCCTCAGGCAGACCTTTGCACTAGGATTGAAACTGGAGTGAGACAAGGTAAAGTGAAATGAATGAAAAGTCTTGGTCTTTTTGAATTTTCGGTGCGTAATTATTTCCGGACAGCATCTTTTCCCTGTGTCTTATGGAAATGTCTAGTATGTTTTATAATAAAAGACTTAATTGATTTCTCATTAATCTTTATTTTTCTTTCTGCAATAGTTATTAAAAAAAATAGCTAGTGTTTGTTTTTTTTTTATGATTATTTATTTATTTGACAGACAGAGGCCACAAGTAGGCAGAGAGGCAGGCAGAGACAGAGAGAGAGGGAAGCAGGCTCCCTGCTGAGCAGAGAGCCGGACGTGGGGCTCAATCCCAGGACCCTGGGATCATGACCTGAGCCGATGGCAGAGGCTTTAACCCACTGAGCCACCCAGGCGCCCCAATAGCTAGTGTTTTTAAACAATACGCCCTTTGTTGAAATGTAGCAGTACTTCTTCAAACCTAAATAGCACACATTTATATTTCTACTCTACCTAGTTCTAAAAGTGATTTAAGGCTCTGATCCCCACTATGCCCAATGCCTTCTGCCTTCAAGGGACTTAAAGTCAAGCTGGAGAATTAATATATAGAATTAATATATAAACTCAGTGCAGGCTAAACAACAATCAAAGAAATAAAGAGAAATAAAACAATAACTGCGTAAGAGCTCTCATAGTCAGCATGTGATTCATAATGATGGTCATAGCAATTATTTAGCATTTACAGTGTACTGTGTACACTGTTCCAGGTGACTTTTTTACATGGGCTGCTTTAACCATGAGAACTACCCTGTGAATAGGTATTGTTATCACCCCCATTTTCCAGATGAGGAAACCGGGGCAGAGAGAAGTTAGGTGACTTGCCCAAGGTCCCTGTTGGAGCCAAGATTCAGACCCGGTCTCTCTGGCTCCAGAGTCCATGCCCTGAGCTCCTACCACCTTGACTCTAGTTGCCAGAGAAGTTACTTAGATGGCGAGTGATGAAGAGCAGTTCTCAGGATCGGAAGTTGTATTAGGCCAGTACAGCTGGGACACATTTTGAAGGGAAACCATGAGTGGATCTGAGTAGGCAGATTGAGCAGCACACAGAACAGTGAAGAAAGGAGAGCTTAACTCCAGGCGTGGTGGAGGAACTGTAAGAAAACATGTGGCTGGAGGAAAGGGTGCAGGATGGTGTAGCTAGGGGTACAGGTGGAGAGCAGGTCACACAGTGTCTTGAAAGCCAAAATGAGGAGTCAGGACATCTTTTTTTTTTTTTTTTTTTTTTTTTTTTAAATTTCATTTTATTTTATTTGAGAGAGACAGTGAGAGAGAGCATGAGCGAGGAGAAGGTCAGAGAGAGAAGCAGACTCCCCGCGTAGCCGGGAGCCCGATGCGGGACTCGATCCCGGGACTCCAGGATCATGACCTGAGCTGAAGGCAGTCGTCCAACCAACTGAGCCACCCAGGAGTCCCGGAGTCAGGACATCTTGAGGACAAATTGGAAGAATTTTGAGAGCTCTGGCTAAACCACAGCAAGACTTAGTATACTGTCAGTACATTTTTTTGAACTTAACAGCAGAATACTTGAGAGAAAAGAGAACACTTGCAATGGAAAAGAAAGAATCTGCAGGGCAAGCTAAACTTGAAGTGTAATTTAACAAAGGTGCTCAAAGGATAACAGAGGTGTAATTCCAAGAAGGACTCCCAGATTCACATCTCCGCATGGGGAGGGTCGTCTACTCCAAGAAGCTTCCCCAACCTTCCTCTTCTGTGTTTCCCTGAGCCCCTTGTGTATTCCTCAGGCACTTTCCTTATGTTCTTTTACAGTAAGCTTTTACTTCCTGTCTAGCTTTCCCATTATATTGTAAGTTTCTTCCATGTTACATTTGCAGCACCTTGCTCAGGCCTGGGTCTAGAAGTGTTCTGTATGTGTTGGTGAGTGGTGGGGTGGGTAGGTGGGGGGATGATGGATATGGGAGTATAATTTAACACCTTGATTTTATAGATGGATACCTTGGGGTTCAGAGGGGTCAAGTGAGCTGCCAAAAATCACACAAAGATCCTAGAACAGTATTCTTTATAACATACCACATCCTTTTGACTTGAACCATTTTTAACCTTGAACCATGAGATGTGCATGGTTCAGATTTTTTTTTTTTTTTCCAACTATTCCAGCTAGCAGCTTGAGGGGCACAGGTTGGGTTACGACTGGGCCTTCATGTGCATGGCCCTGAACTTATGGGGCTGCATTGTTAGGATTCTTGTTCTCTAAGACTCTGTCGTAGCAATGATAGCTGCTATTTGTTTATTGGTTCTGCCAGGTATGGCATTTGGCCTTTTATTGTCAATGCTCCAAGAACCCTCTAGGATAGTAGGATTATGATCCGTATTTTTCTGATGAGGAAGCCGAAGAGTGGCGGGAAGGGAATGCTAAGGGCAGAAGTGATTGTGACAGGAGAGGGTAAAGGCAGTTTGAACTCACTTCTAAAATGAGAAGGGAAGAGAAGGTTCAGAAGAAGATAGGATGGGGAAAGCCACCATGTGTGTTATTCGATCACTCTTTTCGGGACTGGTGCCGTCGGGTGGCCATCATCTCCTCAGACTTGTGGTAAGTTTTTAAACCCCTGCGAGCCTCAGTTCCTCATGAATAAAACAGTGGTAACGATATCTATCATGTAAGAGCTCCTGAAGATTAAGTGTGAAATGAGCATAAAGCCCTAGCAGAATGTCTCGCATGTCATATTTTATCACTTTGAGTTTTGACTTTGAGTGGTTACTGTGGTTTTTCAATTTCAGGAGATGAGGTTTCAGTGCATTATGACCCCATGATTGCGAAGCTGGTTGTATGGGGTGCAGATCGCCAGGCAGCCTTAACAAAACTGAGGTACAGCCTTCGTCAGTACAATGTGAGTGCCCTGGGGCCATGTTGGGGACCCCAATGATCTGTGTCTCTCCACAGCCAAGGATGACTCTCACAATTGGGCAGCCTTTGTCCTTGTCAGCTTATTTCTACCAGTTACCCAGGTGGCAGGAACAAACTGATTTCACATTCCCATGAGTCAGAATAGAGTTTAATGACTTCTTGATTCAGCTAGAAAAGAAAAATTGCAGGACTAAAACTGTTAATGTCAGTGTTATACTTCAGTGACATCTGATATTAAATTCATGTTCATCCTGTTAGATAAAGCCAGCTGTGCAAGTGTGGCCTGCAGTCTGGTTTTATTTTCCCCAAAGGAAAATAATTGTTTTCACTTTTATCCATTTGACAAAGTTTGTTGCTTTTTTGTAGCACGTTAGTTTCCTTGGTGGAGTAAGCCCCAGACCACACTGATGTAGCTTCATAAAAGGATTTATTAACCCGTGACATCCAAAGTGTTATATGGCGTTAATTTGACCAAACTTCTCATCTCTGTGGCTCCAACCACACAGGTCTCCTTGCCATTCCTTGGAACCCGTGTGTTCCTATTCTGTCTTCCAGAACGAATTCTTTCCGCACATAATCACAGGCCTCCCTCCTCACCATCCTCAGCTCCTGTTCACTTCAGAATCCTTCTCAGTCTTCTCCATTTTTTTTGAAGATTTTATTTATTTATTGAGAGAGAGAGGGTGTGCGCATGCATGCGTAAGTGGGGGGAAGGGCAGAGGGAAAGGAAGAGAAAGAATCCCCAGCAGACTCACATTGAGCTCAGAGCCCCAATGCAGCGCTTAATCCTGCGACCCTGAGATCATGACCTGAGGTGAAACCAAGAATCATTTAACCGACTGAGCCACCCAGGCCCATTCATTTTTTTTTAATTGAAGTATAGTTGATATATAATATTATATTAGTTTAGGTGTTCAACAGAGTGATTCAATTCTATATAGGACTCACCACAATAAGTGTAGCTACCATCTGTCACCAAAGTGATTACAGTATTAGTGACTACATTCCATATGCTGTTTTTATTCTTGTGACTTACGTATTTTATAACTGGAAGTTTGTACCTCTAGATCCCATTCATCTGCTTAACTTATCCCTTCATCACCTTCTCCTCCGGCAACCACCAGTTCTCTATTTATGAGTCTATTTCTGTTGTGTGTTTGCTTTGTGTTTTAGATTGTACATGTAAGTGAAATCATCTGATACTCATCTTTGTCTGACTTATTTCACTTAGTGTAATACCCTCTAGGTCCATCCATGTAACAGATGGCAAGATTTCATTCTTTCTTATGGCTGAGTAGTATGCCATTATGTGTATACACCACATCTTCTTTATCCTTCATCTATGGATGGGCTGAGGTTGCTTCCATATCTCGACTATTGGAAATCATGTTACAGTAAACATAGGGGTACATATATCTTTTCTAATTAGTGTTTTCATTTCATTTTGGGGAAATAGCCAGCAATGGAATTACTGGATCAAATGGTATTTCTGTTTTAAATTTTGGGGAGAACTTTCATACTATTTTCCACAGAAGCTGTACCCTTTTACCTTCCTGCCAACGAGGCACAAGGATTCCCTTTTCTCCATGTCCTTACCAACACTTGTTATTTTTGTCTTTTTGATATTGTCCATTCCGAGTGGTATGAGGTGGTATCTCATTGTGGTTTTGATTTGCATTTCCCTGATGCTGAGTGATGGTGAGCATCTTTCCATGTGTCTGTTAGTCGTTTGTATATCTTTTTTGGAGGAAAAAACAATGTCTGTTCAGGTCCTCTGCCCACTTTTCAATTGGATTATTAGGTGTTTTGCTGTTGAGTTGTAGGAGTTCTTTATATATTTTGGATATTAGCCCCTTATCAGGATATATCATTTCCAACTATCTTCTCCCATTCTTCTCTTTGTTGATGGTTCTTTATCCCATTCTTCTCTTTGTTGATGGTTTCTTTCCCTGTGCAAAAGCTTTTTAGTTTGGTATAGTCCCAGTAGTTTATTTTTGCTTTTGTTTCCCTTGCCTGAGGAGACATATCCATAAATATTTTTGCTTAAGCTGACAGCCGAGAGATCACTGCCTATGTTTTCTTTTAGGAGTTTTATTGTTTCAGGTCTCATATTTAGGTCTATAATCCATTTTGAGTTTATTTTTTGTGTATGGTGTGAGAACGTGGTCTAGTTTCATTCTTTTGCATGTAGCTGTCCTGTTTTCCCAACCCCAGTTATTGAAAAGATGGTCCTTTCCCATGGTATGTTCTTGCCTCCTTTGTCATGGATTAATTAACCATATAAGCATGGGTTTATTTCTGGGCTGTCAGATCTGTTCCATTGATCTTTGTGTCTATTTTATTGCCAGTACCATAATGTTTTTATTACTACAGCTCTGTAGTGTAGCTTGAAACCAGGTCACCCCATTTAAAATAAGGCCCTTTGCTCTTCTCTGTCCCCTTAACCAGCCTTATTTTTCTTCATATAGCCTGGTATCATATTAGATACTTGTTTATAGATATTGTATGTTATCTGTCCCTAGAATATAAGCTCTGTGAGATTTCATTCCTCATTGTGTCCCCAGTACCTAGATCAGGGCCTGACACCTAACAGTGCTCAGTAAATGGCTGTTAAATGAACGATTGGATGAATGAATGAATGAATGAACCCAAGGCTCAGATGGCTGGTTTTACCTTTGATCCCATTTATTGGGCATATGTGGTTTCATTTTATGCCTTTTCGTTTTTATACCAGTGTGCGAAGTTTGGATTTTAGTGTCGGAAGTTTCTTTGAGGTCATTTAATCCTATCCCTGCTTCAGTGTAGCAATCCTATCCTCAGTTTGCAATCTTCCTGTTGTGTGGGAGTATTCTGAGTGGGATGTCTTCATTATCGTGCAAATAAATCTCATTTAAGTTTCTTAACATTTATCACTTTCCTAGCATGAGTCAATTAAATGTCTCCACACTACCTACCCTAACATCATTTCCTATTTCCTCTTTATCATAAAGAGTGAAATGTAGTCTACTACATTTTAAAATGTATCATACAATACAGTTTTAAATGTTAAGTCCACATAGATAGTGATGGTGAAGTGGGGTTTTTTATGTTGTTTTGTTTTTCCTACAAGTTGTCCTAACTGCCACCATGTGGCACCTTAGTAGGTTTTCTATTTTCCTTGAGAGTTGTCCATTCTAGAAAATACTTCATACAAAGAGCAGATGCCATAGAAACGATTTTCTGAATGTGTTGTTTTCCCCACTCACTAGGAATGTGGGCTTTATTCTCTTCCTAGATTGTCGGACTACACACCAACATTGACTTCCTCCTTAACCTGTCTGGCCACCCAGAGTTTGAGGCTGGGAACGTGCACACAGATTTCATCGCTCAGCACCACAAAGAACTGTTTCCCGGTAGGAAGGCCACAGCTAAGGAGTTTTTATGCCAGGCAGCTCTGGGTCTCATCCTCAAGGAGAAAGCTGTGTCTGATATTTTCAACATTCAGTCACAAGGTATGGAATGCTTTTCCCTTTCCTCTGCTTGTTAAGTCTGTGAATAAGGTGCTTTTCTGGAGGTGCTTTTCTTCCTTTATGCCACTCTTGTGTCCCTTTTCTTTTCTCGGTGATGGACAGTATCTTCTGCCAGTGTGGTTTTTATGTGAAGTAGAATGGATTCACATATCACGCATATGCCCCTAGAGACTTTTTAACCCATTAAATATAACTTAATTACTTGCCTAACAGTGTTGAGATGGATCTTTTTTCAACCAAATGCTAGTTCCTTCCTACACCCTGTGCTGACTCCTTCCAAAGCTTTTTTAATTTGCCGCTCCTTTCGAGGTCTTACGTTCTTGTATTTTCTGTACTGTGGCAACTTCCTTGGTCCTAGGGACCAAAGACAGAGCACTGGAGACTCAGATTCTCTTGGGTTACCTGAGATTTATCATTGTGTTATTTCCTCCTTTCCTTTCCTATTCCATGCTTCAGTTTCTGGCAAACCAGAGACCTCAGTACTTCCTCGAATCAGAGGATCTGAGCACAGGAAGGACTGTGGCGAAGATTCCCGGTTGCTTCACACACACATCTCTGCTTCAGCACCCCCACTGCGTTGTTGCTCAACCTCTTCCTAACACCTCAGGAAGCTAAAAATTTGTAACAAGAACTCATTAGCCTATTATGCTTTCAGTCAGCTCTTCATTTAAAAGTTCTTCCCTCAAAATTGAGCAAAATCTGAACCCTCCCAACTTGCTTCAGAATATTTACTTCAGGCTAACTCCCACCTTTGGAGCCAATAAGAAAAAAAAATAATAATCCATTTATCCTTTCATTATTTTTAGGATTATTATAGGATTTTATTATTAGGATCTTTAATTTCTAGATTCATTCAAGAAAGTTATATTGAAATCTTAAAATATATAACTACTTCTCATTTTGTCCTTTTATACTACATGAAATGCCTCTAAATATGCCCACGCAGTGTTCCTAAGCCTGAACATAGCATTGTTAGAATCGAGTATCCTTTTTTTTTTTTCTAGATTATATTTATTTATTTGAGAGAGAGAGAGAGAACAAGCGTGAGAGGGAGAAGGTGCAGGGGGAGAAATAGGCTCCCCACTGAGCAGGGAGACAAACACCTCTATCCCGGGTCTCCAGGATCATGACCTGAGCCAAAGGCAGACACTAAACCAACTACCCACCCAGACACCCCAGAATCAAGTGTCTTCTTACTCTCCTTCCTCTTTACAATTTATAACCAGCACACATTTGAGCCTCACAAGAAATTGCTTCAGTTCAGCTGTGCTGTAACTCCTGGATATCGTCCAACAGAGGATGAACACACAAGCCTGTGGGCAGGACCAGTGACGCAGAAAGAGGCGAGGCGAGAGAGAAGTAGTGAGTGGTGGAGATTTTGGTGACCTGGAATGCATTTACCCAAGAAGGGGAGACCTCTGGGCTGCTTACGCCCCCAGAGGAAGAACGTTTCGGCTGCACACACTCTGATTTTTCAGAGAAGCTGGAATTTTTCACATGACATTTCCTGAAATGTAAATGAAAGTGTCTAATTTAAATTTAAAGAAGTAAGGACAAAGAGGACACATTTGAGCTACCAGCGTAGGGCTGGTGTTTTACATTTTCTTTTGTAAAGTATAAAGTCAGGCCTGTTGTTTGTAAATTTCTTGCTGAATTTTTATTTTCTTCTAGATCAGTACTCACCTTTTGCGTCCAGCAGTGGAAGAAGACTGAATATCTCTTACACGAGAAACATAACTCTGAGGGATGGTAAAAACAGTAAGTAATGTTTTATTAAAAGAGGAATGTGCTTCAGAGAAATAGCTCATATTCACCTGAAATAAAAGGACCCACCCCAGTCACGGAGCAGTCAATTACATTTTTGAAGCTGCCTAGTCTAACCATTGGTAGGACTACCAGGATTGATGGGCTCAGGTGGTACAATTAGTGGTATCTTTCTTCTTTTTCCCTTTTTCTGTATTTTGTAACTATTTGAAAAATATGTCATAAAACATAACTAGCAAAATTACTAAAATGAAATATTCCAAGATGTTAGGAGACCATTGGGTAGCGGGATTTGAGGTGGTTGATGTCCCCCCCCAACCCCAACCCTGCACAGGCCACTTCTTTATACTTCCTTTGTCTTGCAGTTTTTCTTCAGCAAGAATGTACTGCTTTTAAATATGAAGAACAGTATCCAAAACTACTCTAGGGAGAAGGATTACCCACCAGTCAGGCAGTGTTTTAGGTCGAAGTGGGTTATTAAGGAGCTATGATTTATTAAGTGCCCGATCACATGTAAATTTTTATATTCACCAGAATAGGGGCACCTGGGTGGTTCAGTCAGCTAAACGTCCACCTTTAGCTCAGGTCATGACCCCAGGATCCTGGACTCGAGCCCAGTGTCTGTTTGGCTCTCTGCTCAGCAGGGAGTCTGCTTCTCCCTCTCCCTCTGCCCCTTCCCACCACTCTTACTCTCTTTCTCTCTGTCTCTCCCTCAAATAAGTAAGTAAGATCTTAAAAGAAAAAATCTGTCTTCACTATAATTGAATGAGGAGGAATCCCTACCATTCCTATGTACAGCTGATGAAACTGAGGTAGAGAAGGTGAAGTAATTTACTGAAGGTTTGTGATATTGACACTCGGCCTTTCTGATCTTGACTCGTATGCTGTTTTTACTTTTCCAGTAGAAAATTGATTTTTGACTGCAAGCTAATTTGAGTAGGCTGAGGGTGGGACTGATTTATTGTAATTGAAGCCAGGAGAGTCTGACATCAAAAATTTTAAATTTTTTATATATTTGTGGCTGGAACAGTATATCAGAGGGATCAGAATCCCTTGATAGCGGGGCGCCTGAGTGACTCAGTGGGTTAGAGCCTCTGCCTTCGGCTCAGGTCATGATCCCAGGGTCCTGGGATCGAGCCCTGTATCGGGCTCTCTGCTCAGCGGGGAACCTGCTTCCTCCTCTCCCTCCTGCCTGCCTCTCTGACTACTTGTAATCTCTGTCTATCAAATTAAAAAAAAAAAAAAAAGGAAAAGAGAATCCCTTGATAGCAGTATCTCTTCTGTAGCAGGACGGTTTGCATGGGAAGTGACATTGGTGTGGAGTCAGAGCTGGGAGGGCTGCATAACCTTGAATGTGAGGTTTCATTGAACTGTGAAGGTGCCATTACAAAAAACGTGCCTACCAGGTGAAACAGAATCCTCCTGCTCGCTCATGGCAGTACTCCTCCCCAGACAGAATAAGATCTTCTTTATCTCAACTCTCTGTAGACATCTGTTTGGTTTTTAGCAAATTCCTTTTTCACAGAAGTTGATTGGGTTACAGCTCTTGAGATCTTTTTTCATCCTGAACCTAGATGGTCATTACCTTCAGTGTGTTGCATACATGGAAAAAAAATGTTTTCAAACATCCCTGATAGAGTAGCGGTCTACAAATGGTTAACCTATCCATTTTATGCTGGTATGTTTATTCATTTCATTCTAAAAAACAACGCCTCCGAAATCAGGGATGATCTTCCTCTAGACTCCTATATACCGAATATAAGTATCAGTAGCAGTAACGTTTCAGTGGCCTCTTCAACCTAAATTAAACAGAAAAATCGCATATGTGATTAAAATTCAAACGAGCCAGCTGTGTTATTTGGTATGGATCTTCACCAAGGCACTTAGCAGTGTTTTGAACTCTGGTGCATTTCTTGGAAATTTTTAAAATTTTTAATTAGAGAATGAATTCATGATTGAAAACCAGCATGGTTGCTGTTCACTACATCCTTTTGGTGGTCTTTTTCAGCAATGACCCAGGCCTGAATGTAACAGCTTTCAGAAATTTTCTGATGGGTGTCTGATAAATGCTAAGGAACAGTAGCCATGATTGAATGAGTGCATACACCAAACAGGAAGTCAGAAGGGCCAAGAAGCAATTATGAATCTAAAGTAGAACCAAGTCTTAATGATCTCAGTGCAAATGATCAAGTATTTTAAATACTTAAGGCTTGCAGAATATTCCTACTTTGTTGCTAGTGACCATGCTTCACAAAACCCTGCCCTACCCTCAATAATAAGAATAAGAATAATAGCTAAGATTTATTGAGTGTTTTGTATATGCCAGATATTAAGTGCTTTCCATGAATAATTACCATTTTCAGAACAGGCCAATGAAATTGGTGTTATTATTAGTGTCAACTTTATAAATGGAGAACCAACTTAGATTAATAATTTTCTTAAAAGTCATTCGAGAAGTAATTGGTGGAGCCAGAATTCAAACCCACACTCCAGGGTATATGTGCTAACC
The DNA here is from genome assembly GCF_002288905.1 of Enhydra lutris kenyoni. Taxonomy (NCBI): domain Eukaryota; kingdom Metazoa; phylum Chordata; class Mammalia; order Carnivora; family Mustelidae; genus Enhydra; species Enhydra lutris. The sequence continues at coordinate 8,602,604 of NW_019154086.1, forward strand.
TAACACTGCACCATGCTACACTTCCATACCTTATTAAATATGTAAGAGGATGGGGTGCCTGGCTGGTTCAGTCGCTTGAGCAGGCAACTTGATCCCGGGGTCATGAGTTCAAGCCCCACATTGGGCAAAGAATATGATTATTTATAGGTTATATAGATTTTATCTATATTCTCTATAGATATATATAGATTATAGATTGGTTATAGAAAATTAATTTAAAAAATAGAGAAGAGGATATTTAACATTCTCTTGTGGAGATTTAGAGATAACTAGGGGAGGGAAGAACAAATACAGTTACCCATAACATATGAAAGGATTTATTCTCTTTGGTGCAAATGTAAATGGGATTGTTTTCTTTATTTCCCTTTCTGCTATTTCATTATTAGTGAATAGAAATGCAACAGATTTTTGTATGTTGGTTTACGTATCCTACAACTTTATTGAATTCATTTATTAGATCTCATAGTTTTTTTGGTAGAGTCTTTAGGATTTTCTTTGTATTGTATCATATTATCTGGAAATAGATAATTACTTCTTCTTTATCAATTAAATGCCTTTTATTTATTTTCTTGTCTGATTGCTCTGGCTAGGACTTCCAGTACTATGTTGAATAAAAGTGGTGAGAGTGGACATCATTGTCTTCTTCCTGACCTTAGTGGGAAAACTTTCAGCTTTTTATCATTGAGTATGATGTTAGCTGTGGGTTATCGATAGATGAATGGATAAAGAAGATGTGGCATATATACACAATGGAATACAACTCAGCCTTAAGAAAGAATGAAATCTTGCCATTTGTGACAACATAGATGGACTTAGTGAAATGAGTGAAATAAGCCAGAGAAAGACAAATATCATATAATTTCACTTATATGTGGATTCTAAAAAACAAAACAAGTGAACAAACAAACAATGAAGAAACAAACACAAAACAAACTAGTGGTTGCAGAAGGAGGGGGAGGCAGTGGATGAAATGGTGAAGGGGATTAAGAGGTACAAACTTCTAGTTATACAACAAGTAAGTCATAGGAATGAAAAGTACAGCATAGGGAATATAGTCAATAATATAATACACATCAGGGTAAGCGTTTCATAATGTATATAATTGCTGAATTCACTATGTTGTATACCAGAAACTAATTTAATATTATATACCAACTATAATTCAAATTTTTAAGAAATTTTTTAAAAGAATTTAGTTTTCCTGGCAATGTGTTTATTGTGATTCTGTTGGCATTCCTGTCATCTGAATACATTTCATATTTCATAAATTGAAAAAAACCCTAATGTTTAATTGGTGCATTTTCTCTTAAGAAGGGTTGAAAGATATTGGCAAGGTTTAGGTTGGAGAGGTTTCATTTACTCGTATGTTCATTACAAAGTTTTCAAAAAAACAGATGTTTTGAGTAATGTGAAAAAGAGGAAAATACATGACTTTGTCCCTACTTTTCTCTCTTTAGGAATTCACCACCTAGCAAAGAAAGGAGAAATGGGTATGTTGGAAAGATAGGTGGTGTGGTGGTTAATAATGCAGACCCTAGGGAAACCTGGGGGGTGTGTTGGTTAGGCTCCAACTCTTGGTTTGGGCTGAGGCCCTGAGGCCCCCAAGGGTCATGGGATTGAGCCCCACATTGGACTTCACAGTCAGCATGGAGTCTGCTTGGGACTCCCTCTCTCTCTGTTTCACTGTGCTCTCTCTCTGTCTCTAAAGTAAATAACTAAATCTTTAAAAAAATAAAATAAACATAATGCAGACCTTGGAGTTAGGCTGTTATGAGTGTGATCCTGGTTCCTCTGTTGTCTGTAACCCTTGGGCAAGACACACACTCTCTCTAAGCGTCAAGGTCAAGGTCCTCAACCATAAATAGGAATGATAGTAATAATTACTTCCTTGGGTTGTTGTGGATATTAAATGAGACAATAGAAAGCTCGTCGTGCAGCATATAGGAAGCAGTCAGTAGACATTAGCTGTTCTCCTCCTCCTCCTCCTCATCATGACGAAACTACCCCCTTGCTACTATTGAAAGACAAAGTAGATATATATGTCACATGTTAATAAAAAAAAAGTTGGAAAAATAAATAAAAAGTTTTAAGTTGGTTTCAGAACAATATGTTTAAGAATATACTATTTTTATAAAAGAAAAATATGTTTGCATTCTGAAAGGACTTACATTAGAGAGTTTAACAGTAGTTACAGTAGGCAATAGAGAGAGGACTTTCCTTTTTTACTTTATATACTTCAGTATTTGACTTTTGTGAAGTTTTATTTTTGTACTTTTTTTAAAAACAGCTGATAAAGAGAAAAATCATTCTGTCATAAAACTGGATGAGGCAAGAATCATAATGGTGTTTTATATGCAAATATTTGATGAAGTGTTCGGAGGAGAGTAAATTCATTCCAGCTAGACAGACTTTCCCAGGGACCATGACTGAGCATGACATGACCGAGGGGCGAGGTTTCAGTTTGGTATGGCTGGGGACTGACAGCGTGTTGAAGGGGAGCATGAGCAAAGGGGCACAGCAGGGGGAAGACTGGAGGCACATAATGGAGAACATTAATTGGCCCATTTTCCCATTTGGTTGTAATATAGGACCCTATGGAAGAAGAGTAGGAAGTAAGACTGAGAGTTCAGGACCTTCAATACCAGCCCAAGTATTCTGATTATAGTGGAGACACATTAGGAAGCATCAGCTGGGAGGGCTGAGATAGGAAGCAGGAAGTCCCAAGAAGACTTCAGTGTTACCAAGGCCTGCCTTCCCCCTGAATCCGGTTTGAGTGGGGAATGAGAGGAAGACATGAGTAGGACAGATAGGGAAGAATTTGGCAGCTTTGTAGCGACTATCAAATGTGGAAAGCAAAGGAGAAAGTAAGAATGACAGGTTTTCAACCTGGATGACAAGGAAAGTAGTAGCGCCAGTCATGGAGCTCACAGGGTGGGAGGGAAGGCGGGAAGAGCAGGGAGATGATTTATTGGGCCCTCCATATTCACTTTAAGGTGCGATAGAGCATCCAGCTGGGAATGACTAATCAGAGTTCTGGAGAAGGAAGGTCAGGGCTGGAAATAGATTTGAGCTGGCAGCATCAAAATGGTGGTTAAAGTATCAGGAGTGGATGAAATGACTTTGGTCTGCATTTTCTCGGCCGCAAAACTTTTTTTTTTTTTAAACATTTTATTTATTTATTTGAGAGAGAGAGAGAGACAGTGAGAGAAAGCATGAGCGAGGAGAAGGTCAGAGGGAGAAGCAGACTCCCCGTGGAGCTGGGAGCCTGATGCGGGACTCGATCCCGGGACTCCAGGATCATGACCTGAGCTGAAGGCAGTCGCTTAACCAACTGAGCCACCCAGGCGCCCTCGGCCGCAAAACTTTTGATTTCCATCTCCTAGAAAGGTCTTCTCCAACCACCCACCCCCACCCCCATCTCCTAGGAAAGTCTTTAACCAATTCTGTGTTCACATAATACTATGAAATATATATTGTATTTGTATCCTCTGTTACAGTTTGCAAAGCACTTTCACATTTAATAAATCATTGTTACATTCTCATAACCATTTAATGGGTCAGAATGGACCAGGAAATCAGGACTCTGAGATTTGAAATGATTTAGTCAAGATCACAGAGGTGATCATGCCACAGATGGCAGATTTGGGTCTTAAACCAGAATTACTCTCTTCCAATCCATTGCATTTCCTACTTTAACACTGCAGCTTTTCTTGTTGAAGGAAAATCATCTAAAATATCCCACAACATTAGAAGAGCTAAAACTCCACTTTTTAAAAAATTTGAATTTCAGTGTAGTTAACATACAGTATTGTATTAGTTTCAGGTATACAGTAGAGTGATTCAGCAATTCTATACATTACTCAGTGCTCATCATGATAAGTGCACTCTTAATTCCAATCACCTGTTTCAGGTGATTCCCCCCTTCCCCCCACCCCAGCACCACCAGCCTTCCCTCTGGTAACCACCAGTTTATTTTCTATAGTTAAGAGACAGCTAAAACTCCATGTTTTGTTGTTTGTTTGGTTTTTTTTTTAAAGAAACCTTTGAAATTCACCTTTATTGGAACCTGCCTATAGACTTTTTTTCTTTAATCTTTATTTTCCGAGAGTTAAAAGGTGTTAACATCCCTAACTGATGGTTATCTTTAAGGCTGAAAGAGATTTGTAGAATGTCAGTTACTGAATAAATGATTGTCTTCTAATTTTTCTTCAATTTTCCCCCCTTTTCCATAAAGATGTAGCCATAGCTGTAACATATAACCATGATGGGTCGTATAGCATGCGGGTAAGTCTTACTGGTTTTGTTCTACAGTTTAGAGCTAAATCTGATCTCTTTCATACAGAGAAGGGTTTTGTTTTTTGTTTTTGTATTTTTTACACTCTGGTTTCTCCTAAGCCAGTGACCAGTATGACTATAGTTGGAGGGTGCCATGTGCTTTTATTTCAGACCAATTTGGTGAAATTACCCCCTCTCCAGTTCTGATTGTCTCCTCAATTTGGCTGTGGTTCCCTTAAGAATGAAAACTTGTAAAAAAAAAAAAAAAAAAAGTAATAATAGCTTTGAATCAGACTCCTGACAAGTCTCTAAAGTATGTGCATGTATTTACATCTAAAGCAGCCATTCTCAAACTTTTTGGTCTCAAAATCCGTGTACACCCTTCAAAATTATTAAGACTCCCCAAGGAGCTTTTGTGTTAATTACATGTATTAATATTTACCATTTAAAAAGTTAAACCAAGCATACTTTTATTTCTTACTATGCTTTTTAATGTATATTTTAAAAATTATATATTAAATTTATCATATTAGACATTGTTTTACAAGCATCACCACCACTCATCTCCTCTTTTCTCTTGCAAAACTGACAATTTGTACCCATTAAACAGTAACACTCCACTTGCCCTTTTCCACCTCCCTCTCCTTCCAGCCCCTGTCAGCCACCATCCTACTTTTCTGGGTCTATGAATTTGACTACTTTAAGTACCTCATATAAATGAAATCATTCAATATTTGTCCTTCTGCGACTGGCTGTTTCACTTAGCATGTCTTCAAGGTTCTTCTGTGTTGTAGCATATGTTCAGTGTTCATCTGTGGAGTGATATTGCATTGCCTCTCTATACCACACTTTTGTTTATTCATTCATCTCTTGATGGAGACTTGGGTTGCTTCTACCTTTTGCCTATTGTGGATAATGGTGCTACGTACGTGGGGGACGAATACCTCTTTGAGACCCTGTTCTCAATCCTTTTGGGCATATACTCATAAATAGAATTGCTAGATCATATGTTCATGTTCTATTTTTAATTTTTTGAAGAACTGTTTTCCACAGTGACTGCACCATTTCATGTTCCTACCAACAGTGCACAAGGGTTCCCTTTTCTCTGCATCCTCGCCAACATTGATTTTCTGTTTCTTTTTTTCTTCTTCATAATAGCCATCCTAATGGGTATGAAGTGTTATCTCACTGTGGTTTTGATTTGCATTTCCATAATGAATAATGATGTTGAGCATCTTTTCATATGCTAATTTGCCATTTGTGTATCTTCTTTGGAGAAATATCTATTCAAGTCCTTTGCCTCTTTTTTAACTCAGGTTGGGTTTTTTTGTTGTTGTTGAGTTGTAGGATAAATTGAGAAAATTTAAAACCTAAGATTACACAAGCACATGTTCCATTAGCTGTCAGGGTAACATTATCACATGCTCTGCAGTCTCTAGAAAATCCCAGTGTATATTCATGAGAGAATGAAGGTTTAAAAAGGCCAGTAACGTTAGTATTATTATGAAGTGGTTTGGGGACCCCAGGGGATCTGCAGGTCATACTTTGAGAATCCCTATCAAAGTGTTCATGGTAGTCCTCAATTAAAAGAAGTTCTTACGGGACGCCTGGGTGGCTCAGTTGGTTAAGCAGCTGCCTTCGGCTCAGGTCATGATCCCAGAGTCCTGGGATCGAGTCCCACATCGGGCTCCTTGCTCGGCAGGGAGCCTGCTTCTCCCTCTGCCTCTGCCTGCCATTCTGTATGCCTGTGCTCGCTCTCTCTTCCTCTCTCTCTCTGATAAATAAATAAAATCTTTAAAAAAAAAAAATTAAAAAAAAAAAAAAGAAGTTCTTACACTGACAAAATAAAATGCTGCAAGGGATTTAAAAAAATAACAACAATAATGTGAGAACTCAACCAAATTCCTATATAGTAAGGTACAAATTCATAGAGCAGAATAAATCACTTTTAATATGAGCCAAGAGACTTTAAGTCCTACAGAAATGATTGATTAAGGATATGCTGCAGATCTGCCAAGTGCCATGAGATACCATTTTTGTTTCACTGAGATTCAGAAAAACTGGGAAGTCTATGAGGGTTGTAATTCATATTGGTCCCTCGGGTTTGGGGACCCCTTCTTATTCCCTTGGTAAAGTCAACTACAGATTTGTTCTAATCTGCTCTTTGAACTATATTCACAATTTTAGAATGAGCTTGTGTAAACCTTTAACCAAAACTGTTCCCGATCTAACCTTTATGTCCTGAGAATTTCACAAACATTCAAGTGGCTGTTTTAGTAGGTTACAAAACCCAGTAAATGTCATATTTAACTTAGGATAGATGAGAACCGGCATATAAATACTACAGTGTAACCTGGTTCACCTCAGCCTCTATAATATATTTGAAAAGAATAGCCATGGGACTTTGACAGTAACCCCATGGGAATTGAAATGAAACATAGAGAAGATTTAAATGGATTTCCTGTGTGTAAAGGAATTTTTTTTTCTTGGGTGTGTATGTGAGAAAACATTTTTTAAAACAGAAAGGTTTCGTGTCCCTTTGTCAGCTTCCCTGAAAGATCAAGTGTGAAATCTGTTCTTTGGCATTTTCTCTTACAGTGAGAAAACTGTGGCCAGTCTCCAGCTAATTTATCTTCTTAAACTCAAAACTGAAACCCATAAATTTTAGCTACATATTGGAGAGAGAAAAGACATACCATCTAATTAGGTGGTTCTGGCTTTTTTCTTTACTAACATTGGCATAGTAAAGCCAAATTTGACTTCAGGTACTCAGATATGAATTATAATGTGTAATATAGTCAACTGAATTTTAATAATCTTGCTTAATTTGATTTGTATTTCTATTTCATGTTTTTATTGTTATTCTGAACATTTATCTGTAGCATTAACAGTGCTATAGATAAGTTATCTGTTTTTTTTTCTTTTAATTATCATATGTTGTTTCTATTCAGAGTACTTTGTTTATGAGTCTTAAGTTCCTACATGGCTTTTTTAAAAAAATATATTTCACCTGTTACCTTTTGAAACTATTAATAGTAAAGAATTGACTCTGATTTTTTTAATTCTATAGGGTGGTTTATTTATTTTAAGGATCTTATTTTTCTCTTTTCTTTTCTTTTTTTTTTCAGATTGAAGATGAAACTTTCCAAGTCCTTGGTGATCTTTGTACTGAGGGAGACTGCACTTACCTGAAATGTTCTGTTAATGGAGTTGCTAGTAAAACTAAGCTAATTATCCTGGAAAATACTATTTACCTATTTTCCATGGTAACGTCTCTTTTTTTATAATAACACTGTTGAGGTCTGAGAGAACATTGCTTGACCAGAGGCACCCCACTGAAACATTAGGAAGACCCTGCTTCCTTCCATCACTGCTATGACCTTCCCTCTGTGTCACCCTCTCCACCCTGTTTCTTTGCCACATTCCTGCTCTCCCTGGTTCTTTTATTCACACAGCTCCTCACTGATAGACACATATCCATTCTCTTCCTTTAATTCTAAAACAAGTCCTGACCCCCTACTTGTCAGAGAGTGTCTCACTGCCCAGTGCGCAGTATTTTGTCAGGCATTTGGTGCCTGAATACTTTCACAACCACCATCCTCCTGGCACTTGGAATTCTGGGCATTTGGGAGGAGGTGACCATTGAGGAAAGAGTCTGTGGAACTAATATTCCTTGTGGGGAAGGTGGGCATTAGGGAAGTAGTGGGGGTTAATGGTGATGTCTTGGCAATCAAAGGATGGTTGGTGATTGAGGCAGACGTGGCATGGGTTTGGATCAGAGCATGTCTCCTGTCTTATGGGTCCCATTTAGGAGCCTGCTGCCTGATGAGCCCATAGTTTCTATATGGGCAGAAAAGAAAATGTATTATCAAATACACTGTGGCCTCTTCAGAGTCTTCTCACATTTGAGAACCCGCTTACAGATCATACTCCTTTGTGATCAGATGCCTTTAGTATTCCAGTAGTTAAACTACTTACCTCATAGAGAGTCAAGGATGATCTCACATGATCAGGCATTCCTTTCCATAGTTACTCTGCTATAACAATATGGTGGTGGAGGCAGTATGGTGGAGTGGTGACGAGTAGGAGTTCTGGAACATGAAGCTGCTTTGGTTCAAATCCTGGCTTTACCTTGGAACAGGTGTGTGAGCTAGGGCTAGTTAAACTCTCTGGCTTCAGTTCCCCCATCTCTAAACAGGAAAAATAACAGTATCTACCTACCTCATAAGCTTCCTGTGATGATCAATGAATATATATATATATGGCAGTTAAGAACAGTTCCTGGCTTTGACCAAGCACTTGAAGTGGGGATGCTGCCCAAAATGGCTTTCAGACAGTGGCTATCTTTTTGTCAACAGTTAAATACATTAAATCCTTTAATTCGCTGTGAGGCATGATGCCATTACTCCTTTATATGATGGGAAACCAAGACTGAGAGGGGGTTAATAATTTGCTTAAGGTCACCAAGCTAGATTAGAACCCTCGTATTAAAGATGACTAATAGTTAACAAATAGCTTGAAAATAGTCATTATCTTAGGTATATTAATAAAACTGCAGTGGTTTGATCTTGATTTCATTTCTAGTTTGTTTTCTATTTATAGGAAGGAAGTACTCAGATTGGCATTCCAGTCCCCAAATACTTGTCTTCAATGAGCTCAGATGGAACTCGGGAAGGAGCCATAGCTCCTATGACGGGTACCATTGAAAAGGTAATCACGTGAACGTATGTAGACAGATGTTCAGTAAGGCCCGGTAAATGGCATATACATCATTTTTCCCTCTCCAAATCTTTCCGATTAGAAAACATCCTACTCCGGAAAACAAGAGAAGGGGGCACCTGGCTCCCTCAGTAGATAAAAGTACGTGTCTCGGAGTTGTAAATTCAAGCACCATGTTTTGTGCAGAAATGACTTAAAAATAAAATCTTTAAAAAAGAGAAAACAAGAGACTATGATAGATTCAAGTTCTCTGTTCAGTCTTCAGTGAAAATACCCATTTACCTAATTTATGATACTGTTATCTTTGAAAGTGGCAATTTCTATCAAAGTACAAATAATCTAAATTTGTCTTTTTATGATTAAAATGGATCATTCATCAAGCATTAGCCAAAGGGCTGTTTTTTAATGTTAACAGCAAACAATTTATCACGAAATAACATTTTTTCTAATGTACCTAACTGCATGTATGTTAAAATAAAATTTGAAAGGCTGGTACTGGTGAAGAACAACGAGCTTTGGTGTTGAATGCTGTTATGTATTCAGAGTTAAGATTCATACTGAAATAACTTCAAATAGTGGTGGATCAGTAGTCTTCTTGTTACACACTTGAATATAGTAGAGTCCCTGTAAATGCATCTAAGTCATAAAAACTCAACTCTGTATTCTTGGTACCCAAAAAGAAGAAAAAGAAAATAACCATTTAAGTAGTGAAAATGATTGCACCCACCATTCCCCTCTACAGATGTTTGCCCCAAAGGGAGTATAAGCTCGGAGACTTGGATCACTCAGTCTCCATTCCCACGGACATTCCATAATGTGGCATCTTTGCACACCTGTGGGGAAAAGATTTTCCCCATAGCTGCCCCCTAGACTATGGATTCCACCAAGCACTATTACGGCATCATCCAGCGTTGGGTGATTTGAGGGCTTTCCTTAGGTGTTTCTCATTTTTCACACTTTGGGCTCTATACATTGACTCTAGAACCTAACTCCACTGTGTGATGTTTCCAGAAACTGCTTCATCACCATGTTAACCAAGAAGACAGTGAGACATGGGATATATGAGTTCATTTATACATGTAAAAAGGAAAATAGAGATTTTTTTCCATGGTTGCCAATAAGTTTAATTCTTTCACATGAAGATAGTCTATGCATTTACTACACAGGGGCCTCAAAGCTTGGAGCACTATCCTAGACCACCTATAAAATCAGGAAAACCAGGCATGACCCTCCAATGCCTATAATATTGAAGTATATTGGTTCTTCCTTGGTCGTATGGCTTGTCTGTACATATGTGAAAACAGAAAAGGATCTCAAGATATATAAAGCATATTCATCCAATTCCAGGAAAACTAGAGGGCTTGAGGATGGAGGTGAGGAGCTAAACAGTGCTCCCCGAAGACATGAGGGCCAGCAATGCCAGATTGACGAGTAGGTCTCTGATTGGCCCCAGCACCCGTCTTTGGCAGATGAGACAACCACATAGATCCGTACTTCCACTGTATGCATCCTTATGCCAACTCTGTAGACCATGAGGGACCTCTGTCTTTTTCAGTATTAACCTGTCACTCTTAATTTCTAGATATTTGTGAAAGTTGGAGACAAAGTAAAAGCTGGAGATTCTCTAATGGTTATGATTGCCATGAAAATGGAGGTAATGAAATCACAAGCTCACTTGCCAGTTAAAACTTCGGGAACTTTCAGACCTAATTGGCTTTTTGCCTTATTTTATAAGTTAATACCATTTTAAATAGTAAGAGCCATGGGTTGATGAACCATTAACTGGAGGACATAAAACCAAACCACCCTTCTTTTAAATAGGTTTTCATTTTAATTTTGTGAAACAGCATTTGTCAGTTCTGATACTGAAATTAAAGAAATTATCAGTAGCTTAAATTCAGGCAGTACCCCAGCTGATTGTTAAGCTGTTGGTATTTTCTAAGGCCAAACTTGGGATGCCAAGCATCAGTATCAGGGTGAAAACCTCAGTCAAACTAGATGAGCTCCTGAGGTTTGTAGATGGTTGGAAATTGTAGGCCAGTAGTTCTCAGCCTGGCCATATATTACAGTCACCTGATGGGGAGAGCTTTTCCAAACTACTTCCCCAGAATGGCTGAATTGGGATCTCCTGCGCTGGGGCCCAGGGATTGATAGTTTTATTCAACAGCTTCTCAAGTGAGACTCTGCGGTGAAGCTTGTGGCAAAATACCAGGTAGGCCAGAGTGTCCCAGTCAGTGACCTTGAGTGCGATACAGGTGCGTCAGAATAGTGACTCCTCACAGCCCTGAAGCACACCATAAAAATGTTACTTTCTTTGGGGTTATGGGTATTGTGGAGGGTATGTGCTATGGTGAGTGCTGTGAAGTGTGTAAACCTGGCGATTCACAGACCTGTACCCCTGGGGCTAAGAATATGTTTATTAAAAAACTTTTTTAAAAATTTTTTTAAATGTTACTTTCTCTGGGTGCTGTGGTATCTAAAGCTGGAAAAACTTCAAAACAACCAGCTTTTTTACTTTCCATCTCTCTTGCCTTGCTGCGTGCTCAGTCTTCGTTGGTATTGCAGTCACTGTCCGGTCTTGTGTCCCTGCAGCACACCATAAAGGCTCCAAAGGATGGCACGATCAAGACCGTGTTCTACAAAGAAGGTTCTCAGGCCAACAGACACGCTCCTTTAATCGAATTTGAGGAAGAGGCATCTGACCAAAGAAAAGCAAAATAAACTCTGTCAAAGAAATGCCCCGTTAAGCAGTATCTTCAGTATAGTATCTACGCCAAAAAGAGAAAGTGCCTTCCTGCTTTTCTCGGAGTCTAATAAGCAGCAGTTTTACTAAATGATTATTATTAAGCTAAAACACATTTTTATCTTTGAGAATCATGTACTTGGGTCACCACTACAATAAATTATCTCAAAATATTTCATACTAATAAACCGAATTATACTTTATTGGAAGCTAATATCGTTTGTTTCTGCCTCAAATATTACACACTGTAATGTCCTTTAGGAAGGCAAGTAGCACTTTGATCAAAAGAGGAGGACTGGAGGAAGAAAGGTGGTTTAAATTATTTCCCATTTAAAATCATGATGAAAATAGGCATATTTCAGAGACAGAAGCAAATCTGAAAACATGATTGAGTTGAACGTAATTTTCCTGGGGCACCTGGGTGGCTCAGTCAGATACGTATTGGACTCTTGATTTCTGCTGAAGTTGTTATCTCAGGATTGTGAGTTCAAGCCTCACATCTGGCTCCACAGCTTAACATTCTCCTGGGTGCGTGGGTGGCTCAGTTGGTTTGGTGTCTGACTCTTGATTTCAGCTCAAGTCATGATCTCAGCGTCACGAGATCGGCTCTGCATCTGGCTCGCACTCAGCTCAGTCTGTTCTCCCCGCCTCCTCTGCCCCTCCCCCAACTCGTGCATGTGCCTTCTCTAAATAAATAAGATCTTAAAAAAAAAAAAAATTCTCAGGGCAGCTGGGTGGCTCAGTCAGTTAAACGTCCACCTTCAGTTCAGTTCATGATCCCAGGATCCTGGGATTGAGCTCTACATCTGGCTCCCTGCTTGGTGGGGACCCGGCTTCTCACTCTCCCTTTGCTGTTCCTCCTCTGTGTGTATGTGTGTCAGATAAATAAAATTAAAAATTAAAAAGTTCATTCTCCCTCTCCTTTTACCTCTGCCCCCTCTCTCCTGCTCTAAAGAAGAAAGAAAGAGAAAAAGGAAGGAAAGAGAAAATGAATGGGGTGCCTGGGTGGCTCAGCTGGTTAAGTGGCTGCCTTTGGCTCAGATTACGAGCTCAGGGTCCTGGAATCGAGCTCTGTATTAATCTCCCTCCTCAGCGGGGAGCCTGCTTCTCCCTCTCCCTATGCCGCTCCCCATGCTTTTGTGTTCTCTCTCTGTTGTAAATAAATTTAAAAAAAAAATGAGTAAGGTGGGTTCCACATCCAAAAACAGATGTGCCCACCTGAAATAGAGGGTACTTGGGGCCTATAAGAGAAGATGTGTGGAATTTAGTTTGGGGCCAAACTAACTGGCAAGGAAGAGCCCTTTTGGATTTTTACCTTGCAAGTAGCAGTTACATTGAATTGTTTCTTAGCAGGGAAAACAGTGATTTGTAGAAAATTTGGCTAGTAGAGCCCCTTTAAGAAACTTTGACATTTCACAAGGTTAAACATTTGCATACTCTATGACCTAACTTCTAGAAATGCACAAACGCTCTTGTGCACCGAGAATGTTCATAGCCACGTTACCCATAACACTGGAAACAATCCCAGTTGGTCGGCAGGAGAAGGGATAAATAACTCTGGTATGGCACACAGTGGAATACTATCTAACAACAAAGTAAACAGGCTAAGAACATCAAGGCATGGGTTTTGGAATCATAAATTTAAAGACCGGGATAAGCTTCGGGCATTAATCAGGTCAGTGGTTGAGACAGGTGAGGCCTATAGAGCTAGATGCAAGGTACCGGAAATGTTCCAGGGCTGACTGGTTGGTTGGTTATATTCATGCAATTATGTTTCATAACATATTACATAGAAGCTTTTCATAATTCAAATAATATTTTTAAAAATTTCGTCGGGCAGCAATATGCATGTGGACAGAGGAGGAAAAGACTAGAGCCCAGAAAACCAGTTAGGCATGGGGTCATAAAGGACAAGGCCATCTCAAACACAGCCTTTTAAATCTATTTTTAGCAACAGAGGCTTTGCCTGGATCCAAGCAAAACTGTCTACAGAGGGAAAAGCAAAGGTGTCCTGGTGGAAATTTGGGGTTGCTATTTTCTCCCTTTCATCTCTTTCATGGAACAAGATCGAGCTCTCAATTTCCTTGTTACTTGACTCTCTTGGTCATAGGTAATAGCGTGCATAGGAGGAATTTCAAGCCCGCCAGCCCAATTACCCACATATTGGTGGAATCCTTTGAGAGCATCACCAACTGTGGTGCTGTGAGAGCAGGGTTCCTGATTACATGTGACTGCATCTGTTCCTTCTAAAGACAGCATTTGCCGTAGACCAGGACCTCTGGAAACCAAAATGGCAAGAAATGGTTTTTGCTCCCACCCTAATTAATGGAAAACAGGATCCAGCTATGTAGAAGAATGTCCTCTGATAGTATGATATACCTGTGCACTGGGTGCCATGGTGGGGGTCAGGTGAGTGGCATAATCACTTCTACTTTAAAGGGGCTGGGAGGCTGAGGGAGAGGCAGTGACATCCGACCTGGGCTTTGGAGTACAGCCATTTGCCAGCAGAGAAAGAAGGTAAGATAAGGCCAACGCAGGGAGAGGGACTCGCAAGGGCTAATAATAACAGTAAGGCGTGAAAGTGCACACGGCGTTCAGGGCACAGAGCCATACAGCTTGGGCTGGGTCATGGGTGCAGCAGAGAGGGGCTTGGGGAAGTGGCTGCCCAGCAGGGAAAGCGCTTGATTCTGGAGGCAGTTGGGAGCCCTGGAGGTTTTCAAACAACGTTTTTCAAAGTTGTTTCTGTCCACAGTCTGGAGTACAGACTGGAAAGTGGAGTGAGCCCAGAGACAGTGAGTCTAAGTCCAAAAGAGGCACCAAATATGGATGCCTGAGTTGGATGGCTCAGGCGGAGAAGACAGAGCTCGGTACACCTGTCCACGATGGGCATATAAGTAGCTTTTCTTTTGGGTAACCTCCATTTGCAAGCATGGGTCAAAACCTGAGCTGTATGATTAGAAGAAAGCAGTTTGCTCCCTTAGCTCTGACAATAGCATTCTGGATGCATTGTGTTCACATCTAGAATAATGAAGAAAACAAAAGTTGAGAGCCCTGATGGTTCCTTTTTAATAATTGGCGAGGCCACAAAACATTGTAGTGAAAACAGCCTTAGGAGTTAAAATTTTGGCATTTAGACCCTCACCTTGCCACTCACTGGAGTATCCTGAGTAAAGTCACTTACACTCTGAGGGTCATCTGTAAATGGGGGGTGTCAACACTACATCACAGGGTTATTTGGGATATTAAATGAGAAAATGTATAGGTTGCTTTTAGCACTGTGCCTGGAACATCATTTATTCACAACTGATAGTTATTAATTTTTAACTGCAGTTAGAGCAATTAAGGAACCACTCTAAATTCAGCTCAGCTGCTTACCCTTGCCAGCAAAATTCCCAGGTGCTGGGGTGGTGAGCAACCCCACCTGGACATGCATCGCTCTGTTGCCCCTCGTCATTCCACCCCTCATCTTCAGCCCGCTCCAGAGTCACCCAGGCTCTTGTCAACCACAGGCAGATTGCCGCAACGTCTGGGGTAGGCTCTGTAGTTCCCTCCCTCTGCGACGTGGGTTGCCAGGCTAGCATGTCCTAGAGCCTGCATGCTGATGGGACAGCAGCATTCCCAGAAGCAGCTTGCTTCTTGCATGAAGGATGGGCTGGACTTGTTCCATCTTCCAGTTGTCACATGGTGTAGATGGCACTGTGAGGGGGGACCTTCCTTGTTTGGCTTCAGGGTCCATGTGAGTGGGTGTTAACGACTCCCATGGGGTGCAGTTGAGTAGGGAGTTCTCTTCCGTGAGCTGAACTCCTTCTCTGTTTTTTCCCCACGACTGTCTTCTCACCTTTGCACTTACCACTCTTTTTTTTTTTTTTTTTTTTTTTGCACTTACCATTCTTAACCCTCAAATAGTTCTCTGAGGAATATTAGAAGTTGAAATGTGCATCTATGTTATGTCTACATATAACACTTCTGCCATGTTAAGATACTTTACAGTGTTGGGGCGCCTGGGTGGCTCAGTGGGTTGAGCCTCTGCCTTCGGCTCAGGTCATGATCCCAGGGTCCTGGGGTCGAGCCCCGCATTGGGCTCTCTGCTCAGCAGGGAGTCTGCTTCCCCCCCTCTCTCTCTGCCTGCCTCTCTAACTACTTGTGATCTCTGTCAAATAAATAAATAAATTAATTAATTTTAAAAAAAAGATACTTTACAGTGTTGATAGTAAGACCTTGCACTTCTGTCGTACCTTCATCAGAAGATTTCTAAAAGCACTCCTAGATATTCACACCCAGCTTCAAGATACCCAGGAAGAGGAAAACGTGACTTAAACTGTGTGGTGAGAGGGAAGGAGATGGATGTCCCTAAATGCTCTTCTCTGTCCCCAGATCAGGGAGCCTTGGGTAATTAGTGCTTTCCCGCTACTGACACACTGCTCCCTGAAGGCTGGCCGCAGGGAGCTGCGGCTTTGGGGGAGTGGTTCTACGTCACCAGACTCTAAGTATACAGCATCCCAGGAGGCTCTGCCCACGCTCCACGGCTTTCAAAGTCACACGCAGGATGGAAGCAGTCTTGCCCATCCGCCCCCAGCTCCTGTGAATAACCCTGAGGACACCATTCCTTCCGGACCAGGGAGTCGCTGGATTGTTAGCGATCAGAGCTGATACCAAAGATTACCCTGTCACTCTTGATATTTGTCTCCCACATGCTGGATCATGGGAATCAGAATGCCCTGGTGCCTCTAACTGGCTTGGTCTCCTGCAGCGGGTGTCAGGTACAAGGAGCACTCGCCCCTTAAACCTCCAAGTCCCAGCCACGATGTAACTCCCTCCCCCCTAAGATGGCCAACGTCATTCTCTATACAGACGACTCTGCATTAGCTTGATGCTAAACGCTTTGTTTAGATTAGAAAGAAGTCCTCATTCCGAATCCATCACCCCCACCAAAAACACAAAAGCAAAACAAAACAAAAACCACCTAAAACCACTAAGAACAACAACAAAAGATAACTTGGGGCTTCTCTCCTTCTTCTTGGTTATTCTTACTCCTTTATCCTCACCACCTATGTCCTGAAAGCCCTGTGGTTTTGTTCCCATTCCCGAAGTCATGTGTCATGTTAGTCATCATTGGGACTGGCATCCCGCCTAAGTTTGTTCTTCCATTGCTCATCTGGCCCCACTGAGACCTTCCATTTCGGATGGGCCATGCTAAGCAGGCTGCCTCATCCGCCACGGGCAACGCTTGTCCTCGACCTCCCTTCCTTCTCTGTGGGCCAGGCCCATCGCACATCTGAACCCCTGGTCATTCCACAGTAATCCAATACACCAAACGGCTACTGAGGGTCTATGTGCAAGATAAGTCACAGGTCTTTCTTTCCTTGGCCATGTAAATACCATTGGTCTCTTCTCCCATAAGTATTTAATTTGTGAATAGGTGATATATGCTCATGGTTCAAAATCTAAAAATGTATACTAAAAGTCCTGCAGTGGAAATCTCCCTTCTACCCACGGCCTCCTCGCCCCTGGCAACATGTAGCTGTTTGTATTTGTTTCCTGTGTGTCCTTCCAGTGTCTATGTGCTCAAAACCAAATACAACTCTATTATCTAATTTCCAACCTTTGACGATAAAGGTCAAGTTCTGCACTTTGCTTTTTTTATTTAACCATGTGTCTTAGAGATCCTTCCATAACAACATACAGGGAGTTTCCTTATTCTGTTTCACAGCTGCATGGGATTCCACTTGTTCCACTAAATGGACATAACTTATTCAACCAGACCCTTACTGGTGGACATTTAGGTTGTTTTCAAATCCTTGCTATGACCCAAAAAATGCAGTGAAGACCCTGACAATATTTCATTTTGCACATATGCAATTCTGTTAGGATAAATTGCTAGAAGCAAATTCCTTGGTCAGAGACTAATAATGAAATATTGAAAAATTAAGCTAAAAACACTTACGTTTGAGGTTAGTGTTACTGTGCCCGCAGTAACAACTCACATTTATAAAGCATTTTATGATGTGCTGACATTTTATCACCAAGGGAGGAATCCTCAATACCGTCCTCATGGAAATTTGAGGGAACTGAGATTATGAGAGAGACTCCCACACAATCCTACTTCTCATAGCTTCTTGTAGTTGTTGGGACTAAAACTGAAACGGGGACTTTTCATTCCAAAATTCCCTGTTTTCTATGGATAATGCTGACTTCTGAATTAGCAAGGGAGGGGGAAAGGCAATTTTACTCATCCAGAACTTACCATTTTCTGAAAACACTTCTCTCCTTGGCTGAATATCTCCTCACTCTCTTAGATCTCCTCCTGGAGAACTTAGTGGTACCATGGCCCCCATGCTTGTTTGGCCAGAGAATCTCAGGTAAGCTACTTGCCAGACCATCCTACTTAAAATGTCAGTGCAACTTAAGGTGGAATTGGAACTGGAAATTAAAACCGTTTTGTTCAGAATGGGGTTTAAAGTTAAAACACCCTCCAGAGACCCCAGGGTGGCTCAGTTGGGCATCCGGCTTGATTTCGGCTGAGGTCTTGATCTCAGGGTTGCGAGTTTGGGCCCAGCATGGAGACTACTTAATAAAACAAAACAAAAATACCCTCCAGACAAACTGATCTTCTGGTGGTCTTATTTCCAGAATAAGATCATTCTCTTGAAACCTTAAGAGAAATACCGTGTCTCAACATCGACAAGGAATTTGTTAATTTGCCAGACAAAAACTGTAGAATTGGGGGATAGACGGGGGAGCAGGCAATGTGCTCTAATTTTCAGAGATTTTTACTTCAGTAAAGGACTTTGGATATACCTGAAATTTGGAAAAACTTAGATTCAGTGACAGTTCAGTTCTTTTTAACGGAAGGGTAAAATTTTGTGCTTCTTGTGGAGAATTGTGGAGACAGATTAAAAGAAAATATATGACTCATCAAGGCCATTATTTCATTACAAAAACTGAAAAACTTTGTTAATTTAAAGACCACTTCCAGGGCGCCTGGGTGGCTCAGTGGGTTGAGCCGCTGCCTTCGGCTCAGGTCATGATCCCAGGGTCCTGGGATCGAGTCCCACGTCGGGCTCTCTGCTCAGCAGGGAGCCTGCTTCCCTTCCTCTCTCTCTGCCTGCCTCTCTGCCTACTTGTGATCTCTGTCTGTCAAATAAATAAATAAAAAAAATAAAAAAAAATAAAAAAAATTAAAAAAAAATAAAGACCACTTCCAGGGGCACCTGGGTGGCTCAGTCAGTTGGGTGGACAACTCTTGATCTCAGCTCAGGTCTTGATCTCAGGGTCCTGAGTTCAAGCCTCACACTGGGCTCTAGAGCCTGCTTAAATAAAAATAAAAATAAAGACAACATCCACAGAGAAGAAATTGATGATTGCAGGAGGTGGGGAAGCAAAATGGGTGAAGGGGAGTAGGAGATCTAGTTTTGGGTGAATGAGTCGCAGGAATGACAGATACAGCATAGGGAATAGAGTCAATGATATTGTAGTAGCACTGGATGGTGACAGACGGTAACTACACTTGAGGTGAGCACAACATAATATATGAAGGTGTCCAATCACTATGCCTAAAACTAATATGTGTCAACTAAACTAAATATTTTTTTAAAAGGCAATTTCCCCACCAACTCTGCTTTAAATATTTTATTTCTTATCTATTTTGCAGACTTTTTTATTTGCTAATTCAATTCTTTCCCAAAAAATCTGACTTAAACAAATGCATAAAAAAGTTAAAAACTACACAGTGGAATCCACATAAGACAACTTTGTGGACAAAATAGTTTGTCCCCTCTTCAATTCAGATAACATGCACACATGCCCAGAAATGAGATTTTGTTATTAAAAGTGGTTTAATCTCTTAGAGACACTAATAGAACCCACAGAAAAATATATCAACACCTTAATGATGAGTTCTTGATTCACACTGAGAGACGCACCTATCACTCCAATTCGGATAGTCCTGTTGATTTGACTGTGCGTGTTTCTCCTGGTGTGAAAAGCACAGGGAAGCCAATCAGAATGACCAAGGTTCTTGATGGACAGGGACCCAGATAAGAGGAGTTTGGTGCCTGGTATGGGATCTAACAATTTGATTCCCACGGAAGGAATGCATTCAGGGCTAAGGAGCCCCAAGTGGTTGAAACCCCACTACCACTTTGCTTTTCTGGGATTTCCTACTTTCCCGTGTTTTGTCTACTTGCCCCCATTTTATTAACCTATTCTTTCTTTAGATTTATTAACACCACCATTAATCTATTTTTCCTGGACTTTCCTCATAATAGGAATCACCTGGAGTGCTTGACCAAAAAAGATTTCTGAATAGAATTTCTAAAGGAAAGTTCTGGCATTCTGTATATTTAACAAACACCCAGGTGATTTTTACCAGGAGGGCTTGGGAACATTTAGTTCGTTGTATCTCAAAATGTAATGTTCCTACAATCACCTGTTCCTGATGCCATTGGTCTGGAGAGGGTCCTAGATTCCCCATTCCTAACAAGCTCCCCAGGCCTCTGGCCAGGGGACAGATGGCATTTTGAGTAAGAGGCAGTGGTGCTTTTCAAAAAGGTGCTCCTGGGCCAGCAGACTGGGCAGCGCCATAGAACCTCCTAGAAGTGCCAATTCCTAGTCTACACGTAATGAATCAAACACTGGGGTGTGACCCAGCAATTTGTTTTAACAAGGCCTGCAGGTGAGATGTTGATGCATACTCAAATTCAAGAATCACTGATCTATAGGTCTGCTTCGCTGCTGCTTACTGCTTCTGATTGGGAGGTTATTTCACTGGAGATGAACTGCGCACATTTCTGATTTGATTCACGTTGTCTGCCTTCAGATAGTTTAACTCTATTTGGGATGATCCCTTACTAGCACCTTTGTCAAGTGTTTGGGAAATATTGGCAAGAAACTCATCTTAGAGTATTGGGGGAGGGGGGACTTATTCCTTGGCCAGAGCAGGGTTCGCAAATGCTTAAAGGGACCAGACGCTCAAGAGAGAAGAGGTTAAAGAAAGCAAAGTGGTGGGGTTTCAGGGATGAGGTCTGGCTTCAGAAAGCGGCTGTGCCTCTGCTCCCCCCAGCAGGTGCCAGGCCAGGCAGGGAAGTGGGCTCAGAGGAGTCACCTCTCTGACTGCTTACAGGAAGCCAGAAAACCAACTTTTCACGTGGAATCTTGTGATTTTTAAACATTGGCAAACTGTTCAGTATTGTTGTCACTATTCTGTGTGCCTAACAAGCAAGGCTTCTGTTAGCAGCTGCATGTTGGAAGGACTGGTTAGGGAGGCCACTGATTCACTGGCCTGGCTCCTGAAGAAGAGAGAGCCGGCTCTGGAGGTCCTTGCTGGAAAACCCAAACCCAAACCTTTTATCACGCTCCTGGGAAAAGCCTGTCAATTCTTTTCTCTAAGCAGCTCCTGGAGCAGCCACAGGTTTGAGCTCATAGAAACATGTGGAACATTTGTAATTGGAAAATGGGCAGTGTCACATTGTGTGATCCATCTGGAAGAAAGGACAGCTCTGCCGTGGGGCAGATACAGATTCCATGAGTCCTGAGGCTTATACAATTTGGAGGGACCTTATTTAAGAAAAATATGTGAAATTATGAATACAAAGTTACTTATGAAAGTACAAAGAAATCTTAACCAAATGTGGGAAATGTTTACGCTTGCAAATTTTACAAAGAGCAAATGCCCACTGCCTTGGAAGGGCCCACCCAAAGCTCGGGCCCTGGGGCGTCAGGTGTCCCCACACATCTGCCTCGGTCCTGGTGACCACTGGGAGGCAGGCAGGGGTTAGGAGGGGACTGGAGGGGCTGGTGTTCTGGGTTCTGGTGATGTTCTATTTCTTGACCTGCATGGGAAGGTGGATACCAGGGGGGTTTATTTTGTGATTTGTTAAGCTATTCACTTACATTTTTTTTATAGTTTTATGTATCTTTCATAATTTGAAGAAATATTTGGCCCTTTTCTAAGTCAGCAAAAGTACACATTTCATTGGGTAAACTGGTTCTTCAATAAACATTTGTTGAATGAATGCACAAGTAAATGAATACCTTCAAATCTATTCAGCCACTATATATCAAGGGCCTAAATGTGTAAGGGTCCCTGCTAGGTATTTTGTTATTAAATACATTATAGTAGGACATCTGGGTGGTTTAGTCAGTCAAACGTCTGCCTTCTGCTCAGGTCATGATCCCAGGGTCTGGGATCAAGCTCCCTTCAGGCTCCCTTCTCCCTTTCCCTCTGCCTGCTGCTCCCCTTGCTCATGCTCTCCTTCATTCTTTGTCAAAAATAAATAAATAAATAAATAAAATCTTTGAAAAAAATACATTATAGTATTTGCTATTTAAGTAGAAGGAGAAGTAAAAGAAAAAAATTTTTTTTTTTTTGGAGAGAAAGAGAGAGAGAGAGCTCATACATGCACCATGGTTGGGGAGGCGGTGGCAGTGGAGGGAGAGAGAGAATCTTGAGCAGGCTCCATACCCAGGGGCTCAACCTCATGACCCTGAAATCATGATGTGAGCTGAAATCAAGAGTCAGATGCTTAACTGACTGAGCCACCCAGGTGCCCCTAAGTAAAATTTAATGAAAGAAATAAAATAGGGGTACCTGGCTGGATCAGTCAGTGCAGTATGTGACTCTTAATCTTGGGGTGATGGGTTTAAGTCCCACATTGGGTGTAGATCTTACTTAAAAAAATAATTATTTTATTTTATTTCATCATTTTAAAAGGTTAATCTTTTTTTTTACTATTTTATATATAAAACTAAAAATATAAAAATATATTATTTTATATATAAGCTGGATACAGGCTTTAAAAAGTAAAGATTTAAATTAATACCATTAACCAAAGTTCTATTATTTATAGCTTTAAAATTTCTTAATCTACAATCATACAATTTTTTAAAATGTTAGGTAGAAGGAATACAAAAAAGAAATTAGTATTTATTTAACATATTCTAAAGGCCAGCTGAATAATATTTTAAAATCATGTGTAATTCCACACACTAACATAACCACTATTATTGTTTCCTTCAATCTTTTATTTATAGGTACACTTCTTACATAGTTAAAATCATAGTGTCCAGTGGGTGACTGGGTGGGTCAGTTGGTTAAGTGTCCGATTTTTGGTTTCGGCTCAGGTCATGATCTCAGGGTTGTGAGATCTGAGCCCTGAGTTGGGCTGTGCTTGATGCAGACTCTGCCCGAGATTCTCTTCCTCTATTCCCCCCACCCCCACCCCACCAATCTAGTTCTCACTCTACAAATAAATAAATATTTTAAAAAATTCATAGTGTCTATAAAATTTCAATCCTGATTGTCTGTACCTAACACATCATAAGCATTTTCTATGTTGGTACATGGTCTTCATAATTCCAGTTTTAAAAACTGCATAATTATTCCTTAGCTATTCCCAGTAAATGGATAGAATATAATTTATATAACTATGCTTCTAATCTTAGACATTCAGATTATTTTTAATTTTTGCTATTATAAAATAATGCAGTACTTAACATTTGGATGTACATCGCTTTCTTTTCATATTACAGTCCTATGCCTCAGGATACATATCCCTCAATTTTCTTTTTCTTATAAATGCATGTATTTCATTTGTGCACTCTGAAAAAGAACCAGAATTAGAGTGGAAGTGAGAGAAGGAAAAAGGTGGGGAGATGATACAAAGGGAACATCCCTGCCCAGAGATATTCAAAATTGTTCACCTTGATTGACTCCAAGACAGGACTTTAATTTTATTGCATTAAAATTCATAGAACACATTTTTCTCCTATCAGGAATGTTCTTCTACAATCCGTTGGTCACCGTGGATGTTCCGCCCAAACTGGCAGGGTAGGTCCCTCTCTGGAGAATCCATTTCTCAGGTTGTCAGAAACTATGATAGCTATCAAGAAAGATTTTTAGTAGCCAAATGTTGCAGATATGCGATTGCCTGATTATGCTCTAGATGACATTTCATTCCAACTTAATTGAAGAAATTGAGCATCTATATTTCTATTTTCTGTATCAAAAATCTGGACAAGTAGTGTGGTGATTTTTTTTTTCTGATTTGTGAATGTAATTGCGTGAAGAGTCATAAAAAGCTTTTTATTATACACTTAATTACCTTGTCTATGAAATCTGGGCATAAGTATGGGCAAAACACTCAAAGACAGGCATAAACAAAACACAATCCTTCTGCTCAAGCAGTTTATATATTTTTTTAAAGATTTTATTTATTTATTTGACAGAGAGAGATCACAAGTAGGCAGAGAGAGAGAGGGGGAAGCAGGCTCCCTGCTGAGCAGAGATCCTGATGCGGGACTCGATCCCAGGACCCCAAGATCATGACCTGAGCCGAAAGCAGCAGCTTAACCCACTGAGCCACCCAGGCGCCCCTCAAGCAGTTTATATTTTAAGCAATAGGGAACATAAACATGAGTCAATTAACCTTCTAAATAAAGTTTATGTTCTTAAAAAAAAAAATATATATATATATATATATATATATATTTATTTATTTATTTATATATGTATATATATATGACACTCCAAGGAATGTAAACACAAACCGGACAGTTGAAGGTCTTAGGAATGATGGGATGACTTTTTTAGGTGAGTTAATGATGTTGTATTTTTTTTTCTAAAATCCCATTCTTTTAGAGAGATGGAAATGAATTAGAATAAAATGAACTATATCTGAGATTTGCATCAAAATTATGCAGACCATGGGAATGGTTGGGACAAGGTTGACCTTGAGTTGATAATTGTCGAAGTTGGGGGAAGGGTACATTTGGGGGATTTAGTCTACTTTTGTATATATTTGAAAAATTTTATAAATTACTACACCATATTTAGCTTTCCTTGGGCCATGAAATCAAAGCACTAATTATGATTGGAGCCTCAATGATCCACCAACAGCACATGGTACTCTCTCAACCTTCATATCCTACCCAGCCTGCCTGCCTGCCTGGCCTTTCTTCCTGGGCCTCTCCCCAACTCTCACCATGAGCCTGATCAGCTCGCAGCGTCTGTCCTGCATTACTTTGAGGTCCCTACCTGGAAGGGAGATGTTGACAAAGAAGCTTGGTTAGTGAGAAATTGTGCTTCCTTTGACCCCTCCTTGAACTTTCAGATCTATGTTTATTTGGGAATAAAATAGAAATGATTCAGCTTATGAATTTCCTCAGGGCCGGTGGAATCCTGAATTCTCTTAGATGACTTTATTCATTCTAAGCTCTAATTGAAACCACAGTGTGGAAACCGGTTGGCTCTTCTCTTATATATTCTATCTGTTCGAAGCAACAACATCTCAATTCCTGCTTCCTTGGCATTGGGTTGAATTAATCAATAGAGTATATAACTAACACACAAAAAAAGCCAAATAGAAAATCTTCCAGTAAGGCAAATGGAAAATTACAAGATAAAAACTTAACTTTTTGCAGCTTTTCAAGTCAGGTAAAAGAGATTCATTTTTCTTTCGATTTGAATTGTTTTGAATTAAAATTGAAACGGATAGTATAAATCTGAGATACTCTCAGAAACCATTTCTTTTGTTGTATTCCCTTTGTTGAAGCTCTTCCCCCTTAACTCATTGAATTATATCACTGTAATTACCCAAGTCACTGTCATTAAATAGAAAATCTTGTGCCACCATTTTTATTTTAGATTTACAGTAGACAAGATGATCCTATCAATGAGAAGGGAGTAAATTTTTAATATTTTGAAGGCCTAACATCTATTCTAATTTAAATAACCAGTTTAATGGTTCCTAACCTCTTTGCCTTTTAGATTCTTTTTAATTATTTCTATAAACAGGGGCTTTCGGCATTAAAACAATTTTTCCCCCTAACAAAAAACATATACTTATTAACAGGTCATCAAGTAACTTCTCCATTTTTTCAAAGTGTTCAAAGAACACATGTAGTTCATAACGAGCTTGGAAAAATATGTATTATCACCCTGAACTAAAATAGCCCCAGCGAAAAGGAAAGAATTCCAATTTGTGAGCAGGTGAAAGCTTTTATTTTTTCTTTAGCTAAGCCATTTCTGTTAGACTTTTTTTACATAGCGAAAATGGTCTGTGATCTATATTACCACCTTTGCAAACTGTAATTGTGGTAATAGCTCTACTCATTAAATTGTGTCATTCAGAGCTCCTATAAAAGAGCCTTGGTAGCAAAAAAAATAATAGGTTTTCTTAAAGATGATTTTTCCCTTTCTCATTGATAGGCATTACTACACATAAAATTGTGTGAACTAGTAAATAATCTTTTGGGTATATACTTTCTTACATTCTTTTCCTTCTGTGTTTTCTTGCTGTAAAACCGATGTCCCTGGCCATTGCCAGGGAGGAAAGGCATCTTGAGGCTGACACGTGGACATGGGCTCATCAGGCAGGCAGGTGGTAAAACAAGGGGCTTATTTGGAAGTTCTTTATCTCCCTACTGACCGTCTCTTCTCCCCCTTGAGTGTTCAGCCTGGTTCAATTCGGTTCATTGGGCAGAGTGTTAGCGCAGTAGACAATACTTTAGGAGACCTACAAATGTAGGACGCATGGTCCCTGCTTTGGAGGACGTGAAATCTAGTCATCAGTAGAGGAAAAATGATGTGGGCAGAAATACCTAAGCTGAGAGGCAAAATGAGCTAAGTGCTCTAGGGATTTCAAACAGCCTGCTTGGACTTGAACAGGGGTGTGTGTGTGTGTGTGTGCATGTGCGTGCACGCACGCGTAGGGGGTTGGCACCTCTAGCCATAGGGACTGAGGAGCATGATGGAGGAACTGGATATTGAAAGAAGAGGAAGCCTGTGGAGGGTAAAGATAGGGAGATGGGGACAAGGGTATTGCTGACAGAGAAGCAGTACCATCAGGAGATCTGTCTTGTCTGTCTATCTATGGAATTGGTCTTACATAATTGTGTGAGCTGGTTAAGCAGTCTCTCTGAGCCTTTGTCTCCATGTCTAATGTTGGAACTTAAAGGCCACCATCCAGACAGTCAGGAATGGATGTTGGATGTTAAAAGTAAGGGAGATCAGGAGAAGGCTGGAAGTCACAGCATGAGATGGGATTTCGTGAGGATGGACTGAAAGCTGTGTCAGTTCTTGTGACCTCTGACCTTGGCATCCAGGCTATTCTGCAGAAGGGAGGACCCTAGGTCACAGAGCTGAACACAAATACCTGGCTCAGGAGTTGGAGAAGCTGAAGGGAGAATCCAGGACAAAGAGAAGCTGCAAGCTTAGTTGCTGATTCATGCCAATGAGATGAATCAGCACATCAGCAAATTGTGTGTGAGCCACAAAATGGCCACTTCCCTTCTGCCCTCCAAATCTCCAAGAATCGCCCTTATGGCCCACCCTAATAGAAAACATATAAGAAAGGGAATTCAGGGAAATATAGACCAGATGCTTTCCACACCATCACAAAGTGTATCCAGAGTATGGAGCTTCTAAAAATTAAGCTAAAGAATTAAGATGGTATCAACATAAGTGGCCATTGGAATTTTCTGAGACAGAGGACCAACAGTGAAGTTGACCTTAAGGACAATGAAGTGGTGAGCAGGACAGATTGGAGGGCCTGACTAGGAAGCTCAGAACTCTGGTGAGTAGTAGCAAGGGGATTCAGGAGGTTGGAGTAGAAAGGGAAGTGGAAAAGCTATGCCTAAAAATTTCACTGCTATGGCCAGTACACAAAGCTTGCTTTTGTATGTTTGGCGAAGAGAGTGGATCTACGTACAAAGCACTGCCCGCCCTTGACATTGGTGCACTTGTCCATCCATTTTCTTCAACATTAAAAATTTCAGTGGCCTGGGTCAAAGTCCCGAGTTTGTGACCCTAGAAGTTTGTGGTCCTAAAGAGAGAAGATCAGTGGATGTTTGCCATGTTTTATGACACCCAACAATAGCAATTGAAAATCCTTTTTGGGTTTGGGGAATTTTTCTCACTAAGAATCCTGCTGGAAGCCGGTACATCATTGTCTCAGCTTACTTTTAACCTAGGGAGACTCCAATTTGTAAGAAGACAGGAAGAAGCAGGTACCAAACAGAACCACCTTTTTATTACTGGGTAGTATGCTGTTACATGGATATTCCACATTTGCTTTATCCATTCACTAACTGACAAACATTTGAATATTTTCTAGTTTTTTTCTATTATGTATAATACTGCTGTAAATACTTTTGTACCTGTCTTCTGGATAAACATCTAATAGTGCAATTGCTGGGTCATATGGTAACTTTAAGTTGTAAGAAATTGCCAAACTATTGTCCAGGTTTCCATTATACATTTCCATCAGCAGGGCATGAGGATCAGGTTTCTCTACATGTTCACCCAAACTTGGGAAGGTCCATCTTTTTAATTATAGCCATTCTTGTGGATGTGTAGTGCTATCTTGTGGTTTTAATTTGCATTTTCCCAATGACCAATGATGTTGAATTTCCATAAAAATTTTGGGATCAACTCATCAACTTCTACAAAGCCTACTGGGGTTTTGATAGGGATTGCACTGAATCTATACAACTATTTAGGGGAGATTTGCCATCCTTTCAATCTTGAGTCTTTGAATCCAAGAACATGGGACATTTCTCACTTATTTAGATCTTCTTTAATTTCTCTCAGCGATATTTTATAATTTTCAGTGTACAAATCTTTCACTTCTTTTGTTAAATTTATTCACAATTATTATTTTTTGATCCTGTTGTGAGTGAAATTGTTTTCTTAATTTTAGATTGTTTGTTGCTAATATATAGTAATACTATTGATTTTAAAAATATTGATCTTGTATCCAGTGGCCTTGCTGAATTCATTTTTTTGTTCTAGCTGCTTTGGGCAGGGGCTGGGGGACTCCATAGAGTTTCCTATGTATAGGACAATGTCATCTGAGAATAAAGATAGTTTTACTTCTTTTTTCTAATCTGGATACCTTAAACATTTTTTTTCTTATTGAACTGGTTAGAACTTCAGTTCAAGGTTGATTAGAGGTGGAAAGAGTAAGTATCTTCACCTTATTCCCATTATAGGGAGAAGTAGTCAGTCTTTCACAATCAAGTATGATAACACTAGTTTTGTTTTGTTTGTTTTGGGGTTTTTTGTAGATGCTCTTTATCAGGTAAGGAACTTCCTTTTTATTCCTAGTTTGTTGAGCATTTTTACCATGAATGGAGTTAGGTTTTATTAAATGCTTTTTCTGCATCTATTGAGATGGTTGTATTGGTTTTTTTTTTAATCCTTTTTTTTCTCCCATCACTTTTCTTTTTTCCTTTTTAAAGATTTTATTTATTTGTCAGAGAGAGAAAAAAAACACAAGCAGGCAGAGCAGGCAGAGGGAGAAGGAGGCTCCCCACTGAGCAAGGAGCGTGATGCGAAACACAATCCCAGGACCCTGGGATCATGACCTGTGGTGAAGACAGACCCTTAATGATTGAGCCACCCAGGTGTCCCTGATTGTATTGTTTTTGTCTTAATCCTATTAATATAGTATTTTACATTAACTGCTTTTCAACTATTAAACCAACCTTGCATTCCTGTGTACATGGTCATGGTATATAATTCTTTCATACATCATTGAATTTGGTTTGCTAATATTTTTAAAAGGGTTTTTGCATTTATGTATTAAGTCTGTAGTTTTGTGAGGGGTATTTTTGTTGTTGTTCTTTTTGGTTTCACATCAGGAGAATACTGACTTCATGGAATTGACATTTGTCTTGCTTCTATAGGCAGGTAAATAGAATTTGCATTATTGTAATTCTTGCATTTATTTGTTTCTTCTTCCTTTTGAGAAACAAGTTTTATAAGTTATTTTTAAAACAGAAACTAGATCTTATCTACTGGTTTGGTCACCAAAATTTAATAGATGTTTCATCTGAGAACCCATGCAGGGTCCTCTCTTCACACTATCTGTCTGTTGATGCAGACAGGGGCAGAGACAGATGGCATACCAGGACCTAACTACCTCAAAGTCAAACTTCCCAACTGATCACAGACAGAAGAGAAAGCTGTCCCCTTCTTTTTCTCTTCTGTAGTGTAGAGGAATAGAAAAATGTTTCTTGAGTAGTCATTTACCATTGTTGTAACTTCTTATCATAGACCCTTGAGCTATGGGGAAGAAATGTGATAATTATATATATAACCAGTCAAATTCGCTCTGCTGATCGAAGTGTCTTATTTTTTTTTAAGATTTCATTTATTGAGAGAGAGAGCACAGTAGGGGAGGGACAGAAGGAGAGGGAGGAGGACAAGGACAAGCAG
Organism: Enhydra lutris kenyoni; assembly: GCF_002288905.1. NCBI lineage: Eukaryota > Metazoa > Chordata > Mammalia > Carnivora > Mustelidae > Enhydra > Enhydra lutris. The sequence goes on from NW_019154086.1 coordinate 8,632,558, forward strand.
ACTCCCTGCTGAGTGGGGAGCCCAACACCGGGCTCGATCCTAGGACCCTGAGATCATGACCTGAGCTGAAGTCCGATGCCTAAGTGACTGAGCCACCCAGGCGCCCCCAAAGTGTTTCTAGATGCCAAAGCCATATCAAGTGTTAGAAGAATCTTTGTGTTGATACAGTGTTTAGAAGGAATCGACTATCTAACCAGTGTTTCCCTCTTCATGTAATCTTAATATTTGTTATGATCATGGTTGATTTGGGTTATTTTTCAGTGTATGAAACATAAAGAACAATCACAATGCTCTACTTGAGGGTACCTTTTGATTAAAGAGGCATCCAAACATAATAGGAAAGAACTGCTCCCCCCCCCCAACATCACTTTAAACCACTTTCTTCTTCTCGAAATAAACCAAGTCACCTCAGACTGAGACTCACTGCTATTCATTCTTTAGAAGGTCACTCATGCGTTACTTCTTCTAGATTGAGCAGGTAACCACCACAGCATTACCTATGCTGTCTCAGTTATTCTCCACACAATACTTGGAGATATAGGTATTTTATAGATGAAGAAACTGGGGCTCATATTAAGAAATATGCCAACATCGGGGCACCTGGGTGGCTCAGTGGGTTAAGCCTCTACCTTTGGCTCAGGTCTTGATCTCAGGGTCCTGGAATCGAGTCCCTCATCGGGCTCTCTGCTCAGTGGGGAGCCTGCTTCCCCGCTCTCTCTGCCTGCCTCTCTGTCTACTTGTGATCTCTCTCTCCGGCAAATAAATAAATAAAATGTTTTTTAAAAAAAAAAAGAAATATGCCAACATCACCTTTTCAAAAGATTTTATTTATTTATTTATTTGAGAAAGAGAGACTGAGATAGTGACAGAGATCACAAGTGGGGAGGAGAGGAAAAGCAGTCTCCCCACAGGGAGCCCGAAGTGGGGCTGGATCCCAGGAACCAGGTATCATGACCCGAGCCAAAGGCAGCTGTTTAACTGACTGAGTGACCCAGGCTCCCCGCCAGCATCACCTTTATAATAAAATGGTAGAGTCTGGTTCCAATGCTGATCTAGGTAATTGAAGCCCACCCTCTCCTGCTACACACAGCCACTGGTCCCCCCCGCCCCGCCCTGGAGTCCTGCTGGGCTTCTGGGATGCAGTACCTGTAAGCCGTCTCAGAGACCCTTTTCTCACCCTCCACCAGAGTTTCCACATCATCTGATCCTGGGTTCCTGGGGTGGGTGGGCAGGGACGCCAGGACTGTTTGGTTCTTTCTTTGTATGTCTAGTACCTCATACTGTGGCTGATGTGCAGATATTCAACAAACGTTGAAATAATGACCTAGTGAGAGAAATTGTGCCTCCCAGACTTTTGAGGAAAGCTCAGATTTGAAACTGGAAGGAAATCAGGAATTTATCCAACCCAGACTTGCCAGTCAGTGGAGTCGAGGCTCCAAGAAGAGAGCTGTGATTTGCCCAGTCATCTGGAGATAGCCAAATTGGAATACAGTTGTCTTATTCCATGGCTTTCTCAGGGTACCCGTAGGCCAGTTTCTGACATTTCAAAGCTGATGCCGCTCTTCAGTTTGTAAGGTATATAAAGGTAATGCACATGTAAAAGTAATAATAAGGGATCTGACTTTTAAATCATGTAGAGGTAACGTTGCATGAAAAAAGTTCTAACTACAGTGACTTCTAACTACAGTGACTAACTACAGGGACTTAAGACTATTCATTACCTCTTTTGAGAAATCATCTGAAGGATTGGAATCAAATTTTAAGACTTTTCTCAGCTGAAACATCAACCAAAGCCCTGGGCCTGGGGGACTGGACTAAGAACTTGGGTTCTGAGCCAGACACTTCACCCAGGGTGTGATTGTCATATGTGCCCAGCTTGAGTGAGGTGTTCGCTTACACATTTTGCAGCTCTGTTGTTACTCTGTGGGGCTGGATCCTATAGATCAGGAATGAAAATAATCCCTTCCTCTCTCCTGACCCCTCCCACTGGCTGTTTCTTCCAGCCAGACCTGATCTGCCAGTTGTGCTGTCACCAGCGCTCGCCCACCAGGCCTGACCCTGGGCCACCGTGCTTCCTCACCACTGAACCCTCATCCCCCGCACCCCTCTTTCAGGTCAGGCTGTCAACAAAATCAGGGGACCGCTTCAAATTCCTTAAAATTCATTGTTTTGTTTCAAAGTGGTGATATGCAACCACAATATTTTCCTTCCAGTTGTCTGAGGGTGGCCATGTCACGCATTTTCTCTCTGAAGATCTCGGCCCAATCGTCTCCTCTCCCAAATGTCCTGAAGGGTCCTCTCAACGTATTAACCCATTTGGGCTTCACTTGCAGATTCCTTCACTGACTGCTTCTTTCTGTAGATTTGCTTTCAAAATGATAACCTTACATTAGGAGCTTCTTTGTGATTTTTATCGTATTTTTCTCTTTCTTAGGGCTGTAAGCTAATCTGACCCCAATTTTTTTTCTAGTTGAACCACCTTAGCTTCCCAATTCTAAATAGTTTTGTCCTACTCTTGGTTATATATAACCAAGATATAACCAATTTATTTGGTTTTCATTTATTTCCTGGAAGTAAGAGTACTTATTTCTCCCACTTGTTATCTATTTCCAGGCAAGACACTGTCTGGACCTGTGCTGGCCAATGTAGTAGCCATTACCATATGCGGCAACAGAACACTTGAAATGTGACTAGTCCAAATTAAGATGTACTTTAAGTATAAAATACAGATCAGATTTTCAAGACCTGCTCTGAAAGAAAGAATGTAAACTATCTCAGTAATATCTTAGGTTAAGTACATGTTGATATTTTGGATCTCTTAGGTTAAATATTATAAATGAAACAGGGTAAGCCTGTTTCTTCCCAGTCTTCTAAATGTCAGCACTAGAAAATTTAAAATTTCCTATGTGCCTCACATTCATAGCATGTATTATATTTGCCATACAGTGCTAGTCTAGGTACTTCATACACTTAGAAATGAATGGATGAGCGAATGAATGAGATAAGCTCTACTTTCCTGATCTCTGAGGACAGCTCCTAATTGTCTACCAGGAAGGAATCAAACAAACTCCGGTTTGATTGCACCTTACCACAATTCAACCCAATCTTCTCATTTTGTAATTGAGAATACCCAGTCCCAGAGAAATTTGCATGCCTTCTGTACTATGCGCTGAATAAAGACAGGAAGGCAAGGTGTTGTTGATTTAATACTGGCATTTTCTCTGTCATCAGCAGTGGCAAATGCCTTAGTGAAGATACCCAAAGTATCCAGGGACGGACACTCTGGATTCTGGAGGGCTATCAACTGTACTACCTATAGAATTATTTCAGCCTTCACAATTTCAATGAATTTACTCTCTGCAACTGACCAGAGCTGTCTAAGACAGACACGTAGGCTGAGCTGGAGTCTCATGTGGGAGGGCCCAAGCGGGACTGGGTGGGGAGGTCCAGGATTGACACTTGACATTGTGTCAATTATTGACACATGGGGTTGACATGTGGGACATTGTGACATCATCAGTGATGGTCTCAGATGGTTTCCCATTGCTGGGCCTCCAGTCTCAGCTGATACTGCAAGTTCATTCCTCTACCATGAGTGTGGAGCAGCTAAAATCAACAGATCCACATGTACCTTGAGGTGACAGACTGGTTCTGGTGAATACTCCCTTTTCCTGTTTAGAGGAGACCCTTCTCTTTGCTCTTTTGTGTGAAGAGGACAATGGTGCTCATTTTTCTAAGGATTCCTTAAGGTTTATCCTTTTGTCCTGATTAAGGATTCCTATTCAAATAGTTCAGAATGTGGGGGAAAGAGTCCCAGGCAGTCATTCATTTCTTCAGGTCACACTGTTCATTCTTACTAGGGAAAGGAGAGCCAAAAGGCTTCCATTTCTTCCCCTACTCCGGTGAGTTAGGCATTAATTTGGGGCTCTGGCTCTCACATTAGATTCCTTGCAACTGCACTAGGGCCTGTCCCTGCCCCTGCGGCCTCGTCCTGTCTGCTTCACCCTTTAAAATATTATCATTCTGGATCAGTAAGACTGAAATGCCACGTTTTACTCAAACTAAAATAGGTTGCATTGGTCAGTCTCATTTACTCCTATGTATTTATAACTAGGCGGGCTTGAATTCAATAAGCACATTTATGTAAATGTTGGGCAAAATCAAGTCCACCCAAGTGAAGTGTGGGAGGGTGGTGGCTGTGGATCCCAGACTAGTGCCTTTGAACTGTAACTATGTATACATGGTTCCCCTGCAGGCTTAATTTTAGCTAGATGAACTACCCGAAATGTTAGCAATCTGTCTCTTCAGATTACTTTTGCTCTTTCCCTTTGCTACAAGACAGATTTTAAAAGTATGGAATCCTTGGTTTCACATGTTTCTTTAAACAGAACTGTAACAATTTTATCAGTGATTATATTTATCTTGACATGAATTTTTAAGCATCCAAGGCAATATGCATTTTTCAAATAGTTGCATGTTTTACCTTGAAAAGTTACACTATCTATAAATACTCTATATTAATGTGTCCATGTAGCTATAATGCACAGTGAATATATATGTATGCATGTACTTTCTCTGTGTGTATATATACACACATATGTTATATATAGAGATGTGTGTGTCTATAGATATAGAGGGAATGAGAATAGTGGATTTCAGCTGGATGGTTCCACCTTATTTCTTATTTTGTATTGAGATTGTCACTTAGGAAATAATCTTTGCAAATTCTGCTCTTAAAAAAAACTCAAAGTCTTAAATATCTGAAACCTCATGACAAAAAAGTATTGTGAACATGTTAAGGAATATTCCTCAGTTGATCACATATTGCATTTTGTGCTTTATCTTCGGGACTTTTCCATTTCAAAAATAATCAGGACAATTTTAACAAATATGTTTCTCTCAATAACGATGACTGAGTGATAATTCTCCATTTCACATTCAGTTCTGTAGCTTGTAAGTGCTGTAATGGGTACAGTTGCTACTACATTTACCATCTGACCATATGGTGTAACATACATCTGCCAAAAAGGACAGACATTCCTTTACAATAACAAACATAGGCATAGTCTAAAGGCAAATCGGCAGACATCAGATATCTCCCATCTATTATCATGCAGCACATTCTATGTCATATATGTCAGATACTTGCTTTGACACTGAAAACTCCAAGATGTGTGCAGCTGGGTCTCTGACCTGGAGGAGTACACAGTCTGGCAGGGGAGGTGGTCATGCGGGCAGATGATTATCCTGTGATGTCATGATGTCCTAAGTGTAATAGCAGCATATATGAGGTGTCACAAGTGCAGAAAGAAAAACAATGCCTAACTGCTGGAATCCGGGAATGAATGAGGTCAGGAGATAACTGCAGAGAAGATGGTCTTTGAATTGAGTATGAGGTCTTGGTTGGAAATACAGAGTGGTGGTTAAAAGAATCGTCTGTAGCCAGACTACATGGGTTTAAAAATCCCAGCTCTACGGCTTACCAGCCAAGGAAACTTAGGCATGTTATTTAACCTTTCTGTGCTTCTGTTTCCTCCTCTGTAGAATGGGCATAATCACTGGGCACAGTTCATAGGGCTGAAGTGAGGATTTTGTAAGTGTGTGCCATGGGCACAGAACAGTGCATGGCACATGGAAAGCTCTCAAACAGTATCAGCTTCAATACCAGGGATAGCAGGAGGAGAGAAAGCAAGGAGACCTAAATGAGTACTTGGCTTATCAAAACTGAAATTTGAGGTGTATTTGTGTGGAAGGTGGGAGGAAATGACAAGGTTGGTGGACAGATTACGGCGAGAGAGCCTCATATGCCACACCCATGAGGCTCATGTTTATGGGGCCTGTAGAGAATTTTAAGGAACAAATTCGGGTTTGTATTATAGAAAGATACATCTGGAGCAATGGGGAATGAGTAAAGGCCAGATTAGTTAGGAGGTTACTGATGAGAAGAGATATGATCAAGGCTCGGCTGGGGGATGGAGGGTAGGGTGGAGAGTCAAAGTTAAAATTGATAAGACCTGGTGACCGATTAGATTAAGGGGTTGAGGTAGAAGGAATTGTGCATGACTCTTGGACTTCTAGTTTGGGTGATGTGGTAAAAAGACTGGAGGAAAAGCAGGCTTGGGATAAGGTTTGGGATTTGTCAAAATTGATGGGCCTGTGATGGTGATGGGACCAAATTAGTGTTTAGGCCTGCCACTCAGGAGCTGGAAGTCAAGATTCAGTACTCCTCAAGATCAAGGTAGCAGCTGACATTGTGGAAATGAGTGTAACACGGTGCAGACTGTATACAGGAGGAGATTCATTGATGGTTCAGGACCATTTCAGAGGCAAAGAAAGCTGAGCCAGCAAAGGGGAGTATTCATAGAAGAAGGAGGAAAATGTAGAAGAAGGTGGAATCATGGAAAATGATGGAGAGGAAATTCAAGGAGGAAGTGTTCAGATGCAGGACAGAGGTCAAGTAGAATGAGAACTGAGAAATGTACTTTGGATCTGGCAATTAGAAAAAGAGCTTAAGAAAACCTGTGAGTTATTAACTTGGTTAAATATAACACTGTGGAGAAAGAGATACAGTGAATCCTTTTCATTAAGACCCTAGATGTTAGTTCATATTTCAGGTCAACTCTAGGGGAATTCCTGGAGAACCTCCAGGGATGTGGGCCAGCTTCAGGCTGGCTACACAAAGCAGATCTGTCCTGCCCTCAAGGAGCTGTTTACCCAGAACCTAGTAAGGGGCTGTGGTGGCCACAGATCTGTCTTAGTAGAGGTCTGGGAACTCCTGATATATGGCTGGCTCCAGAAAGTGTTAAGTGGCCCTGGGGAGTTGCCAAAGAAGTTCTGTGGCTTTGATAAAAACTTCAAAGCCCTGAAGTTGCAGGGTTGATCTGGTAGCTTATGCCCGTGTTGGAGGGAAAAAGGTGTTGGTGAGGATAGTGGTTAAGAGGTTGATTCAAGTTGGTTCTGTTCTGGAACACATCCAAACTCTTGGCTCAGTCTTAGATGTGATTTTTCTGATTAGGGTTGCTTCATTACCTGTTTTCTTATTTCCTTCGTGTAGGTAAGTGTCTCATCTCTCCAACTGGTTAATCAATTTCTTAAGGATAGGGACCATACTCCAAACTGTTTTGAACCCCCTGTAAGCACATTCCTGTCCAACTGAACCCTATCTCAGAATCCTGGTATACTCAGCCTCACCGGACTTAGAACCAAGAATAGATCAAACCTGTACGGTGCACCTGGCGTGATGTCAACCATCAGCAAAAAAAAAAAAAAAAATTCCACAATACTTCCCAAAACTTATCCTAGTAAGGTTGACCTGAGGGGATATTTAGAGCAAATAGTAGGTGTTGATACTGCAATTTTTGAATGCGCTGGGCCTTGACCCCTCAGGACTCCTGGCCAAGAACTCCAAGGCCACCACACTGGTCTCCCAGTGGACACTTAGGTCTGGGAAGAACCTGTGCCATGCTAAAGGACATTATGGATCCCACGTGGCTAGATTAAGGTCTCCTCTGGTATGTCCACACAGGGGACCTGATGCAGTCCAGATATTGCACCCGGGGGCCAAGAAGGAAACACAGGGTGGAAGTGTTTTCACTTCTTTTTTTTTTTTTTTTTTTTTTTTTTGGTATTGATGGGGAGGGGTGGCTTGGGATGGATCTAGCGCCTCGGTCCTATTCCTTCCAATCTCCCTCGGCTGCTCAGGTTATTGGCCACCACTCGTCCCCTCCTCGAAACGGTGTAGACACAGCCGGCAGTGTCCTCCGGCGGAAGGAGCGCGTAGGAAGCGGAGGTGGGTGTCCCCCGGCCCCCCACCCCGCCGGAGACCGACCAGCGCGACGGGAGGATGTCAGCGCGTGGAGGGGCGTGCGTCGCCCCCCTTCCTCCCCCGCCCGCGCCCCCCGCCCTGGGGTACCCCGCGCACAGGGGAAGTCCCACGCGTTGTGCCGGACGCCCGCCCCAGTCCCTCCGCCTCCCCGAGGCCCGGGGCTGTCTCCTCGGGCCGCGCTGGGGCCGCCCCGCACTGCGCATGAGCGGGAGCCCGGCAAGCCCGTGAGAGGAGCCGCCGCCGCCGCCGCCGTCCATTCGCTGCGGAGCCGGAGGAGGAGGGGAGAGGCCTGGAGGACACCAACATGGTGAGGCACTGCGGCCGCCCGCCCGCCCGCCCCGCCGGCTGGGGGCCGGCGCAGCTGCGCACCCCCGCCCCGCCGCCCTCCGCCCCGTGGCGACCCCGCCGCCCCGAGCCTCTGCCCGCGGCCTCCGTCCGCTCCCCGGCGGGGCTCTCCTTCCCTCCTCTCCCTTCCTCCTTCGCCCCTTCCCGCCCGGGCGCCGCCGCTACGCGAGAGCCGAGGAGGCGGAGCGGAGCTGGGCCTAGTCGGGAGCCCCGGGGAGTTTGGGGCGCGGGGCGCGGCCCCCGGTGCCCCTCGCCGGACCCGGCGCGGGGGGAGGAGGCGTTGGGGCGGGGGAGGGGATGGGGCAACGGCCCTGCCCCTGCCGGGCCCCCTCGCCGGCTCCATTGTGTCTGGCCGGGGACCGGGGTCCGGTGTTCCGGGTGAGGAGCCTCCCCCCGCCCCGGAGCCGGGGCTTCCCCCTCCGCCCCGCCGGCGAGAAGGAAAGACTTTCCCGGTGCTCCTCTCTCTCCTCCTCTACGGTTCCAACACCCCTCAAGTCTCCAGGCTGTTTCGCTTGGGGTGGGGTATTAGCCCTTTTCCTTTCTCCATCACCTCTTGATGCGTCCCATGCCTTTGGAAAATGAGAGTTTAACTGGCCAGTTGGTGGAGGTTATAGTCGCCTCTCCGCTCAGAACATGGGAAACCGCTGAGCTTGGGGGACTTGGGGGGGGCAGGGAGTACGGAAGTGCAACCTGTTCTCATTTTATAAAATTAGGAGAAACAGACTTGCTACCTTTTGAGCACATGTTTAATTTGCTTGGAATGGGAGGAGTAATTGCTTTATTATGCCAGTTAAAGACCATTTGTGATTTCTAAAAAACAGTTTGTCAAGTTATTCCCCTCTTCTTTTTCTTTTGGGGGACCCCCCCCCCAAATAACAGTCTTCTTAGTAGCTTGAAAAAGTGTAGTCAAGTTATCTGTTTACATTTTGGTAATCTTGTACCTGACTCTCTTGGGTTCTCTTTTTTCCAGAAGTGATGTTTGCATTATAGTTTGAGCATGAGTTGAATTCCATGCAGGTTACTGTATGAATAGACAGTAAAAATGATATTGTTGTCCTTTTGCTCATGGGGAATATAAAGGCCTCTTTGAGGACGGTATATGTGTGTGTCTGTGTTAAGGGAATGCCCCAGTATCTTTGTTTTTAGTTGGGCTTATTTCTGCTGAATAACACTTATCTAGCTCCAGCCTCTAACTTGGCAGAATTTCGGTGTCATGTATGGATATGTGGTTTGGTTTGTCATACATTCCATGGTAAGTTTCATGAAAATTTGCCATTTGTATTTGTAAGAAAACTTGCCATAAAGTACAGGTTAATGTTTGGATTGACATTGCTGTGTTCAAAGATCTAGGAGGGCATCTAAACATTTTCTAAATTTTAAAGTATCTTGAGGGTCATAGACACTACTCCTGGAGTTTTTTAAGGCTCTTGGCATGTAGATAAGTAGGAAGTTTGAAGTAATGAAATGTAATTCCCTGGTAAACACTCTGTGAGAGCACTGAAATGTGCTCTGTTCGTAATAGTCTGTAAATCAGAAGCATCCTCTGACTGGCTCTTGATAGTGCTCCTCACCTGCTCAGGAATTCAGGATTTATGTGGTTCATGCAAGAGTTCAGCTTGGATTGGAGCTTGTAAGCTTCTGTCCTTTTGTTAATATTACATTAGCTAGTTTTGGAACTTAGCCATAACTCATCTAATGATACCCGTAGTGGCAACATATCACTAATTTAAAACACTTTCTGTGGCTGAACTCAGATCATGTCACTAGAATTGTCTTGGTATGCTCTCGTTAGTTTAGAAACTCAGTCACCATGCACTCTAACAGAAGTTAGGCCATAGATTTTTCTAGTTAAGTTTCTCATCGTAAATTAAAATTGTTTCTTGACAAAATTTTTGGGCTGGTATTTCTCAGTATGTGTAACTCCGCCTATTTCTAGAAGACATGTTATTGTTAATTCCAGGGTAGCTTAAATGATAGGATATCTGAAATATTTTGTATAAAAAGTGTTCAGTTAGCCCTACCTGACACATGCATGGACCAAAAATAACTTCAAAACTAGACAATATTCTGTTATTCCTGAAAATCTTTTAAAAAGTATTCAGCATTTCTGGGTTGTTTTCTTATTTGTAAGATGACAGGATCGAATTTGATGATTTCTAAAGTTCTATTCAGATAAAAATTTTGACTCTTAATTTCATCTAGTATAAAAAGTGTGTACCAGGTAATCTACTAAATTTTTATATTCATGGCATAGGATTTTTAGACCAGAAATGGTTCCAGAGATTATCTGTTTTATTCCTCTTCCCTTTTACAAAAGAATAAATTGAGGATCAAGGAGGTTTTGAGGTTCAAATTTGCAAAACTGTTGCAGAACCGAAACTTTTTCTCCTGGTTTACTGTTTCTGCCAGTATTTGTGGTACATGTTGTCTTAACTCAGATGGAATCTAGAGAAGTTGTTGAAAATTGGATTTGGTATTAAATTATAGTATTCGTATAAGAGGAAAACCCATGTGTTATTAATGAATGTTTAATAACAAATTTCAAAAGGATGACTAATGTTAATTATAATGCTTTTAATGGCTTTTTTAAAAATGTGGACTTAGAAATTTAAGATCGTACCTTCAGCAAATATAGAGTTTATAAGTCCAAATGAAGGTAGTCCTGTTTAAGTTTGTCTCTTTAGAACTTATTTCACATTGTTTTGCATATCCACAAGTAAATTAAAGGAGGGCCTTAATTCATTTCAGCAATTATTTATTAAACACTTTGTGTCAAGCATTGTTCTGGGCATTGGGAATGTGTGTGTGTATGTGTGTATATTTTGTGTTTTACAGAAAAAATGAAAATCCCTCCTCTGTGATTGCTACATTTTAGTAGGGAGACACAAATAAATATAGTATATATTTTTCTTATACTATGTTAGAAGGTATTAACTGCTGTGGGAGAAAACAGTGTTAAGGAGGGGTAATGGGAGAAGGGTGGGGACACAGTGGTAGTGGGTTTGCAAAATGGTGTCTGCATCAATGATGAGGTGAATTTTGAGCAGACTAGGAGATGAAGCATTAAGCCATGCAGAAATGTAGTAAGACCAGTGTGGCTGGAGCACTGTAAGGCGGCAAGGGGTATTTGGGCATTAGAGCCGATGAGATCTGAGTGGTAAGGAGTAGAGATGGGTGGGTATGGGTGGGCATTGTAAGGATACTGGGTTTTTACTCCAAGAGAAATGGGAAGCCACTGAAGGATTCTGAGTGGTATGATAGACTATTTCTGTTCTCCTATAGTGTCCAGTTACAATATTATAGGCAGTAATTTTTTTTTAAAGATTATTTATTTATTTGACAGAGCACAAGTAGGCAGAGGCAGGCAGGGGTAGGTGGGGGAAAAGCAGGGTCTCTGCTGAGCAGAGAGCCAAATGCAGGGCTCTATCCCAGGACCCCGAGACCACGACCTGAGCCGAAGGCAGAGGCTTAACCCACTGAGCCACCCACATGCCCCTGTAGGCAGTAATTTTTTAAAGCAGTTTTTAAAAACAACAAAACCCTTAGTATAATTTTCTTTACCTTGCAGCTTCTGTATATAGGGTTTCCAATTCTGTTTAAGATGACTCTCTAGTATTCATTAAAAACTAGTTGACCATTGAGTTTACCTAACCATGCTGATTAATAAAAACAACGAAACCTCTTCCATGTATTGCTATTGAATATGTTCTAGTAGTTTGTACGTAGTTTAATAGCTATATGCAGAAAGTTGGGTCTCTGAAGAGAAAGAAGGACGTTAACATTTATTGAGAACATACTGTCTGCTAGTCAGGCAATTTACAACTGTTATTAATCTTCAGTCTTGACATGGGTATTGCTACGTCCTTTTAACATATCTGGAAATGGGGATTTAGCAGTTCTAAATGATTTGACCAGGGTTAAAGAGCTAGTATGTGGCAGAGCATGACTTAGAAGCCTGGTCTCTGATTAGCACACTTTATCTACGTCCCCATCCCCCCCCCCTTTTTTTTAAACCCAGCAAGTGCTCTTACAGTATAGGTGTGGAATTTTTTATTAGTTTCACTCTTGTTTCTTTGTTAACATATTTCCTAGTGACCTAGTTGTTTCTGTATCAAATGAAATGATCTGATGTAAACATTTAAGTAACTGAAAAACTTTAAACTCTCTCAGTACATACATACAGTAAAAAAGTTGAAAGTAAGATGAACTCTCCTGGTGGTGGTGGTTTGTTTTGTTTTAAGCTTAAAAAAAAGCCGAGCTCATTGAGTCAAGTTGCTCTTTCCATTATGGTCTTATAGGTTGGGTCAAGCATAATGAAAATCTGTGAGAAACCTCCTTTTTGAATTTCAGCGTGTGTTGTTCAAGTTGTGATAGTATGAGCCATGACATTTGATGAAGAGAAATAGTTCCAGATAGGATTCAGTTGCTTTGTGGACACAAATAAGCTCTTGAATAACCTGCTGACTAGTTTACAAGTTTACCTAGTCATTTTAGGTGTACATACCCCACCTAAGAAAAAGCAAAAACAGCAGAGAAAAATGCCACTAAAGCATTTTTCATCACTTTGTTGAATCCCTTTTATGTAATTAGTACCTAATTACGAATGGTGATTAGGCTGCTTGTTTGCATTGTAAAATTTTAAGAGAGATTTACTTTTAAAGAGTTCTTTTCTGGGGTGCCTGGGTGGCTCAGTGGGTTAAAGCCTCTGCCTTCTTTGGCTCGGGTCATGATTCCAGGGTCCTGGGATCGAGCCCCACGTCAGGCTCTCTGCTCAGAGGGGAGCCTGCTTCCTCCTCTCTCTCTGCCTGCTTCCCTGCCTACTTGTGATCCCTGTCTATCAAATAAATAAATAAAATCTTTAAAAAAAAAAAAAGAGTTCTTTTCTAAAGAATTCTTTTGCATTACACTTGTGAATGCTTCGACACAACATGGTGTTCAGCAACAGAGATAAATTGCTGAAGTTCATGGCCCATATCTTTGTTATATTAGGATATTTTCATTTCAGTAAACATTTAGAGTGCTTATTTATTATTCATAGGATTCTAAAATTTTTGGAATTAGGATTTGAATAGATACCAGATCTTAGAATTAAGAGATTTCATTTTTCAAGGATCATTTATTTATGAAATAAATATCACATGACTCTTAAATATTAGTCATCATTATAAGTTATTTAACTATGAAACTCTTAAAATGTCATTTAATTCTTTTTCTTTTGTTTTCGCCTGAGTAATCTTTTTGTTAATTTAGATTTCTTTAGAGAAGATGTTTGTGGAGAGGAGAAGCAAGTTTAAATTAGCTACCTTGACTAATTGTTAGAAGTTCAGAAATTAGTTTGGGGGAGCCAATTGAAATATGATGGCTAACAGAAGTATTTTAAGGAGGTTATTTCTGTTCTATTATAGATAATCAGGATTTAGTAAAAATAACTTTTTAATAGAACAGTCTTGCTGAAATCAAAACATTATATTCTGTTTATAGTGGAAGTCATCTTTTGGATATCTAGTAATTCTTAGGGTAAGGAGAAGAAAATCCTTTAAGTTTCTGTCAACAGTACTTTTTTTAATATATTAAAAACACTTTTTAAAAAATTTTAAGTAGGCACCATACCCACCGTGGGACTTGAACTCATAAACCTGAGGTCAAGAGTCTCCTGCTCTACTGATTGAGCCAACCAGGCACCCTGGGATACTTTTTTAAAAACTATGAGGAAAATCATACTGAACCAAACAAAACTGAGAAACATACAAAACCAGTTTGAATCTTACAAGTATACTTTCTGTAATATTTTTTTCAGATGAATTGCTATTATATAAAACTTCATTGACTACAATTATTGTATAATTACACATTCAATTTAGTGTTAGTACAACACATCTTAAAGAAGAGTTGGTCATTGTAAGTACAGGAAGTTTATGGAAGAATGTTAAGAGGCACAGGCCTAACCATAAATAATCTAACCTGCAGATTATCATTTAAAATAATACTGAGTGTTTTTGTTTTGCTTAATATTTGAAATCGTACATGTTTGTTTATATTTTGGGGGCATAACCTACACGTGTTGTTATTTTCTCTGGGTTTTAAGCCTTCTCATTGGAGAAGGAAATACTGACTTTGAGTACCCTGCAGTTTTCCATCTCTACATTTAAAGATATAGATTGTGGACAGCTCTAAAAATAGACGATGACATGACAATAAACACATTTTTCTTCCTGTTGAATTACTTTTCTTAAAAAATGACCCATCTCCCTCTTCTCCCCTCTTCTTCCTCCCAAAAACCCTAAAAAGAACATTTCATCCCTAAATTAGCCTTTTATTTAGGTTGTGAGGGAATGCTTAATGGACAGTTATTAGTCAGAATGCAGATTGTTTACATGAGATTGGGGAAAGGTCAATTGATCACTTAACTTTTCTGTAAAAATAGGTGAAGAAATATTGCTCACAATTCCCCTCCTCCCTCCAGTTCACACATAATTAGTCAGTGGTTGCACTTTTGCCCTTTCTGTTTTCTCTTTCACTTGATGACAATATGGAATAAATGGAAAGACTGCATGCCCTGAAGCCAGGCACCAGGGTTTCTTTCCTAGCTCTGCTACTTTTTGTATAAGTCTATATTTAGATAAATTGAGCTCTGAGGCTTGGTTTTCTCATTGGTAAAGTGGAATCAGTGATAACCACCTTGTATGATTTTTAATAATTAAATATCTAGTGTAGTGCTGGCACACAGTAGGAGCTCAAATGTTAGCTGCTAGTTTTCTGGTTATGATTATTCTATCATTTGCATAAGTATTTTTTTTTCCTCTGGAGTATTCTTTCCTTCATGAACTTGAAAGGAGGCCTTACTGTGTGCTAGGTACAGTTCTAAGAGTTTAACCTGAATTAATTCATGTAACCTCACACCCTGTTTATAGATGAGGAAATTGAAGCACACAGAGATTAAGTAATTTTCCCAAAGTCACACAGCAATTAAGAGTCATAGGTGGGATTAAAATCCTGCCAGTCTGGTTTGAGAGTCTACACTAATCATATAGTACCTCTCTGTACAGGTAGAAGAGAAGAGGATTTCTAACTTCTACCTAGATTCTTAGTCTAGCTTTCCTGCAGAACTTTGCCCTTAGGTGAAAGTCTTCTCTAGGAGTGGGTAGTCTCATTAGTTGAATTGATTTTTCTTCCCACTTTGACTTCAGACTGGTAATCTTACCAGGACTCTTTTATGGATGAGTGGCTTGGGATATTGTAACGTTTGGTTATAGCTGCTGAATACTATGTATCATATACGGAAAGTGTGATTTTTTTCTGGACTTAAACTAGCTCTTCTAAGTTTCAGGTAAAGTTAAACTTAATCATTGGTAAACACAGGAGATTCAATATACAGAGCATTTAGTGAGTATTATGGGTGATCACTACAGTATCTTGATTTTTAAAATGCCTTTTGTGAGCTAGATTCATCAAATCCTGAGAGAACTAGAATTAAGTTAGAAAATTAATTCTTTTAAAAGTGTAAAGACCTTAGTATCTCTCTCTCTCTTTTTTCTGCGTTCACGCTGTATTTGAAACTTAAGGGTGAGATGATGAAAATTCAGAATAATAGAAATTATGTATCTTTAATTTTTTGCTTTAAAAATGCAATTTTTTTTGCATTTCAAAATGCCCTTTAAAATTATTTCCATTTTGGAATTATTAGGACTTAGTTGACTAGGAAATAATTTTCCATGTTCATTATTTTTCTGGAGGGTAATACTTAAAAGGAATTTCTTAACATTATGATCATTATTGTAGAGCCCAAGTCCCTGTTCTTTTTTTTTTTTTTTTTTTTTTTTTTAAGATTTTATTTGTCAGAAAACACAAACAGGGGGAGCAGCAGGCAAAGGATGGGGGAGACACAGGCTCCCTCCTGAGCAAGGAGCCAAACGCAGGACTGGATCATGACCGGAGCCCAAGGCAGACACCCAACCAACTGAGCCACACAGGCATCCCAAGCCTTTCTAAGTCCCCATTCTTCTATCACAAAGACTTTATAGGTTCAGTGGTAAAATGTACTTGACTATATGATACTTGGCTACATCCAAAGCATTTTTTTCCCAGATAAACTATTTTACTTTTTTATAATTTTTAAAAAGAGAGAAAGTGAGAGAGAAAGGACTGGTGGGGGGAGGGGCAGAGGGAGAAGCAGACTCCCCACTGAGCAAGGAGGGAGATGCTGGGCTCTGATGCTGGGAGCCAATCCCAGGACCCTTATCATGATTTGAGCCAAAGGCTGACGCTTAACTGACTACGCCACCCAGGAGCCCCTTAAACTATTATTTTAAATGTGATTCATGAATTTCTTGAGTGAAAAAAAGTTGCAGACATGTTAGACTTAAGTATTGAACAATACATGTTGTTAACTGGATTTTTTGTTTGGAAAGATGAACAAGTAAGTGTTTTTTACTGTCCAAAATTATAATAGTATCTCTAACTTTGGTGACTGCATACAATTTTAATTAGCTTTCTGTTATAAAAGATAACACTTCTCTCCTTTTTTCCCTTCCTCTCACTCTCCTATTCTTCCTCTCTCCCCTTACCTCTTGTTCCCCCCCTTTGTTGCTAGAATTAAAAATAACCAGAATATATTCTGTATTTTATACATTTTGCATATTTCAGTACTGAATTTCCTTGAAAATTTGATAGCACATTTGAGTACTGAAGACTGTATTATCTTATTTAATGATTTATTTAATGATTGATTTAAATAAGATTAAAAGGAACAAACTAAAACAAAGTAAATGACATATACTTATTTGAGTGCTGAATCATTATAGTTGTTACATGTTTTTGCTCTCAGGAAGATCCCCACTGCGTTTGTAGTAGAAATAGAGAAAATCCATCTGTTTTTGTCTTGTACTTTAGTTTTCTATCCACCCTCTCATCCCCTGTAAATAATTTTTTGCTGGCTAGATACCGTTTTTCTCTTCCTTAAGTTGATAGAAATTTAAACCTTTAATGCCATGCTCTTAAAATCAGAAAACCTTGCCTGATGTCGCCATGTAGCCTGGGAAAAGAGGGTGGGAGTGTTAGAGGTCTCCTAGAGAACTTGGGGAAGGGGCAAACGGTATGTAGTACATTCCAGCTTTATTCTAGGACAGACTTTGAGACTATAGAATTGAGTATATCCTCCCTAGTAGGGGAGCACATGGCTAAGATTGATTCTAGGGACAGAGAGCTGACAGAAAAATGGTAAGAGTGCATTATAAGTACAAAAAGGGGAGGGCACTTAACCAGACTTCGCAAGAATGGGATTGCTTATTACTTCTTGGCCTAGCAGAAACCCATCCTGTCAGTTCTGTGCCAGGTTTCACTCATTAACCTTTATGGTGTTGGAAGTGGGTAGCTGCAGCCCTTTCCTCAAAATATATTGATATTGCCCTATATACTGGAAACTTTAACCAGTTAAAACAGTTTATATATACAAAGACATTATTTATTACATATACCTTTTTCAAATAAGATAAATTATTCATTTATATAATTTTGTTACTAATTTGTGTGGGTAGGATGATTTTTATCTTTGTTCCCCAGTTTTCTTATATCTGGCACTGTGACAAGAAGTCATTATAGACTGAACCGTTCTTTTGGCTTGCATAAGTGACTTAAGCTATATTTTTCCTTCCTCTTTTCAGCAAAAATGATTCAAGTTTCAGGGAACAGAGCACTGGATTTAATATTAAATGACGAAACTCCAAATAATGCTGATTGTTTTTCTATCTTCAACTTTAGGGGAATGGGAAGAAGTTAATACAAAGAAGTTAATTTAGGCTTAATTAAAAAGTAATTTCCAGGGGTGCCTGGGTGGCTCAGTGGGTTAAAACCTCTGCCTTCGGCTCAGGTCATGATCCCAGGGTCCTGGGATCGAGCCCCGCATCGGGCTTTCTGCTTAGCGGGGAGCCTGCTTCCTCCTCTCTCTCTCTTCCTGCCTTTGCCTACTTGTGATCTCTCTCAAATAAATAAATAAAATCTTAAAAAAAAAAAAAAAGTAATTTCCAGGATGTAGCCTGTAGTTGGTATACTTCAGATTAATCTCCCAACACTTTTACAGCCTTATACAATGGTCACTGGTGATCATAGTGACCATCAGATACTTCTCTATTCTTCAAAGAAAAATTAAAATGTATATCAGTATACTGTCTCTCTCAAGGGAAAAAGGTATACTAATTTTAAAAATATTTCATAATACAAGTTGAAATCAAAGTGGCTTCTTTTCAGTTAAACAGTATATTAAAATAAGGTGGGTATCTTCATTGGCATTTGATTTCATTGTGATTCATATGAGAAGATACTTTTCAAAAGGGAAGAATCCTAGACATCTGAGAGATGTGTAATGTGGTATGAGTTATCTGGTTTCCAGAGGTGATAGAGTTATTAGTGAGGTAGCACAAGGTTTGTGAATTTGTAGTTTCTTTATTTTAATGGAGAACAGAGGTTGAGATTTTAATCTGTAATCCTAAACAATAACATATTTACAGAGAGAGGAGTGTGGCTGACAAATCAGACTCTAGGGCATAAACATTTTTCATATTGTAAGAGATAGAGTTAGTTTTCATATTTGATTTTGCATGTTCTTATTTTTATTCTGCAGTAAGGTGGAAATATTTATATTTTTGGTAGTCTTTTTCTTGAAAATCTCAAAAGGCTCATAACTGTGTACAGTACGTAGTGTGGTTTGTGGAAAGATTATGAAGACTCAGATTAATGAGATCTTTCTCTTCCTGTTCTATTTCTACTAATAATAACCTGGGTGATTTTTGAACAAATTCCTTAACTTTCTGGGTCTCTTCTCATCTGTACATTCGGGATTGAGGTTTGTGATCTGTCAGTTAGGGCTAGATCAAAGAGGCTGGGATTCTCAGATGTGTTGCTTAATCCATGGAACTCTGTCTATTAATGTGTGCCTTACTCGTGCTTTTTTCCCCCTTGAAGTAGTAGCTCAGCAAGAACTCACGTACTTTGCTGAGAGATGGTGATAGGACTTGGTAGGGGAAGAATAATAATGGGGAGGTTAAAATTACACAGGAGATCACTTTGGGTGGAAGGAGAGGGAGAAACGTGGTCCTTGATACTGGGAGAGTAAAGGGCCTATTTGCCCTTCTTAATTTTGCATAGGGTTCAGGTCAGATGAGAAAGGAATCTGTGTTAGCATAAGGCAAATAAGAAGAGGTTATTTCAGCAGAGAGCCTGTTTGGGGAGAGCCTCTGCTAGGCTTGGGCCAAGGGAAAGAGGTGATTCTTTCAGGGGAAAGAAAGAAGAAATCTATTAAAATTACCTTTGTTGGAAGGATCCAGGGTATTTGTTCATATTGCACTGCTTTCTATTTGAATGCAACTATGGGGAAATTCTTCTGATAATTATCTTGGTTTCTGAACACCATCAGGAGAAATGTAGGGTACTCATATTTCTTTTTCACATTTGGTAAAAACAGCAAGAAAACAAGGGGTGGGGTTGGGAGAATTGTACCCTATATCCTTTATAAAAGGTTTTAAGACTGCAAGTAACACCTGTTAATTTCATTGTTCTCTGGAGTCATTGACTCTGGCTGGCTAGATAATGTCACTTCTTCACATCCACCCCTTATGCATCCCTTTAGAGCTTTGTGGTTGGTCAAGGTTTTGAGAATAGCTGTATTTCCCTTTCTAGAACCTTTATATATGCGCTCAGGATCCACTTTTAAGAGAAGAGCAGGGTGGTTGAATTTCCTTCGCCTTTTAATTTCTTCTGTAAAATAATACCAAACTTTGTGCTTTACATTAAAAAATTGTCTATCTGGTTAATAGATAAAAAATAAGGCTTGACTTGAAATATTTTAATATTTTATGAGGAAAAAGTATTGCTAAGAGTGATTAGTTAGCCATGTAGATATAGTCATCTGATTTTATGTAGAGTTTCAATTTATTTTTTGGTTTCAATAGAACAAGTTGAAATCATCGCAGAAGGATAAAGTTCGTCAGTTTATGATCTTCACACAATCTAGTGAAAAAACAGCAGTAAGTTGTTTGTCTCAAAATGACTGGAAGTTAGATGTTGCAACAGACAATTTTTTCCAAAATCCTGAACTTTATATACGAGAGAGTGTAAAAGGATCATTGGACAGGAAGAAGTTAGAACAACTATACAATAGATACAAAGGTGAGTGCTTGTGACTTTAAATATTTTGAACCAGGTTTTCCAGTTACATGTTTACGAGAAATCAGGCATACATAGAACATAAATTGGGTGAATGTGTCCAACAGAGCTCTGTAGATCTTAGAATTACTTCAAGAGATCTGAGAGAAATTCTTTCCCTCTTTTCACTAAAATTTCTTCTTAGCCTCTTTATTTCTTCCTCCCTTATCCTCCCCACCCTCTTTTTTCCCCCAAGATCCAGTTTTAGAATAGTCACTGGGGGCCTGGATTTTTCCCCTCATTTTCATAAAATTCTGCTGAACCAATTTTAAGAAATAATTTTAACAACCTTTAAAGAATTATGAAATAATACTTTAAAAAAGTTAAACAACATATAACAGATGAAGAAAGAAGAAGTAGATAGCTTCTCCCTCTTTATTCTCCTGAGGGAACCAATATTTGATAGCCTGGTCTGGATCCTTCCATATCTTTTATGTTTATGCAGAAGTATACATACTTTCTTTCAAAAATTTTCCTAAAGTGGGATTACATTTTATGCTTAACTTATGTCCAGAAGCTGAAAGATACACAAATTTTTTATTTTTAGAGATATTAGCAAATCACCTACAACAGTGCATTGTATGAGTGGCTCTTTCTTCTTGTATTTGTCATTACTTTAAATTTTTGCCATCTGATCAGTAAATATATTGATAGTTGGGTTTTTTCTTTAATTTGAACAGCAGATGTTTATATTGTTGAGATTGGGATTGAATTGCAGAGTTTATAGTTTTTCTGATACTAAGAAATGATTGCCATTATAAAATGAACTTTGCTGTAAGAAAACATTCTATACATATGTTCAGAAAAAAAATCCTTTTTTTGATATAGGAATGTCTGATTTTCTGAGTGTGTACGAGTATGGGACATTTTTCACATGAATAAATAAAACTTAAAAATCAAGTGGCCTCCCCCCCCAAATCTTCCTGTTCATCTCAAGAATGCCATTTCAGGGACAAAATGGCTTTAAATATTATAGTGGGAACTGGGTATTTACCCTAAAGATACAAATGTAATGATCCAAAGGGGCACGTGCACCCAAATGTTTATATAGCAATGTGCACGATAGCCAAACTATGGAAAGAACCTAGATGTCCATCAACAGATGAATGGATAAAGAAGATGTGGTATATATATACAATGGAATATTATGCAGCCATCAAAAGAAATGAAATCTTGCCATTTGCAACGATGTGGATGGAACTAGAGGGTATTATGCTGAGCGAAATAAGTCAATCAGAGAAAGACAATTATTGTAGATCTCTCTGATATGAGGAATTTGAGAGGCAGGGCGGGGTTTGTGGGGGTAGGGAAGGAAAAATTAAACAAGAAGAGATCGGGCGGGAGACAAACCATAAGAGACTTGTAATCTCGCAAAACAAACTGAGGGTTGCTGGGGTGGAGGGGTAGGGAGAGGATGGTTGGGTTATGGACATTGGGGAGGGTATGTGCTTTGGTGAGTGCTGTGGAATGTGTAAACCTGATGATTCACAGACCTGTACCCCTGGGGCAAATAATACATTATTTGTTAGTAAAAATAATTTTTAAGAATATTATAGTGGGAAAATATGTTAGAATATTACCATTTCATATCTCTGATCCATTATGAACATTTAAAAAATGGAATATAGAGCATTACTTTGTCAGTTTTAAGCATAGCATAATAAAGTATGGCACTAATTTAATATTGCACTGTTATTTTTAAAGATCCTCAAGATGAAAATAAAATTGGAATAGATGGTATACAGCAATTCTGTGATGACCTGGCACTCGATCCCGCCAGCATCAGTGTGTTGATCATTGCATGGAAGTTCAGAGCAGCAACACAGTGCGAGTTCTCCAAACAAGAGTTCATGGACGGAATGACAGAGTTAGGGTGAGTCTATAATCACCACAGGAAATTATAGGTACATTACTATGAGAATTAACTGTGGAAATGAATTGTGTTATGAATTTGTAAATATCAGTTTTTAAATTTACCAGCCTACAAACATTGGTGTAAAGAGAAATGGGGTAGTTTGCTAGCTTCTTCCCATGTTGTATACTTTCCTGGGTTTGTCAAGGTTTCTGTGTAGTTTAGCCTATTCCATTTGCCTTATGCTTTTATCATTTGTTTCTAAGGAAGGTTCATTATATTAAAATAAATTACTATGCTTTAATATTTAACATGGATAAGTGAAATGAGCAAGCTATAGTTTATTTCTCATTGTGAGGTTGTGAACCCTGAATTTGTAAACAAACTCCTAGAATGTAAAATCTTAGAAATTACTAATTGCTTTTTGTTCCACTTATACCTTGAACAGCTGATTAGCTAAATGTCTTGGGATAAATAAATTAAAAAGTCATGGGTAGAGATTTTACCTGTGGTATCTAATTGTCCATAGTAAGGGAGAATATGAAAAAGTATTCAGTATATGGAGCGGTAATGGGTTGCTCTTCTGTGTTCAGTAGATGACGAGTAATAATAGCTACTAACATTTGTTGAACATTCATTTTTATTTCAGAAAATATGCTAAGTAAATAAGTATTTCACTTACACAACAACTTTGTGAGAGAAATAATGTTTACCCATTTTAGAGAAGAGGAAGAGAAATTACGGAATTAGGTAGGATGAGAGCCAGAATTTGAACCCAGGCATTCTGATTCTAGAGCCTAGGAACATTATAATCAGCCAGGGTCCAGAAGAGACACAAAAACCATGTCAGTAATTTGAACAGGGAAAATTTTAAGAATACTGTGTAAAAGAGGTAAAAGAAATTTCTAAGGTATAACAGAAGAGGCAGATGCGGAAAGCCACCATCACCCTTAACGGCAATGGGAAGTGAGCAAAGAAGGAACCTACAAAGGAAGAAATCCCTGCAAGGCTGAGATTGAGGAGTTCTGAGGAGAGGGTGTGGCTGCTGCAGGAACACCAGGCCTGTGGTGCTTGCTTTGCCTGCCACTCTAGTCGAGAAAAACTGGCTGCAGTCCACTTGTAGCCGGGCCATGTGAGTTGCCACCATTGCTGAACACTGCTGGGAGCTCCCAGCACACAGAAACCCTTGCTCTCTGCGGAAAACAGACGAGGAGAGAAAAAGTTCCTTCTTCCTTTTCCAGCCACTCGTCGCCCTCTATTGGTAGAACATAACAGTGAGCTAACTGGTCAGAAAACAAAGCCTGACAATTGGTAGTTGACTGCAAATAGTCACAAAGTAGGGCAAAGAAGGGTAGGGAAGTTGAGGAGCAATAAATTAATAACTGGCCTAGACACTGTGTTCTGCCTCCCGCACCTGACCTATTCTGAACTTGTTAGAATTTTCTGTACTAGGACAGTTTCCATTAAAACTCACTTATTTTTCATTTGAAATTGAATTCATATAAAATGTAATGAACTTCCAAATCAAAATTTTAATCTACAGACTAATGAGCTAGAAGGTGTTATGAAGAACACAGAAGAGAAATAAAAGCAGAAATGATTAGAAGGAAAAATGCAGTGATGGTTTGTAGAATCTATAAAAAGAGAATTTCTGGGGCACCTGGGTGGCTCAGTCGTTAAGTGGCTGCTTTCATCTCGGATTATCCCAGGGTTGTGGGCTTGAGCCCCACATTGGGCTCCCTGCTTGGCGGGAAGGCTGCTTCTCCCTCTCCCACTCCCGCTGCCTGTGTTCCTGCTCGCTCGCTCTCTCTCTCTCTCTCTCTCTCTCTCTGTGTCAAATAAATAAAATCTTTTTTTTTTTTTTAAAGATTTTTATTTAGTTATTTGACAGAGATCACAGGTAGGCAGAGAGGCAGGCAGAGCGAGTGGAAGGGAAGCAGGCTCCCTGCTGAGCAGAGAGCCTGATGCAGGGCTGGATCTTAGGACCCTGGGATCATGACCTGAGCCGAAGGCAGAGGCTTTACTGAGCCACCCAGGCGCCCCAATAAATAAATAAAATCTTAAAAAAAGAAAAAAAAGAGGTTTCTGCCTTCAGGCTATTATGTGGAAAGTAAGATGGGTACATAGACCCTTTTAGTTCCTTGAATTGGAGTTGAATGCTTTGCAAATGTAGAAAAAGCTTAATACTGATTTGAGATAAGCAGTTGGAGATGATGAGGGTTCATCTGGTATTTATTATTATAGTTTGTATAACAACACCTTTTCAAGGAGAATGCTTCCTCATCTAAGGAAGAGACACTGTGCTTTCATTTAGAGAGCTAGACATGTGACTTGTTACCAGGTAAGGAGTATCTACTACTGTTTAAACTGGTGATTGTTATGGTGATTACTATACATTCTATTCACTGTAGCTGACTTCTATAATTTGGGTATGCTGATAGTCCTGTGAATTACATAATTAAAAGTAATACTGCATTTCTTTTAAAAATGGTAACTCTGACACTTAATCACTCCAGACCTTTACTTCCTCCAGCCAACCCCATACTTGTTTATGTAATGTAAAAAGGTAAAATTTCAACTGATTTTTAAAAAAAGTTCTATGAAATAAATAAAAGCTACCATAGGAATATGTAAGTCCTTTATACTGAAAAAGTTTATCTTTTATAAACCTTAATTTTATAATGTAGATGTGACAGCATAGAAAAACTAAAGGCCCAGATACCCAAGATGGAACAAGAACTGAAAGAGCCAGGACGATTTAAGGATTTTTACCAGTTTACCTTTAATTTTGCAAAGAATCCAGGACAAAAAGGATTAGGTAAGAATTTTTTAAATTATATTTGGTGCTTCAAATATATTAAAATACGTTGACAGTGTCACTTTTTTTTTCGTAATAGAAAGGTTTGTGTTTTGAGCATTAAGTCATCATGAAAATACCAGTTACTGAAAAACAGTAAGAAACAATGAACTTTTAATTAATCAGAAAATACCATACACGTTAGATAATAAGGTTACCCTGGATACCATATCTGAACCACTGATTTTTTTTTTTAAGAACTGTAATATAGAAAATAAATAGATAAAATTTCACTGGCATACATGTATACATTTATTTACTTGTGTATATTTATGTGTTTTTATGTGTATATGTATATATATATATAAAATAATATTTATTATCTAGAAGATATTATAGGCTCATAGGACCATAAATTGTTTCACTGTGGATCTGTAGAAATAGCATTGTAAGATTTCTGAGTCATAGAATGCTAAAGAAATCTATTCTTTTTGTTTATGATTTGTTTGGAAGCTGTAAGAAAGAATAAAAATGAAAATTATCAAGTATAATCTTATGTAGAAATCCTATCTATAATCACCACTCTTAACAATTTAGATCAGTCAGTTTGTGCTGTATGTAATATCCATATACTTGCTTTGGGGATGGCTAAGGGATATGAAAGTAAAAGCTACAGTGTAATTTTACAGTTTACCTGGAAAGATTTGACGATAGCAGGTAATACACAATAATAAACGTGTGTGAGGGTTTTAGATAAAAGGAGTAATGAGTAAAAGCAGGAGTGGTTGGGAAATGCTTCCTGGGCAAGATGGGATATGAACTAAAGGATATGGTATTTAACTCTGTAAGGAAAGATAAAAGGTGCTCGAGAAGATGGTTATGAATGACTATCTGAAACGTCAGAAATAAGCTTGACTTCTTTGTAGGAGAGAGAAAACATTAATGTGATTTTAGTGGGATTGCTTATTTGAAAATAAAGTTGGTGAGACATTGTAAGGCTTGACAACCACAGTCTTCTTTTAAAAGCAGGGCAGAAAAAGTTTAAATTAGAATTTGTGGGCAGTAGGGATACACTGAAGATTTTGATGGTATCAGTATCTTCCATTTACTGTGTGCCTGGCAGTGTGCTAAGTACATCCACTGCTTCATTTCATGTTTAATAGTTCTATGAGTTACTCATTTTTTCATTCAATAATTTGTCACCTGCCGTGTGCCATATACATAGTAATAGAGTGCTGGCCATTTTTCTATCCTGATTTTGCAGATGAGGAAACCTTCATATGCCTACAAGAAGGTTAAATAACTTACCCAGTGATGGAAGTAAGTTTGTTTTTGATTTTGAAGATAGTAGTTAGAGAGACTAATAGGGGCCTCTTGTACTAATCCTTCTTTATATTTTAAATTAGAAGGGAAAATGCACTGAGAAAAGGATTATGTGAATAGGGATTAGACCAAGGAAGTGCTTGAAAGCCAGTGAGGAAGGGATAGGTGTACATTTGTATTGGAAATTTGGCCTAATGAATGACTGAATGTGATTGAATTGATTGAAGATAGACAAGATGTCTGGAAAGCAAAATTACAAATAGTGAAGCCTCCTTTCCAACTGATTATTCAGTTTAGTTTGGATTTTCTTCTTGCAGTAAAATTCCTCATTTTGCAGGCAAAATAAGCTGGGATGGATGATATGTTGGGTTAGTTTCTCTACTATTTGTGGCCATCAGTTAACTGGGCTGTTTTTTCCTGGTTTCCTCCTTACTTCCCACAAGTAAAAACTGATTAAAATTTTTGAATTTGTATGTATACACTGCAGTAACTATTTTTGTTGTGTTTAGAAATGTAGCACAATATTTTGGTAAGATTAAATAAAATGTTATGAATATAAAATGTTGATTTAAATGGGCTGAGTCTATTTCTTTAGTTATATCCCTTTCCTTTATTGGAGCACAAAACTAATGATATTTTGGGATTAATATATAGTTTTGATATTGAATTTTAGTTTTTATTATATGTGGTGAAAATAAAGCAAAATTAAATTTTTTGTTAGATATTGGATATATTAAATTGGAATTTTGGATTATAGGGAAAACTGCAAAAAAGATGGTACAGAATTAGATTTAAAAATTTTACTATCTAATGTAGAATGCTGAACTTAAGAAAATTGTAGGATTTTTGATGGATGTAGAGTTTCTGTTTTACAGGATGAGAAAAGAGTTCTAGAAATTGGTTGCACAGTAGTGTGAATGAACCTAATACTAAGTGAACTGTACAATTAAAAATGGTTAAGATGATACATTTTGTTGTATTTAACCACAATTTTAAAATTATTTAAAAAAAAACCCTGTAGACTGTACACCCCAGAGTGAGCCCTAATGTAAAATATGGACTTGAGTTAATAATAGTACATCCATATTGGCTCATCCGTTGTAAGAAATATACCACACTAAAGCAAGGTGTTAAAAATAGTGTAAACGGGGGGGGTGAGGTGGGGAGGTATATGGGAACTGTCTGTACTTCTCAGTTTTTCTGTAAGACTGAAATTAAAATTTTTTTTTTAATTTAAAAAGGGAAAAAACATAATAGGAAGACAAATCCTAGTTTCTCCTTTTGTTTTGCATTGGTGTTGAGTATCAGGAAATGTAATGACTTGCTTGGTTGAAGAACTTAATTAAAAAGAAAACCGTTTTCTTGACAGCCTTTCTGAGGGCTCACAGGGCTCTTAAATTACAGTATTTGGCAGAGAAGAATTAGATCATAGGAGAGGAGGTGAGGCCCAAAACAAACGGCAGAGTGACAGTGACAGCACTGTGGTTTATTTATAAATAGCTCTGCTAGTTATAACGAGAGTTGGTGTTTTCCATATTTTCCCATTTTTTATTACTTGATTTCCCTTGACACCAGGATGGGGTGTTTCCACTCTCGCTGTCTGCTTCAGGCATCTGGCATTTCTGATAGGCTTCTGAATCTTAAATTTGAAAGAGATTTCGTAAGTTGTCTAACCTGTCCAAAGTAGCATCCATAGCTGATGCTTATGTAGTTTTTACTTTGGAACATTCAGGGATTGGACACACGTTGTTTTAGGAAGTGGTCGGTTCTTGTCACAGAATACTCCTACTTCTTATCACACAGTTCTTCCTTAGGAAGTGAGCATCTTTGTCTTACTAACTTCTACCATTGCCCTTATTTGTCCTCCACCCTCAGCAGAGCACAGAGCAAGTCTGACCTTGTAAAGACTGCTGTCACTTACCCCCCCCCTTTTTTTTTTTCCAGGTCAGCATCCCAATTATTTTAACTGTTCTTCATTTGAGAAGACCTTTGTTATTCCTGTTACTGTCCCCTACCAGGCACATTTCCAATTTCTCAGATTCTCTCAAAATAGAGCTCTTAAAGCTGAATACTCCAGAAGGAGGCTGTTTAATGTAGAACGCCATGAGTCTGTTATTTTTTGTGAGACTGTTCATTCTGTTTGGTCAAAAATTACGTTTGTTCTCTAACAACCATGCCTTTTTAGGACCATCCTGAACTTTTATCAGACTACAGATTGTAGGTTATTTTCTTGTGAACCGTGGTTCAGCTAGAATCTTATACCTGTGCAGTTGATTTAAAAAATTTTAAGATTGGGGCGCCTGGGTGGCTCAGTGGGTTAAAGCCTCTGCCTTCGGCTTGGGTCATGATTCCAGGGTCCTGGGGTCAAGCCCCACATCTGGCTCTCTGCTCAGCAGGGTGCCTGCTCCCCCCTCCCCCCCCCCCCCCCGCCTCTCTGCCTACTTGTGATCTCTCTCTGTCAAATAAATAAAATCTTCAAAAAAAATTTTAAGATTATTTGTTAGACATTTAATATTTAGAAATAATTTTATAGAGTGTTTTTAAGGTATATTTTCATCTGTGTAATCCCATTTGGTTCTTGTAACAACCCTTTGAGCTGTGTAAAAAACCTATCATCCCCTTTGTCGTAAAGATGGAGAAATTCGTGGATAGAAAGGTTGACCTACTAAGGTAATGTAACTTTAGAGTTGGTAGAACTGGGATTCAGTCCGAGATTTTCTGGCTCCCTGTTCTGGTTTTTTTTTTTTTTTTTTTAATATTACATTGTGCTAACTTTGGATATTTCTAAATAAATGAAGACATTGTGAATAGGATTGTTAATCACCTTTCCATCTTCCCTAGTGAGTTGGCAACATTTTGTTTCCCTTAGGGACAGTATTTGGATCCAGTCTCAATTCATTTCCATGTTCATTCAGCACTCAGTTTATCACCTTTTATGAAATCCCACGTTGCCTTGTTGATTTTGTTTGACACTGGGATTACCTCAAATTTTTAATTTTACTATAAGGGCTTAAAAATTCATTCTGCAAGTATCAGTTTTAGGCAGTTTTGTTATTTGCTTGTGCTTGTCTCTTTTTCCTCTGTATTTTCCTTCTATTTATTATAACCATTGTTGCCACTTGTTACCTTCTTGTCGAATTTGCTCTGTTTTCCAATACTGCTTCAGAATCTCTAATAATAATTCTAAAAATTATTAAAAATAAATAATAGTGATAGTAAGGACTCACTTATTATTTACCAGGCACTGTTCTGAATGTCTTATGTCTATTAACTCATTTAATCCTTACAGCAACCCTGTGAGAGTAGGTACTGTTAAATATATTTTAAACAGAATTATAGAGAGGCAAATCACTTGCCCAAGTTTCCTTAACTAGTGGTAGAGTTGGAATTTAAGAGGCTAAAATACTATTTCAAACTACTTCTCTCTAGCTAGGCTCTTCTCTCTGTCACGCAGTCATTTCTATCTAAAGGGCAGTTTTTCTAAATTGCTAAAAGGCAATTGCCGTTTTATCTCTGTACAGTCTTACGCATTTCAATTCTTTTTTTTAAAGATTTTATTTATTTATTTGAGGGAAAGAGGGAGGGAAGGAGAAAGAGAGGGCATGTATACACACATAACATAAGCGAGCCAGGTGGGGGGCGTGGAAGGGGTTAGAGGGAGAGAACTTCAAGCAGACTCCTTACTTCATGTGGAGCCCAATGTGGGACTCAGTCTCAGAACCCTGAGATCATGACCTGAGCTGAAACTAAGTTGGACACTTAACTAGCTGAATCACCCAGGCACCCCTGCATTTCAGGTCTTAATTATAAGTTATTAAATCTTTTAGAGTATACTTTTTTCATTCAAAAATATTTATTGACTCTTTACTCTGTGAGCATAGAGTCAGTAGCTTCTTAAGTTTGTCTGGGTGAGTTTGCAAAGTCTTCACAAAGACGATTAATTTTTTTTTTCACACAACAGTGGTTAATTTTACTTGTTCAAGGGCTCATATTGCAAGCATTAAACCAAGCGTGGGCTTTGATCTGTGAGCCCAGATTCACATATTTAGGAAAATAAAAGCACACTGTGATCATGTATATGGATGAAAAACTAAAGGCTCACAAGTTAATCACATTGTAGTTTTAAATTTCTACAGCCTAGAAGCCAGAAGTCACAGATCTTTTAGGTCTTTCTGGATGTTCCACAAGGTATCTACACTTTTCTTGAGCTGGGCAACCTCACCATCCTTCAGCTTCTGGTTGATCACACTGGTTAAGACCTGAGCGCTCAGGATACATGGAAGGCTCAGGAAGACTTCGTTCTCAGTACCTTATATCCTCTTACCACTGTTGACACCGGATGAATCCTGGATAGATTTTTCAACATGGATTCAGTGAGATCAGCCACACTTAGTCTAGTGGCCCAGTTGGTATATCCTTTTAGCTTGATGACTGTATAGGCACTTTCAACCACTGTCTTAGACACTTTGTTCTAATTTTCACTGTCATTGTCTGTTCCCATTTCTGGATTCAGTTCCTGAAGAGAAATGTCCCACATTCAGTCCACTCCACACAACCTTGTGTCCACACCCATAACCCTTGAGTCACCATATTTTCTCCCAGAATCCATCCATGGCAGCTGCTGGATGAATGCCAAGTTTTTCAGCCATAAGATAGCAAAATCTAGCAGAATTCAGACTCCCTACTTCTAATGACATGGTGCTTGCATGGTCCACTTAGTTTCCAGGTAACATGTTTGAGAATATCCACTGGGTTGGAAACCACAATTATGATACAGTCAGGACTGTACTTGACTACCTGTGGAATAATGAATTTGAAGATTGAGCCGGCTCTCTCCATTGTTGGTGGATTCCTGCAGTCACCACCACAGTCTTAGAATTGGCAGTCACAGAGCAATCTTTATCTGCCACAATTTTAGATGTCTGAAGAAATAAGCTCCCATGTTGCAGATCCATCATTTCTCCTTTGAGTTTGTCTTCCAAAACATCCACACAGGCAAGTCGATCAGCTAGATACTTTCCTAGAATGCTGATGGCGCATGCCATAACAACTTGTCTAACACCCACTACAGTGATCTTGTTTGGGAATGGTTGTCTCTTCTTCTGCAACTGGTGCAATCAGGTGTTTCCTTAAGAGTTGCCATCGTGCCCAGAGAGAACTGGCTGTAAGAGTCGAGTGAGGAAGACAATGTTAGCTGCGTGCATCTCCTCCAGTGCAGGATCTGCAAGCGAAGATGATTAATTTTTGAGCTGTGAAGAATGAGTATATGTTTTTGAGGCAAAAAAAAAAAAAAAAATAGAAGCCATCTCTTGTGGAGTGATTAGCAAGTTCAGTTGTTCAGAGGTGAGAGACCTAGCATCTTTGAGGAACTACAAATAAGTTCATTTAACTAGAAGTGTAGATTTTATCTGAAGGCAATAGGAAAATTATTGGAGATTTAAAAAAAAAATTTTTAGTAGACATTATTTTTTGAGCTGTTTTAGGTTTACAGCAAAACTGAACAGAAGATACAGAGATTTTCCATGTACCCTCTGCCCCCACACATACATAGTTCCTTCCACTATCAACATCCCTCACAAAAGTAGTACTATTTCTTACAGTTGGGTGTACAATATAGGTGTACTGATGCATCATTATCACCCAGAGTTCAGGTTTACATTAGGGTTCACTCTTGGTGTACATTCTGTGGGCTTGGACAAATATAATAACAACATGTTATCTATCATTATAGCATCCTGCAGAGAATTTTCACTGCCCTTAAAGTCCTCTGCTTTGCCTATTCATCCTTTCCTCCCTCCTAACCTCTGGCGACTGCTGATTTTTTTTACTGTCTCCATAGTTTTCCTTTTTCAGAGTTAGCCTTTTCTGACTGGCTTCTTTCACTTAGTAATATTAATATGCATTTGTTTTCCTGCATATCTTTTCATGGCTTTATAGCTCATTTTCTTTTAACACTGAATAGTATTCCTTTGTCTGGTTATACCACAGTTTATATGATCTCTCTGTCTACTAAAGGACATTTTGGTTGCTTCAAACTTTTGGCCATTATGAATAAAGCTGCTATAAACATTCATGTGCAGGTTTTTGCATGGACATAAGTTTTGAGTTCATTTGGGTAAATACCAAGGATTGCAATTGCTGAATCATATGGTAAGGGTATGTTTAGTTTTGAAACTGCCAAACTGTCTTCCAAAGTAGCTGTACTGTTTTGTATTCCCACCAGCAATGAATGAGAGTTCTTGTTGCTTCACATCCTCGCCAGCATTTGTTGTTGTCAGTGTTTTGGATTTTGGCCATTTCAAAAGGTGTGTAGTGGTATCTCGTTGTTTTAATCATCGAAGAATTTTAACATGGAGGTGACAATATATATGCCTGAAAGGTTCATGTGAAAGCATTGTGGTTCTTCAAAAGGAGTGGAGTCAGAACTAAAGGAAGAGTGATTGGTTATAGGCTCTTGCAGTGATTTAGCTGGAAGAGGACTCTAGCATTGGTCCTGTAGTAAGGATGGAGAAGAGATTTTTTAAAAACGTACTTAGAAGCTAAAATGAAAGTGCTTTGACTGAAAGTGTGTGATGAGGAAAAAAGGAGTTTCTCTATCAATTCTGAACACCTTTAGGGAACATTTGGAAATGTATGCATGTGTTTTTTGGTTGTCATAATGACTGAGGGTTTCCTCTGGCATTAGGAGGGTGCTGAATGTCATACAGTGTATAGGGCAGTTCTTCACAATGTGGACATTGTGTTTCATTGAGAAACACTCTAGGGTGAGGACGCTGAGAGAAGGAATAGCAGGTCTGTAGAGGAGGATAATGAGTTCAGTTTGAGCTCTATTGAATTTGAGCTGTTTATGGATACCCAGTTGAAGATGTCCTTGGGCAATTTGATACGTGAATCTAGAACATAGAGATAAAGGATTCATATTTAGGAGTTGTTGAAGAGTATGACGTGGGAAAAGGTGTAAGGGTTTGAAAAATCTGCGGAGGGTAGAAATGGTTATTGCTGACATACAGTATTACAGAACACCAACATCGAATAGAAGAATGGAGGAAGGGGAGCCAATAAAAGAGAAAGCCAGAGGGGACAGAGGAAAATTATTAATAGAGTGCTATCAGTTAAAGCTGAATGACAGTTCCATGTAGAAGGTGTATTCAGTTTTGTCCAATATGACAGAGAGCCAAGTAAATTAAGGACATCAAAGTGTTTATTTGGCAACCAAAATAAGGACATAAAAAGTGTTTAATAGGTAGAGATTACTTTCAGTAGAGTGACAGAGGTACACGCTAGTTTATAGAATTAAAGAGTGTGTGGGAGGGGCGCCTGGGTGGCTCAGTGGGTTAAACTCTGCCTTCCGCTCAGGTTGTGATCCCAGAGTCCTGGGATGGAGCTGGGCATCGGCTCTCTGCTCAGCAGGGAGCCTGCTTCCCTTCCTCTCTCTCTGCCCGCCTCTCTGTCTCCTTGTGATCTCTGTCTGTCAAATAAATAAATAAAAATCTTAAAAAAAAAAAAAAGTGTGTGGGAGGTGAGGAAATGGGGCAATGAATGTAGATTACAAAAAAAAAAAAATTCTCTTCTTGAATAACCTAAACCTTCAAACATCATTCACATACACTTATGCCCTTGTCAGATTCTTTCTTTCATGTATCAGCTGACAAATGGGCATTTATAGGTGTCTCCTGGTTTGTAGTTATTTGAATATCTCTGTTGTTTCTTATCCTTATTTTGTGAAAATTAGTTGAAAAGGGAAAAAAATGCTAGCCCTAGCAATAAGCTTAGTTATACATTTCATGCATTTGAAAGGAAGAAGAAAATCATTAACATGCTAATGACAGCCTTTGTGCTGCACTTGAGCCACACAGTTAGTATGTTTAATCTTTAAAAGAAAAGAACAAAATTGAAGAACCTTAGAGGAATATAGGCTGTAGAGCCTTAAAGACTGCAAAGATTTAAAGGTATTACAATTCGGAGTTAGTGTCATATTTCTAGTTTTCTTAAAACCTGAGGATCCGAATTTGACTTTTAGATTTGATTTCAGGAGCACATTATGTATAAAAGTAGAAGACTTCATGTGCTGTTTTAAGATTATCTGTGAAGCAAAAGAGAAAGAGGTAGCTAGTTAGCTAGTTAACGGGATGAGAGATCTAAGAAAGTTTTTTTTTTTTCCAAAGGTAAGTTCTATAACCTGAACATATTTCTTTATGAAGGGGGAAAAGTCAGAAGACAGGGCAAAGTTGATGTAGGGAGAGAGGAAAATTAACCAGCGGTAAGATTCCTGAAGGATGGTATTGGCTTGAGAACAGTGGTGTTAGGGGCTTATCTTTTGGTAAGAGATAAAGTGACACCTTTTCCACTGAGTTTGAAGGAAGACATAATAATGGACTTGAAGGTAAGTAGTGTATTTCCACATGGAACTGTAGGAAGTTCATTGATTCAGCGGTTTCGGAATGCATACTGTGTGTTTCGGTCTGCTCGTTTGGGGATATCCGGTTCCTATCCTTGAAGAACTGAAGTTCCAGTGCAGAAGGGGATTATTTTCTTATGGCCTGTATATTGTTCTTTGAGGTAGGATGTGAGCCTTTTTGGTGTCTTTCCTGGTCTCAGGATTCTTTAGGGGTGGTTTGGAGATCATATCTGAAAGGACTTTTACGTTCCTTGGGATATAATTTTTCCTGATCTGGAGATGTAAATTTACTCATAAAAGCTTGATACTTTCTTAACAGGTTTAGTTCCTTGAAAGAGGTCATAGTTCTTTCTGTCATGACAGGTATTGTACTTTGTCATGTAGTGGTATGGTTTCACTCTGCTATAAAACCCAGTTAAGTAGCCATTTATATTGTCTTCAAAACTTTTCCAAAAGCAAATCTTAGTTGATGAATTTTAATTTTTAAATCAGTATTCTTAGTGTCTCTGAAGTCAGATTCAGTCATTGTGGAAAGCAGTCGTTTGCATTACAAACTGTAGTTGTACATTAGTGGGTCTCAACTGGGGGCAGACAACGAAAAATTATTGGATCCCAAATGTCAGAGTTGCTGAAGTTGAGAAACAGTGATGTACATTTTAATACTTATCTTTAATACTTATCTCGGTCAAGTATGCTTCTCTGCATTATGCAGTTTAGACTTCAGAACCCCCCTGTGAGGTAAGTGGTATTCTTCCTGCCCAGAAGGGACTGTTCATTAGTGAGGGAGTCAGGATACAAACCATGGTCTTATCGTATTTGAAAATTTTATGAATAAGTAGTCAGGACAAAACTTTTTTAAATTTTTAAAAATATTTTTAAAGGGCTATCTTTGGTCTTACCTGGTTTTTTTTTTTTCAGGGATAAATATTCATGGAATTTGAAATACATAATTTATTTTTAATATTACAGATCTAGAAATGGCCATTGCCTACTGGAATTTAGTGCTTAATGGAAGATTTAAATTCTTAGACTTATGGAATAAATTTTTGTTGGTAAGTTCATGTTTTCTGCAGCTCCATCTTTTCTGTACATTTTTACTTTCTTTGAAGATAAATGAACATTTTTTAAAGCATGACTAACTCATCTCAGAGTGTGTAGTGGACATAGAATGAGAAATTTGATTACCAGAATTTCATTACACAAGTTATTTTGCATTCTTGAATTTAGCATCATTTGGGCTGATATTTTGAAACTCTCTTTGGTGATTTGGATGTTTTTGCTTATTTTTTAAAAATAGGAACATCATAAACGATCCATACCAAAAGATACTTGGAATCTTCTTTTAGACTTCAGTACAATGATTGCAGACGACATGTCTAATTATGATGAAGAAGGTAATGAATGTTTTTGCCTTACTAATATTGGTTTTGTTTTTGTTTTACTTTATTGCATACTTTTGAACTTCTTATCTACTTCTGCTTTCATGGAGTTGGATTTCTGTCCTCTGACCTTTTATTTGTGTTGTTTTGAATGTGTAAAATGCTTTTGTCCTCTTTACTAGTCTATGTTGTTCTGTTTCTTTAAATACCACCTCAGTCATCCTATCTTCCAGAAAGGCATGAGTAGTTTCCATCCATGTTTTAGGTTTTCAGTTTACTTATACTGCTTGTCTTAATATACTTTAGTATTTGTGTTTTTATTGTTACCTGTTTGTCTTGTCTGTGAACTTGACTGTAAACTCAAGGTTAGTGGCTTTGTTAAATTTGAAATGTACTTCAGCTGCCTATTGTAGTACTGTTGGCATTCAATAAATGATCATCAGTTGGATTCTTTTCTGATATTTTTTCATATATGTAAAAAGATGATATTACCATCTGCTACGGGGACCTGTGCTTTTATTTTTTGAGAAGTGGCAGTGGTTTACATTGATTTCTTCACACTTCCTTACCTAGCCTCCCTTGAGAATTACCAGGATATGATGCATTTTTGAGATTGTCGAATAGACAGAGGTGCTCTTTGGAAAATCTCCAATGCCTTTGGCTTCCTTAAAAGTGTCCTGGAACTATTTAATCAGAGATGATTTTTTTTTTCTCTTTGTTTTCATATGGTGTACAGTCTTCAGTAACAAGTGAGAAATATCTAATCCTGGGTATGACTGATGATAATTGTGCTTTCTGTAAGGCCTTACACAAAACAGGAGAACTTCCTGATGCGGAGGTTCGCGTGTGGATGTTTAGAGGCATGCATATGTGCTATTCAAAGTCTTTTAATAATTTATTATCATGAAGGAGGATAGAGTTTGATACTTACTGTTGATTTCTGTTGTAAGTTTGCCACAAAACACCTGGAAACTTTTTTCCTCCTACCTATGCTCTCAGTGCTGACAGCATGCCACTATAGCCTCGCCATTTAAGCTGCCAGTTCAGTGGCCTTCAGAAAACCATGATATTGTTGATTGATTACCAGAAGAGTTATTATTTATTATTCAGGGGATTATCAAGTTTTAGAATAATAGAGAGAATACAGGAATATTTTAGGTAGAAACTCTAAAAAGTCAGAATTTTGGAAGACTTACCAGTGGGAATATTTGTAATGATATACTCTAACTGTTATGGCGAAGGTATTTTAAGAAGTAAAGGATTCTCTAAAATGTTTTATTTCTGCTTTTCTTCCTTTCTTTGTTCCCATACTCCCCCTCCCCCTCCCAGGAGCATGGCCTGTTCTTATTGATGACTTTGTGGAATTTGCACGCCCTCAAATTGCTGGGACAAAAAGTACAACAGTGTAGCACTAAAGGAACCTTCTAGAATGTACATAGTCTGTACAATAAATACAACGGAAAATTGCACAGTCAATTTCTGCTGGCTGGACTGAACTGAAGATCAATCCTCACAATTCAGACTGAGGGTTGTGTCAAAACTTTAAGGATACATCTTGGACCATATCGTATTTCATTCTTCTAATGGTGGTTTGGGCTTGTCTTCTAGTCTGGGCCGCTCTAAACATTTATAATTCCAACATTGTGGATTTCATCTTATATCTGTGGACCATCCTAGTTTATTCTCCCATAAGTCTTAGAAGCTTTATGGTGATTATTTTGAGGTTTCCATTCTTGCATAAAGCACAATGCTGTCTTCATCAGAAAACAGTTTGGCATAAGAATTAAACATATGAACATCACAAAAAATTTATAAAAACTTCTTAAATATATGCTTTGGGCTAGTTGCAAAGACTATGCTGATAGCACTTCCAATAAGAGTGATATATTTAAGTGTACCAGATCTGGAATGGTGTTTGGTTTGGGGGGATTTTTTTTTTTCCTGGCAGATCACATGTATTGTTGATGTGAGTAGAGTAACCGATGTCAAAATAACCAACGTGAGAAATTTTTAGGATAACTTGGTATGCCTACCTGAAAAATTTATTGTGTTTCAGACCCTCGATTTCAAAGGTTCCACAGAACTAGTCTGCACTTACCTTACCCATGTTTATATATAGTTGTCTTACAGGGAACTTTTATTTAGGAAATGTCTGCATAATGTTAGATTTTACTCCTGTCTACATTATGCACTGCATAATTGGATTTCATTATGATTTTGAAATGCTTATATGCCTGTCGAATAAGTTAAACTATTTAATTTGTTTTGAATGTTTTAGATTGTTACACAATACAATATTCTAAATTTAGGCATGAGGGTTTATTTTTGTTTTGGTTTGTTTTTTTTTTTTGTTTGTTTTTGTCAGCACACTATGGAACACAAATGAAATTCTCTTAATTTATAAGAAGATAGTAGGAATTAAATTTTGAAAATGGTCATGATGAGCCATGAAGTTCAATCCTTATAGGTACTGCTTTCAGACAAATAGTCCATTTTTGATGACTTCTTATTTTGTTGAAATTGCTTTAACTGCTAATCACTGTGGTTGCCAAATACTTACTTCAGGAGCAAAAATTTTCAAGCAAGCATGTACTTGATGCAAAATACCAATCTGGTTTTTATTCTTGTAAATTATTTAGTTTCTTCACTTTTTTTGTTTCGTTCAAATTAGCTCAGTTTTCACATCAAAGCAGAATTCTATCTTGTATTTTTTTCGTTACAAGACCCATGAACTGCTTTCTTGCTGAAAATGCCTCATTTCTCTGTTCACTTCCTGACGTGTGAAGGGTTTCTCACTGTCTTAAACATTTCTGTAAGGCAAGTAAAAAAAAAAACGTAAAACTTCATATATTGGATGGCTTTGGTTTTTAGCAAGGAATAGGTTTTTGCTTGGTATATCCAGGCAACTCTCTTAAGATACCAATGTTAAAATTATCAAAGGAATGTACTTCAGAATAGCAGTATGTTTTATGTAGATGTGGAAATGATTTTAAGAAACAATGACATCTTACAACTACTTTTTATTTACACAGTTTCTGAAATGGAGCTTTCCCCATAGATAACTATATTAATATTCCAATCATAACTTTAACTCAAGAATATAATTCTACCAAAAGAATATTTTGAAAACTTCTGTTCGGGTTACTGGAATTGGTTATTTTAAAAAAAGGAAAAAGAAAAAAAGAAGAATCCTGCTGCTTTCAGTATTTCCTGATTTCATATTTGTAAATATAAAGAGGAACTTCAATTATGAAAAATTTAAAAAGATATATATATATATGTACTATTTTGTTTTTTTGTCTTGAAGATTTTGAGTTATGGTATTGTTTTCGGATTGATTAATTCGAGTATGCTGTGTTTTAAAATGAGATCCCATTAGCTTTTTTTTTCTTCCTTCAATATAAATGGTTTTACTTAGAAGTCTGACATTGGTTCATGGCTTAGTGCCTTGGGTTTACAGACTTTTCCTTTTAAATGCAAGACCTTTTTCAACAAAATAGTGTTTGTCATCATTTTGGTACTAAACATTTATAATTACTGTGTAATTATAAACAAAAAATACATAAAGCTTTGAATATAATTATGTAGCATAAAAGTTAAGGTTGTTCACTCTATGATGGCATCTTAGAATTAAACAGTACTATTACTAGGGCTGAAAAGAGAAGACTGGTTTAATGTGGTGTGATTATTTTGAGGATAAATATCTGGTTACAGGGAATATTTTGTACTAAAAAAATGCTTATACATATGGCCATGTATGTGTGTGAATGTGTCTGTGGGAGAGTTTGACAGAGAGAGAGGTTGAAAGATACACACACATGTGCAAACACACACAACTTGAAATGCTTTAATTCATTAAGTGTTTCAGTCTTCATTTCGGTAAACTCCCCAGGCTGATTCTTTGTTTCAAATTGAACCACAGGTACAGTTTCCTTTTTGCCAAATGTCAAAACAGGTACACATTTTAAAATGTAATGCTTTTTAAATAGTAAAGTGTATAAAATTAGAAGTGCCCACATAAAAAATACTTGAGATCAAGATTATCTTTAGTGACTATCATCTGCATATCTCTGTAAGTTCAATTGTGCTTCTTACAATCCCTGTCATATTACCAACAGAGGCAATAAAAGCTTCAGTGAAATTGCCATGACTAAATCTTTTCACATATTATTTCAGTGTAATATTTTAAAGGCTAAAATACACCTTAAACTTTTCCAGGAAGAATAATTATTCATGGAAAGAGCATTGTAATGGCAAGTTTTGGGAAGAAAAGACATGCCAAGTCTTGTTTACTACATTTCTAAAATGTTTACAACTATACTGGGCTGCTTTATTTAATTAACAGTACTGTAGTTGTGTAATATGGCATTATAAGTGTGTGTTCTTCATTAGACTTTTAAAAAGTTTTAATGAGAGAAAGTAAATAACATGGGAAATCTTTTATATAATATCCTTACTGGGGAATTCTTATTTAAGCAAGGCTATACTATTCTTTTTTCCTCAGAAAGATTTAAGTGAATGAAGTGTTTATCTATTTTTTATTTGATGATAAGGAATTTGGGTAGTTGTAGCTAGTTTAATGTGCACTTTGCTTAGATTTTTTAAAAACATGTTACTATGAAGACTACGTATTGTAAACCTGTAACTTTTACATATGAATGACAGAAGAAAGTTAAACCTAATGAAAGAATTTTGGAATGGAAAAGGAAAGTGGTGCTGGGGAAATTTACTATAGTTCACAAAGTATGCCTTTGTAAACCTGAATCAACTTTTAGCAAGAATTAATTTATGTAGTTTTAAATGTTAAGTTGTATATTTAATAGAAAATAATTATTTGGCACCTCAGCAGTTTTCTTTAAATGTTACTTTATAAAACTTTTTAACAATATAATTTATATTGAATACATAGATGTTTTGATAAAATTTTATCAAATTTGATTATGTAATGATAAAATGTTTTTAAAATGTGAACTATTTAACATATATCTTAATAACTGAGGACACAATACCTGAATTGTGATTTTTAATAATGTGATAATTAGGGTTCAAATTATGGCTCATCATAATTGATTATAAACGAGTATATTTCTAAACTCTTTACTTGCCTCCATTTTTACAGTCATATAGCAATAATTTCTATTTTTATTTTATAGAAATTTGGTGAAGTTATATGTCATGGTATCTTTACCTTTGATTTCTGAGGGGAAGGGGTTTATATTTTGTAGTTAATATAAACTTGAAAATTCTTATCAATACAAATCCCCTTTTCCAGGTTTATCCTTACTATTTGTTGCCATTTTGGTTGAATATTTGCTTGATTTGTATCTGATTCTGGAGGCAGATAGTGCTGTGGTTTTTTTTTTGTTTGTTTGTTTGTTTTTAGTTCATAATACAGATACATTAATGATTTTACCAGAGCATTCTTGCCATCTTACTTTCCTGTACTGCCTGTTGGGTAATTGGCATTTCCTGCTGACCAACTTATTTATTTAACCGCTTTCCACTAGGCTCAATGTTCTGTTTTACTGTGGCTTTTGGCTTTACTTAATCTATTTTTAAAATCTGTCATAAATAAGGAAATTATGATAAAGGGTACACAGTCTTTGTAGTAGATGGGATTCCTAAAAAGTAATGTATTTATGGAGTTTAAAAGACATTATTTTGGGGATTATTTTAGAATTATCTGTTTTTAAAATTGAGGTTCCAAAAAGTCAATTTTTTATTTAAGTATATCCCAAGTTTTTCATATGAGTAGTGCTTAAATATTTTGAGTTTAATCTTTTTGTATTTGTGCTGTGCTGAAATTTGACTTCTAACGCAGAGCATTGGTTTATAAGCCATCCCTTGAGTCTGCTGTATTCTGTGAGGTTGGGTCATGGAGCCAGGGTGCCTCTTCGTCCACTTTATCCATAGCTACCTACTTTATCTCTTACAGATTAATGGCATTTTGTTTGAAATTTGGTTTGGGAAAAATGCTTGGTTAAATTTTTTTTTTTTTTAAATGTGTGGTTTAAGCGGGAACATAACCACTTTGGCCGATTTTTCAGTGGAATGGAAAGAGATGGGAGTTAGACCAAAATTAAAGCAGTTCTGACCATAGAAGACCGCAACTGCTTTGAAAGAAGAATCCATCAAATGATTTTAAAGTGAAGGATTTTGAACCATAGTGAAAGCAAAGCTTGATTTGAAACAATGAAGTCTGAAACTTGCCAGAGGCAATACATGAATGGCTTAATGATGAAACAAAACAAAAAGAGGATAATATTTTGTATTTAGAATGTATATATTTAGCAGCATGTTCAATATAAGTATTTACTTAAAATTCTAGTTCAAGTTATGAAGTACTCTAAGAAAACTTTGTATTTAATGGGAAACTGGGGCAATACAAAACAAGATTTTTACCAAAAGGAATAGTGTCGGGCATACATTCAGGGGAAAAAGTGGCTAAGAGAAAATGTTGGTGTAGGCTGTAGACAATGATTTGTCTCACAATTAACATGATGTAGCTAAAAGAGTAGTAGTTGATCAGTAAAGTTTAGAGATGTATATACTTGGAATCCTTTAAAAATAGCATGTTTAGGGGGCGCCTGGGTGGCTCAGTGGTTGAAGGCTCTGCCTTCGGCTCGGGTCATGATCCCGGGGTCCTGGGATCGAGCCTCACATTGGGCTCTCTGCTCAGTGGGGAGCCTTCCTCCTCCTCCTCCTCTCTCTCTGCCTGCCTCTCTGCCTACTTGTGATCTGTCTGTCAAATAAATAAAAATCTAAAAAAAAACACATGTTTAGGTTTCAAGCAGATGCTAATATTTTTAATCCTGAGAGTATGTTTAAAGTCCTTCTATTGAAATTAAAAGAATAGGCTGTCAGCCAGAGCTTTATAAAACAGTAATTCCTAAGACTTTGGTGTGATGGTACTTTTAAAACAAACAAAACTTTACTGAGGTATAACTTACACATGATAAAATTCACCCATTGTAAATATACAATTTGATGGTTGTAGTAAATTCATAGAGTTGTGCAACCATCCTCACAATCCAGTTTTAGAACATTTCCATCAGCCCATAAAAGTTCCCCTCGTGGTCCTTTACAGTTGATTCCCTCTCTTACCCCCAGCCCCAGGCAGCCACTTTCCTCTGTTTCGTAAGTTTTCCCTATCTGGAAATTACACATGCATGGAGTCACACAATTTGAAGTCTTTTGTGGCCAGCTTCTTAGCATGATGTTTTTGATGTTCTCTCATGTTCTAGCCTATGCCTGTACTTGGTTCATTTAATTGCTGCATAACCTTCAGCATATGGCTGTACTACGTTTCGTTTATTCACCAGTTGATGAACGTTTGGATTGTTCATATTTTTGGGGTATTATGAATAATGATGCTATGGACATTCACATATTTGCCTTTGTGTGGATGTATGTTTTCATTTCTCTTAGATCCCTAAGAATGAAATTGTCGGGTTGGCTGGAAAGTTTTTGTTTAATTTTCTAAAAAAACTGCTAAACTCTTTTCCAGAGTGGCTGTACTATTTAAAAATATTCCTGTCACAATGCATAAGCATTGCAGTTTCTTCACATCTTGTGAATACTTGTCTTTTTTTATTATAGTCATTCTGGTGAGTATGTATTTTAAGTGTGCAAATTATACCTTGCAATCCTAACCCATGTGTCCATAGATTGGGTGGGTGAGTATAAGATGGTCTGAGAGATCACTGTAAAATTACTTACTATAGATATGTAGTTAGTTAAAGGTAGTATTTTCTGTAGCCAGTGAGAGAAGTTACAGCCTTCCAGTGCGAGTGTGCTGGTCCCTTGGGACTCTGCTGAGGAGAGGAAGTGTGTAGGTGAGTAGTGCTCGTGGCTGGTACTTGGTGCTATTGTATGGATCATAGTTGATAAAGCTGCTGTGACTGGTGGTAATACTTAAAACATTGTACAGACCTCGCACTGCACAGCCATGTCACAGTCTCTTTTAAGTTTCCCAGAGCTCTTTTGCTTTAAGATAACTGGGAATTTCTTAAATTTGTAAAAATTTAGCTGGTATTGTTTAGTTGCCTCCAGCTACTTGTGCTCTTACATATAGTGGACATTGGA
Organism: Enhydra lutris kenyoni; assembly: GCF_002288905.1. Lineage (NCBI taxonomy): Eukaryota > Metazoa > Chordata > Mammalia > Carnivora > Mustelidae > Enhydra > Enhydra lutris. The sequence goes on from NW_019154086.1 coordinate 8,676,757, forward strand.
GTAGTGCTTTTTAAATTTTTAATGGAAAATTTCAGACAAAGACGAAAGTACAGTAGTATAATAAACCTACTTCATCATGGCCAATTTATGACCAATCTTGATCTGTATGCCACCCATCTTTGCAACCCTGATTTATTTTGAAGCAAGTACCACAGAGCAGATAATTCCATTTGTGTTTCAGTATTTATATTGAAAAGATAAGGATGCTTAAATATAACACTTAAATATCGACAATTTCGTAGTAATTTTCCAGTCATTATTAAATTGTCTTACAATTTCTTTTTCCACTTCAAGTCAGAATTCAAATAAAGTTCATACATTGCATTTATCTCTAAATCTTTTCACCTGTGGGTCCCTGTATACCCCCAACTCCTTGGCTTGGAGTACATAAGTTTGAAAAAGCAGTGGTTGCTTTAAATTTTTAAATATCTATGCAATTTATGTTTAAGGTGAAATTTCATGTGCTTAAAGAATGTATTCTAACTTGAAAATATTTTGAAAGTTAATGAAGAGTGGTCCAAAAAGCTATAAAAAATCAACAGATGTTTCCTTAATTTAAAATTATAATGGGTCTTATATCCAGAATATATAAAAACCTCTTACAGTTTAACAAAAAGACAACCCATTTTGCAAATGAGCAAAGAATCTGAATAGACATTTCTCCAAAAAAGATATACAAATGGCCATTGCACACATGAAATGATGTTCAACATTATTAGTCATTAGGGAAATGCAAATCAAAACCACAAGGACTTCACACCTACTAGGATTGCTTTGATCAAAAAGACAATAGCAAGCGTTGATGAAGATGTGGACAAACTGGAATGTAAAGGGTGGGAATGTACATTGGTGGGAATGTAAAGCCGTGCTTCTGGTTTGGAACACAGTTAGGCTGTTAACTCAAAAAGTTAAACAGCATATGATCCAGCAACTCCAATTCTAAGAGTATAAGAGAATTGAAAATACATACACTCCATCCCCTGGAAAACACCTACTTTGCATGTCTATGAATTTGATTATTTTAGATGCCTCATATAAGGGAGTCACAGTATTTGTCTTGTGATTGGCTTACTTCACTTAGTATAGTATCTTCAAGTATCTGTGTTGTAGCATATGACAGGGATTCTTTTGTTTTTAGCTGAATATCTTGTAGGTATATACAATTTTGTCAGTGAACATTTGGCTATTGTGAATAATGCTGCTATAAAATTAAGTGTATACATATCTCTTTGAGACCCTACTTTCAATTCTTTAGGATATATATACAGAAATGGGATTGCTGGAGCATAAGGTAGTTTTGTTTTTAAATTTTTGCAGGCCCCCCCCCCAACTGTTTTCCATAGCAATTATACCATTTTACAATCTTACCAACAATGCACAAGGGTTCCAATTTCTCCACATCCTATTTTCTTTATACTAGCCATCCTAATGGGTGTGAGGCAATATCTATGATTTTGTTTTGCATTTCTCTGACGATCAATGATGTTGAACATCTTTTTGTATACTTGTTGGTCATTTTGTATGTCTTTGGAGAAATGTCTATTCAAGTTCTTTGACCATTTTTGAATTGGGTTATTTGATTTTCTTGTTGAGTGGTAGGTGTTCTTTTGATATTCAAGATATTAACCCTCTGGTCTAACATGTTAAGTCCAATGTTTCCTTATTGATTTCCCACCTGGATGATCTATCCATTGATGAAAGTGGGATATTGAAGTTCCCTGCTATTATTATATTGCTACCCATTTCTCCCTCTAAGTCTATTAATATTTGCTCTTTTAAAAAGAACTGTGGGCATCTTTGTCTTGTTCCAAACTTTTCTTAGAGGAAAAGTTTTAACATCTTTCACCATCATATTTAATGTTAGCTGTGGGTTTTTCATGTATGGTGTTTATTATGTTGAGATAGTTTGCTTCCATTCCTTGTGTGTTAAAAGTTTTTTGTTTGTTTTAAATCAGGAAAGGGTGTTGAGTTTTGTCAGTTGCTTTTTTTGCATCAATTAGGATGATCATGTGGCTTTGTTTTTAATTCAGTTAATGTGGCGTATTAGAATCACCGAGTTTTGTTTGTTGAACCATCCTTGCATTCCAGGACTGACTCCCACTTGTGGTGTATAATTCCTTGATGTGCTGTTGAATTTGGTTTGCTTATATTTTGTTGAGGACTTCTGTATCAATATTCTTCAGGGATATTGGTCTGTAGGTGCCTTGTATTTCCTTGTCTGGCTTTAGTATCAGCATTGCTGGCCTCCCAGAAAGAGTTTGGAAGGATTCCTTTTCTTCAATTTTTGGAAAGTTTGAGGAGGATTATTCTTTAAATGTTTGGTAGAATTCTTCAGTGAAGCCATCTGGTACTGGGCTTTTCGGTGTTGGGAGGTTTTGATTACAGATTCAGTTTTCTTACTAGTTATTGGTCTGCTCAGTTTTTCTGTTTCTTCAGTATTTAGGTATTCAGTTAGGTCATATGCCCATTTTTATATTGAGTTACTTCTTATTGACATGTAAGTGTTCTTTATATATTTGAAATACTAGATCTTTACCAGATATATGATCTACAAATATTTTTCTTGGTTTTTTTTTTGGGGGGGGGGGATGGTGAGATTTTATCTATTTCTTTGGGAGAGAGAGTGTGTGAGTGCATAAGCAGGGGGAGGGGCAGAGGGAGAGGGTAAGCAGGGAGCCCAATGCGGGGCTTGATCCTAAGACCCTGAGATCATGACCTGAGCCAAAGGCAGATGCTTAACCGACTTAGCCACCCAGGTGCCCCTCTACATATATTTTCTATTCTGTGGATCCTCTTTTTACTTTTGTGGCACAAAAGTTTAATAAAATCCAATTTATTTTTTTCTTTGCTCGCATTTTAGATATCAAATCTAAGAAACCATTGCCTAATCCAATGTCAAAAAATTTACACTTACGGTTTCCTGTAAAAGTTTTATGGTTTTAGTTCTTATCTTTGTCTTTGCCCTATTTTGAATTAATTTTTGTATATTGCATAAAATAGGGGAACAAATTAATTCTTTTGCCTGTGAATATCCAGCTGTTCCCTTAGCACGTGTTGAAAAGACTATCCTTTGTTTCCCCATTGAATGGTCTTAGCACCCTTGTTGAAAACCAATTACATATAAATGTATGGGTGTATTTCTGGATTCTTAATGCCCATCAGTATGCCCTTCCTTATGACAGAACCACATATCTTAATTCCTGGAACTTTGTAGTTAAGTTTTAAAATTAGGAAGCAGGACTCTTACAACTTGTTTTTCAAATTTTTTTTTTTTGTATTTAATATCCATGTTGATATTAACATCAACTTGTCAATTTCTGCAAGAAAATGCAGCTGGAATTTTGATGGTTGTGTAGAATTTGTAGAACAGTTTTGGAGCATTTATAAGTTTTGTGTCTATATGATGTTCTTGATTCCCAGTGTCACTGCCTTTTAAGTTTTCATCACCAGATTGCCAAAGTTCCTATGGCTTCCTATATACTTTTATTTTTTATATTTTTTATATATTTTTTCCAATCACTTATTCTTGCTATTATCAGCATGACTTATCTAAGAGGCTTAATTATGATCTTTTAGTGACTCTTCAGGGCTTTCATAATTTATTCACTCATTCAAGTAATTGTCTTTTTTTTTTTAAAGATTTTATTTATTTATTTGACAGACAGAGATCACAAGTAGGCAGAGAGGCAGACAGAGAGAGAGGAGGAAGCAGGCTCCCTGCTGAGCAGAGAGCCCGATGTGAGACTCGATCCCAGGACCCCGAGATCATGACCTGAGCTGAAGGCAGAGGCTTAACCCACTGAGCCACCCAGGCACCCCTCAAGTAATTGTCTTTAATCCCTTAATGTGTCAGACATTATCCTAAGAATACATCAGTGAACAGAAGAAAAATAATTGTCCTCATGGAGCTTACATTCTAGTATAAAATATAGTGATAAATAGAAGTGCTGTGGAGGGGGGAAAAGGGAAGGGGACAGTGGAATGTGCGATTTTAAATAGGGTAATCAGGGAGAACTTCATTGAGATAACTGAATACCTTAGAAATGAAATCATAAGTCATGTATATATTCAATGAAAGCTTTCAGTCATTACAAATATCAATTATAAAGACTGAGTTGGCAGCACATTTGAGGAACATCAAGGAGGCTAGCAGGCTGGAGAGGAAGGAGTGAGGGGAGTTAACAGGAAATGAGATCAAAGATAACAGAGGTGGGGTGCCTGACTGGCTTAGTCAGTAGATCATGCAGTTCTTTATCTTGGGGTTGTAAGTTTGATCCCCATGTTGGGTGTAGAAATTATGTTAAAAATTTTTTTTTAAAGATTTATTTATTTGACAGAGCACAAGCAGGGGGAGCAGCAGGCAGAGGGGGAGAGAGAAGCAGGCTTCCTGCCGAGCTAGGAGCCCAATTCGGAACTTGATCCCGGGACTCTGGGATCATGACCTGAGCTGAAGGCAGACGCTTAACTGACTGAGCCACCCAGGTGCCCTAAAAAATAAAATCTTTACAAAAGATAATGGGTAGCAAACGGTGTGTGGGCCGTTGTTAGTTTTACCAGTGAGGTGGGAAGTCATTGGAGGGTTCGAGCAGAGTAATATTAGGTCAGTCCTTGAAATTTAACAAAAGTGCCTTAGCTGGTGTGTTGGGAAAAGACTGTGTGGGAGAGATAAGGTGGAAAGCAGTAGACCATTTGTAGTGGGCAGCCTCTAAAACATCCCCAAGGATCCCTGCCCCATGAGATTCACTCCCATGTGTAATCCCTTCCACTCGGGTATGGGCTGGACCTAGTGATTTGCTTCTGATGAATAGGGTATGGTAAAGTGATGGGTTATCATTTCTGAGATTAGGTTATGGTCTCCATCTTGAATGTTCTTTCCTACTCTCTCACTTGCTCACTTTTGGGAGCCAGCTGCCTTTTGTGACCTGCCTTTAAGAGAGATCCATGTGGCAAGAAACTAAAGGTGGCCTCTGGCCAACAGCCAGTGAGGATGCAAGGCTCTTGGCCCAACAACCCATGGAGAAATAAATCTTGCCAACAACCGCATCAATAAGCTTGGAAGTTGATCCTTTCTCAGCTGAGCTTTCAGATGGGACTGCAGTTCTAACAGCTTGACCTCGGCTTTGTCAGGGACCTTAAATGTGAGGTACCCACATTGACTCTGCACTCAGATTCTGGATCCACAAAAAATGTGGATAATGCCTGTTGTTTTAAGATGGTAAAGTTTGGGATAATTTGCTACACAGGAATAGATAATTAATATGTCAACTAAGAAGTTAATGCAATTACCCTGATGAGAGATGATGGTAACTTAGGACAGGGTGATAACAGTGGGCCTGTTCAAAAAATTGAATTCTGGATATATTTTAAAGGTAGATCTACCTGGATTTTCTGAGGAACTAGGTGTAAGTGAGGGAAGGAGGGATGTCATAGAAGAGGAGAAGTTGTTACTGTGTAGCAAGAGTTCTAAGGTTTTTGGCCTGAGAAACTGGAAGGATGGAATTGCTATTAAGACTTAGAAGAAGAAGAAGAAAAAAAAAAAGACTTAGAAGATATGGGAGAAACAGGCTTTGTAGGAAAAGATCAGGAGCTCGGTTCAGGGTAAATGATTGTGATGCCTATATGAGCCAGTGAAATTCTGTGTAGGTAGATGAGATCAACAAGAATGAAAGTGGACAGAAAAGAGAAGTTAAAGGACTGAGTCCTGAGGCACTCCAATATTAAGAGATCGCGTGAGGGGTACCTGCGTGGGTCAGTTAAGTGACTGACTCTTGAGTTCGGCTTAGGTCAGGATTCAGGGTCGTGAGGTTGAGCCCTGTGTCTGGCTCCTCACGCATCAGGGAGTCTGCTTGAGATTCTCTCCCTTTCCCACTGCCCCTCCCCCACCATGTGCGCGCACTCTCAAACAAATCTTAAAAAAAAAAACAAAAAATCGGGTGAGAGTGGAGGAAATAGCAAAGAAAACGGATGAGGTACCAGTGATGTAGGAGGAAAGAAAAGTGGTGTAGGAGCCAAGTGAAGAGATTATTCTAAGGAAGGAGTGATAAACTGTCAAAGGCTACAGATAGCTCAAGAAAAATAAGAATTGCAAATTGGATATTGGATTTAGCAACATGAAAGCCATTCTTGACCTTGATGAATAGCTTCAGTAGAGTAATGGAAGGAGAATGCCTGATTGGAGTCAATTCAAGAGAAAACTGGAGAAGAGAAGTTAGGCTATGGAGTACAGACAACTTTCAAGTAGTTTTGTAGCAATGAGGAGCAAAGAAACAGTATGGTAGCTGGAAGAGGAAGAGTAGATTTATAAAGATGGGAGGAAAAACAAAATGGTTGTATGAGAAAGATGCACCAGGCATAAAGATGGTTGCTATAGGAGAGAGATTCGCTGATGAGTTGTCCTAGAGTAAGCAAGATAAAATTCTGACTGTTCAACTCAACATCCAACACCCTCTGCACGCTACTCTCTGCTGGTCTCTCAGCTCATGTGTGCCATTTGTGTAGTTGGGTTTTGCATCTTGGAGGCCTTTCATGTTCTTTCCCCAGTGTGTAGTTTCCCCTTTCTATACCTTTTCCTTTAAATGATTCATATTAATTTTTAAAATAACACAGCTTGAGTGTCCTCACCCTGGGAGACTTTCTCTGATGCCTCAATCTGACTTAGATGGTTTTCTTCTGTGCTCCTGTACCCTTTCTCTGTATTTATTCTTCTTACAGCACTTACCACAGTGCACTGAGACTACTCGTGTATCTCTGATTAGACCATGAGGGCAATATTGATAAAAAAGGACCATGGCTTATTTGACTCTGAATCCTTGGCACATACAGTGTTTCACACATGGTGAATATACACTAAATCTTTAAAAGAAATTCAAGAACCCTCTAAGTTTCTTCAGTTCTTGTGTTAGATGAAGGCTGTAGCAATGAAAGATAGTTGACTTTAGATTTGAAAATGGTATTGATTTATTAAGGAGAAAATATATAATTGTTCTTACTGTCTGTGGGTTCTGTATTTGTGAATTTGCCTACTCACTACATATTTGTAACCCCCCCAAATCAGTACTTGCAGTAGTAGCGAGGCCGTCATTTGCAGCCATGTCCAGAGTGGCAAGAATTTGGCGTTGCCTGTTGTGCGCATTCCTAGTTGAGGTCAAACGAGGTGATGCTCTGCTTTCATGTTTTAGCTCTCGTACTGTAAACAAGTGTCCTTTTCTTGATATATATGGTGCTGTGTTTTGCACATTTTTTTGCTTCCTCAGGGGATGATTTTGCTGTTTAAAATGGCCACAGGTGTCATGCTGAAGTGATACCTAGTGCTCCTAGCACAGGAAGGCTGTGATGTGCCAAACGGAGAAAATACATGCGTTAGCCAAACTGCATTCAGGCACGAGTTATCATTCTCTTGGTTGTGAGTTCAATGTTAATGAGTCAACAATCTACATTAAAAATAAAAATTGGGCTGCCTGGCTGGCTTAGTCAGTACAGCATGCAACCCTTATCTCGGGGTTGTGAGTTCAAGCCCTAGATTGGACGTAGAGCTTGCATTTAAAAAAAAAAAACAAAAATAAAAAAAACAACCACACACAACATATATTAAAGTGTCTTTAAAGAGAAACACAAAGCAAGCTTATGTATTGATTAGTTGATGAAAATGTGACCAGAGGCTTGTAGGACCCTCACCCTGTTTTCTCTAGGAGCAATTGTTCAATAATTGTAACAACTTTAGAACATAACTACTGTGAGTGAGAATCGACTGCAGTTTGGCCTCATTCTGAAGTTGCAGGGCATGTTCTTCCCACTGCTCCCTACAGATGGGAAAGTAGGTGAGTTTTTAGATAGTCCTTTTTTAAAAAATTTAAATTCAACCAATTAACATACAGTGTATTTTTAATTTCAGAGGTAATAGTCATTTGTAAAGTTACCCTAATCAAAATGACTTTTCATTCATAACTTTCTATTATGAAATCTGATCTGAAGCTACCCCACTCAGTCTGAGGGGGAAAGGCAGTGCAGTAATTCCAGGAAGATCTAATACCTTGGAGATATGCGAGGTAGCCGTGAAGTTCTCTTATGACAGGTAGATCAGACGAGAGTGCCTAAGATGTTCTCAGGTAAAATTGCCCTTAGACTATGGTTATTTTTGGCTTCCCAGACTCTAGAAATTTGGAGTCGTTACATGCCTGATGAATGAATAACATTGGTAATTATTTTCACATAAAAAGAGAATTAGTGTTGAGATTTTGAAAAACATACCCAGCATTAAAAATGTAGCTTTTTTTGCTGAAGTGCCCCTCCTCTTTTGTGTTTCGCCTCCATTTTTTGAGCACTCACTAAGCTTCATATTGTGCTGAATGCTTTCCTGACACTATGTTGTCCAACCTTCATAACACTCTGAAGTGCAGGTATTCTTTCTTCCATTTTACAAGGAGAAAGAGGAGGCTCCAAGAGGTTAAGTAACTTATAACTAGCTGTTAAATGGCAGAACCAAGATCTGAACCTGGGCTTAATTCTAAAGCCTTTAAACATTGTTACAGTTTTCCAGTTTGTAGAACCTGATTTCTACCTTAAAATCAACACATGAATGAGAAGTCTTAAAAATTCTGAAAGAACTGGAACTCTACTGCAGAGTAACTATTTCATATTGCATTTTATAACTCATTTTCATTTTTGGATTACTAAAGTACTCAGTACTCTAAAGAAATGGATGGATTTACTCCTTATCATTAGGATTTTTATGAATTCAACATAGTGAGAACACATTGCTTTTAAAATATGGTATAGAGGTATCATGGGATGATTTCAACTATTGCCCATAAGCAGCTTTAGAGGTGGTTATATGAATGACCAGTTATTTAATGTGTACATCTGGATATTAGCTTAGCAGAGGTGGACACTGTTGGGAATGGTTGTTTTTCCATGGTTACATTCTGGCAAGTATCAGAAAAATAGATGCGGCCTTGATTCTATTACTGATCATTGTGAACTTGAGGGTAAGGGTGTTTCAACTGAATCTGTTTTTACATATGTCAAATAAGGGTTCCTTCTCTATCAATAATCCCTGATTCCATAATGCCTTCATGTGAGACACATGCAACAGACTGTCTCCAATTTATTGGCTCATTCTCTGTTGGAACAGATGTAATTGAGTAACCTGAAGTGTTGAATAAAAACCTAGTTCCACAAATACTGTGACAAAATCCCTCAAAATTGGCTCTTCTCTACTTCCATAGTTTCTTGTAGTTGGTACATGGTTACCTGCCTGGGATATTGCTTGATTTCTGCCTATTGTTAAGTGGTAGTTATATGACTAAGTTATTACCATAGAACAATCAGATTTGATGTGTCTTAGTTCTGGATTAGTGCCTTAACCATCGTTATTTTTCCACATATTCTCTTCCTGTCAATTAGAACCCATGTCAACTCAACTCCACCCATGCAGGTGGGGACAATGCCCTAGAATGGCAGATCATCAGGAAGAAAAATGCAAGTCCCTGAATGACTTCATGGAACAGGGCTAGTTGGGGACTGGAAGTCTCCACAGATTGTAATCACAAAATGTTATACCTCTTCTCTTGAATCCTCTGCTGTCTGTTGCAGCAATATGGCCTTATATAACCACTACTCATGCTGAATGTGAAAGAAATTTTTCTAAGGGAAACAAAAATTTTGGATTGGATACTCAGACACTTTGTATTTCCAGATTTATTAACAAATCTGTAACTTGCTTACAGACCTGAAGAAAAGAATGCTTAGCTCACTTGTTCACAAAATTCAGTGTATTTGAGTTATATTTTAGCTTACTTATTTTTAATGTAATCACCTAGTCCTACTTCTAGAGATTCTGAATTGGTTCAGCAGAGTTGGAGCTCCAAAAGAAAAGGACCCAGCCACATGAAGACCTAGCAGAGAACATTCCACGCAGAGAGAACAGGACTATAAAATCCCTGAGGAATGAATGGATTTGGTAAGTTTGAGGAACAGAAGGGAAGGCAGTGAGGTGGCAGGTCAGTGGGTGAGAGAGAGAGAGTGGCACGAGAGCAGGAGCCACATCATAGATTATGGTTTTGTGAGCCAAGGAATCTGAATTTTTTTTTAAAATCTGAATTTCTAAGTGCATTGGGATACCTTTTGGGATTTTAAAATAAGCAAAATATTTGAATTTTGCTTTTAAAAGATGACTCTGGGGTGGCCTGGCTGGCTCCCCTAGAATGTGCAACTCTTGACCTTAGGGTCATGAGTTCAAGCCCCACGTTGGGTGGGGTGTTGAGCATACTTAAGTAAAAATGAAAAAAGGACAGAGTAGTTCCCAGGTAGATAAGAGATTGGCATCTAGACTAGAGGTGATGCTGGTTTGAACTGGTGACAATGGTAGAAGAAAGGTGGGCAGAGTAAGGATATACTTTAAAGGTGGGATCAAAGAATGTAATGATGGATAATGGATAATAATGTATGTCAGGGGAGAGAAGGAAAGCAGTTTTTAACTGGAACAGTTTTTTGTTTGTTTCAAGTGTTATTTAACTTGCAGTTAACATATTAGCATAATATTGGTTTCAGGAGTGGAATCTGGTGATTCATCATTAAGGGCCTTAATTATCTGTCTTATGCCACCACAATTAATTGTTTATTTTTACTAATAAGAAATTTAAAGTATTAGAAAAGGAACCAGGAAAAAATCACAATCTAGTGACATTTGTTAGTCTTTTTGAAAAGTATAAATCTGAAAAGAATGAAGACTGTTGGAAATGATAAATGTGGATAAATATAAAAGGATTCTTAAAATACTAATTTCTTCAATTGACTATTCAAAAGCAAAATATGTTTTATTGGGTTTATATAATGTAAAAGTTAATACATATGACAATAGTAAAAAGGATTATAAGAGGGGTAAATGGAATTATACTGTTGTAAAATTCTTATAGCATGGATGGAGGGGTATAATAAATCAAGATAGACTGGTTCAGAGTAAGGATGATGCATTTAAATTCTAGGAGTAACCTCTGAAAATAGAGATACAACCAAGAAGCCAAAAGAGGAGACTGAATGCCAAAAACTAATAAATACAAATGAAGGTGGAAAAGAATAAGAAGGCCCAAAGTAGAGTTGGAATAAATAGAAAATAAAGAGCGAGATGGAAAGTTTAAAGACAAATATATCAGTAATCATAGTGAACATCAATGGGCTAACCATCTAACTGAGAGAGAATGTTGGAGTAGGTAAAAAGCAAGACCCAAGTAAATGCTTTTGTATGAGAGTCATGCTTTAAATAGACACAAATGGGTTAAAAGCCTAGAAAAAGATGTACCATGTAAAGAATAAGCATAAGAAAAATTGTGTGGGCTATATTAATATCACTAAATAATAAAGTTAAAAAAGGACATTTCATTAGGATAAAAGGAACAAGTCACCAAAACATAACAATCCTAAATGTGTATGGCCCTAATAACAGAGCTTCAAAATGTATGAAGCAAAAATTGACAGAGAGAAATGTACAAATCCACAGTTACAGTTGGAAATCACTGGTAGAATTAACCAAAAACAAATTACAAAAATAAAACCACCAAAACAATAACAAAAAGCTAGTATAAATACAGAACTGAAAATGACTGTTAATCAAAAAAATCAATTTTTTTAATGTTTCAAGTTGTTATTTAACTGGTAGTTAACATATTAGCATAATATTGGTTTCAGGAGTGGAATCTGGTGATTCATCACTTACATAGAACGCCCAGTGCTCATCACAACAAGGGCCCTCCTTAATGCACCGTCACCACTTAGGACACCCTCCCACCCGACTTCCCTCCCGCAACCCTCAGTGTGTTCTCTATAGTTAAGAGTCTGTTTTATGGTTTGTCTCCCTCACACACACACACCCTTTTTTCTTTCCCCTATGTTCCTCTGTGTTGTTTCTTAAATCCCACATATGAGTGAAACACATATGTGTTTTTTTCTGACTGACTTGTTTTGCATAGCATGCTACCCTCTAGCTTCATCCACGTCATTGCAAAGAGCAAGACTTCATTCATTTCTATGTCTGAGTACTATTCCATTGTATATATAGACATATCTTCTCCATCTATTCATCAGTAGGTGAACATTTGGGTTTTCTATAATTTGGCTATTGTGGATAATGCTGCTATAAACATTGGAATGCATGTGCCCCTTGGAATCAGTATTCTTGTATCCTTTGGGTAAATCCCTAGTAATGTAATTGCTGAGTCATAGGGTAGCTCTGTTGTTAACTTTTTGAGGACGCTCCGTACTGTTTTCCACAGTGGCTGCACCAGTTTGCATTCCCTGCCAACAGTGTAAGAGGGCTCCCCTTTCTCCACAGCCTCACCAACATCTGCTGTTTCCTGGGTTGTTAATTTTATCCATTCTGACAGGTGTGAGGCGACATCTCATTGTAGTTTTGATTTGTATTTCCCTGGTGGTGAGTGGTGCTGAGCATCTTTTCATGTGTCTGCTGGCCATCTGTGTGTTTTCTTTGGAAAAATGACTATTTATGTCTTCTGCCCATTTCTTTACTGGATTGTTTGGTTTTGAAGGGTGTTGAGTTTGCTGATTTCTTTATAGATTTTGGATGCCAATCCATTCTCAGGTCATGGGCAAATATCTTCTCTCACTCCAAAGGTTGCCTTTTCGTGTGTTAATTGTTTCCTTCACTGTGCAGAAGGTTTTATGTTGATGAAGTTCCAATAGTTCCCTTGCCTCCAGGGATGTATCTAGTGAGAAGTGCTATGGCCGATGTCAAACAGTTTCTGCCCGTGTTCTCTATAACTCTGATGGTTTCCTGTCTCACATTTAGGTCTTTACATCCATTTTGAATTTATTTTTGTGTGTGGTGTAAGAAAGTGGTCCAGTTCTATTCTTCATGTAGCTGTCCAGGTTTCCCAACATCGTTTGTTGAAAAGACTGTCTTTTTTCCATTGGATATTCTTTCTGGCTTTGTCAAAGATCAGTTGACCATGTAGTTGTGGGTTCCTTTCTGGGTTTTCTACTCTGTTCCAGTGATCTGTGTGTCTGTTTTTGTGCTAGTACCATACTGTCTTGATGACTGTAGCTTTGTAATAGAGCTTGAAATCTGGAATTGTGATGCCTCCAGCCTTGCTTTTTCTTTTTCAAGATTGCTTTGGCTGTTTAGAGTCTATTGTGGTTCCATACAAATTTTAGGATTGCTTGTTCTAGTTGTGTGAAAAATGCTGGTGGTATTTTGATAGGGATTGCATTAAATGTGGAGATTGCTTTGGGTAATGTAGACATTTTAACAATGTCTTTTAATCCATGGGCATGGAATATCTTTCCATTTGTGTCATCTTCTATTCCTTTCACAGGTGTTCTATAGTTTTAATAGTGCAGGTCTTTCACCTCTTTAAGTTTATTCTTAGATATTTTAATCTTTTTTGTGCAATTGTAAATGGTATTTTTTGAAATTTCTGTTTCTGCTACATTAATAGTATATGAAAACACTACCAATTTCTGAGTATTAATTTTGTATTCTATCACCTTCCTGAATTTATTATTTGTAGTAGTTTTTTTGGAGACTCTTTAGGATTTTTTGTGTGTAGTATTATGTTGTCTGAATAGTGACAGTTTAACTTCTTCTTTACCAATATGGTGTCTCTTGTTTCTTTTTGTCTATTTGCTGTGGCTAGGACTTTCAGTACAATGTTGAAGAAAAGGGGTAAGAGTGGACACATCTTTGTCTTGCTCCTGACCTTCCAGGGAAAGCTCTCAGCTTTTAATCATTGAATATGATGGTAGCTGTGGGTTTTTCTTATGGTCTTTATTATGTTGAGGTATGTTCCCTCTGACCCCACTTTGGTGAGGGTTTTTTATCATGAATGGCTGTTGAATCTTGTCAAATGCTCTTTCTGTATCTATTGAGATGATCATATGATTTTTATCCTTCTTTGTTGATGTGGTGTATGGTGATTGATTTGTGAATATTCAACCATCTTTGTATCCCCAGAATAAATCCCACGTGATCATGGTGAATGATCTTTTTAATATATTGTTGGATTCAGTTTGCTAATATTTTGTTGATTTTTGCATCTATGTTCTCAGGGATATTGACCTGTAGTTCTTTTTTGTGGTACCTTTGTCTGGTTTTGGTATAAGGGTAATGCTGGCCTGGTAGGATGTATTTGAAGCTTTCCTTCCTCTTGCATTTTTTGGAATAGCGTGAGGAGAATAGGTACTAACTCTTCTTTAAGCATCTGGTAGAACTCCCTTATGAATCCATGTGCTTCTGGACTTTTATTTTTTGGTAGTTTTTTAAAATTACCAATTCAAATGTGTTACTTATAAACTGTTCAGATTTTCTATTTCTTTCTGATTCTGTTTGGCAAGATTGTGTGTTTAGGAATTTATCCATTCTAGGTTGTCCAGTTTGTTGTGGCTTAGCCACTTTTTCCTTTGGTCCGATTTCTGCAGTGACTCTCTTTGCCTACTGAGGGCAGGATTTGGTTCCTCTGTTGTTAGTGGGCCAGTCTGGGGCCACAATGGGCTTCTCTTGAGTCAGACCAGGCATTTGTCAGAGATGCAAGTAGCAATGAACTGCAAGGCACGTTCTCTGTTTTGTCCTCTGAGAAGCTTTTGTTGGTGGGCGGACCCTGCAGTCAGACCAGCTGTCTGCCTTCAGTGCTCTGCTGGGGCCACAGTCTGATTGTTGTGTGTGGTTATCTTTCCCACTCTCTGGGGCAGGAGTCACTTTGGAGTGGTACTGGCCCCATCAGGACTGCTTGCATATTTGTGGCACTGCTGTGGATGGGCTCCAGACAAGAGCCTGTTAGAGGAGGCAGTTCAGAAGTGTCCGGGGTGGGATGTGTGGCGGCGTTAGCAAGCTTTGTGTGGGTCCGCTGTGGGAGATCTGGAGCAGAGGCCAGTCTGGAAGAGGTGTTTCCACAAGAGAGTGGGATGGGGTGTATGGTTAGCAAGTTCCGTAGGGAGTGTTGGCACTGCTTGGTTCCCAAGGTGGCTGTGTGTTAATGCTGGCTAGGGATGTGGGCAGGAATGGTGCCTGCCAGTTCCTCTGTTCTGGAGAAGTCTCCCAATGAGACCTGCCCCTATAGCACGAGCTTTGAAATTAGTAAACAAATCTCCTTCCAGTATACTCCAGGCATTTTTCAAACTGCTGCTTCTATGCCACATCTCTGCAAGGCTGTTGTGCTGTCTCTTTAAGGGCAGGGACCCAGTTCCCTTCTGCCTTCCCAGCTTTCTCAGATCCAAGGGCACTGGTTTTTAAAGTTCCAGGTTTTAAGTCCCACTGATTGTAAGAACTTATGAAATCGAGCTTCTCTGGTTTTCAAACCCAAATATTATGACAATTCATCTTTCCTATGTGGGTCTCCTGGTGTAAATCCTTTTCACTCCTTTTTTCCAGCCCGCAGCATCCCTCCCTCCTGCTTACAGTCCCATAGGTCCTTTTAGCTCCCAACCTCACCTCTGCTCTTCCTACCCTCTTTTATGGGACTTCTCTATATGTAGCTTGAAGAGTTTGTTCTGCCAGTCTTCCAGCCATTTCCTGGGTTATTTACACTGACGGGAATGTTATGTAGTTGTATCTGTGGAACAAGGTGAGCTTAGGGTCCTCCTCCTCAGCCATCATCCCCAGAAGTCAGTGTTTTTGTTTTCATCTGATAGATACCTTGAGGTGACTTGCCTAATCATTCGGTAGTTCTGTTTTTAATTTTTTTGAGGGACCTGTATACTGTTTTCCACAGTAGCTGCACCAATTTATATTTTCACCAACAAGGCACAAGCATTCCTTTTCCTACACATCCTTACCAACATTTGTTATTTCTTGTCTTTTTGAGAGTAGCTATTCTAACACATGTGAAGTGACATCTCATTGTGGTTTTGACTTGCATTCCCTGATAGTGACACTGAGCATCTTTTTATGTGTCTGTTGGCCATGTGTGTCTTCTTTGGAAAAATGTCTACTCAGATTCTCTGCCCCCTTTTTAATCACATTGTTTGATTTGCTGTTGAGTTGTAGGAGTTCCTTGTTTATTTTGGATATTAACTCTTTATCATATATATGATTTGCACATATTTTCTCCCCATTCAGTAAGTTACTTTTCATTTTGTTGATTTCATTTTGTTCATTTCCTTGGCTGTGCAGGCTTTTTAGTTTGATGTAGTCCCATTGTTTATTTTTGCTTTTGTTGCCTTTGGTTTTGGGGTCAAATTCAAACATTCAGTGCTAAACTGATGTCAGGGAACTTCCTTTTTTTCCTTGTAGGAGGTTTATAGTGATTTTAGGTTTTACATTCAAGAATTTTATCCATTTTGAGTTAATTTTGTGTATGGTGTAAGATAGTGGTTCAGTTTTTCCAACAACATTAGAGACTGTCCTTCCCCCACTGTATGTTCTTGGCTCCTTTGTTGTAAATTAATTGACCATATATATGCATGGGTTTATATCTGGGTGTTCTAATACGTATCATACTGTTTTGATTACTATAGCTTTGTAATATACCTTGAAATCAGGTTGTGTGATGCCTCTAGCTTTTTTCTTTGTCAAGATTGTTTTTGTTATTCAGGGTCTTATGTGGTTCCATACAAATTTTAGGATTATTCTACTTCTGTGAAAAATGTCATTGGAATTTGGTTGGATGGAACTAGAGGGTATTATGCTAAGCAAAATAATCAGAGAAAGACAGTTATATTATTTCACTCATATGAATTTAAGAAACAAAACAGAGGGGCATAGAGGAAGGGAGGGTAAAATAAAGCAAGATGGAGTCAGAGAGGGGGACAAACCATAACAAATTCTTAGCCACAGGAAAGAAACAGGATTGCTGGAGGTGCGGGGGAGGGGGTGGAGAGATGGGGTAACTGGGTAATGGGCATTAAGGAGCGCACATGATGTGATGAGCACTGGGTGTTATATACAACTGATGAATCACTGAACTCTACCTCTGAAATGAATAAGACATTATATGTTAATTGCATTTAAAATGTCATTGGAATTTGAATAGTGATTGCATTGAAACTGTAGATTGCTTTAGGTAGTATGGGCATTTTAACAATATTAGTTCTTCTAATCCATGAACATGGAATATCTTTCCATGTATTTGTGTCTTCAATTTCTTTCATCAGTGTAATAGTTTTCAGTCTTTCACTTTCATGGCTAAATTTACTTCTAGATATTTTATTCTTTCTTTCTTTTTTTTTAAGATTTTATTTATTTATTTGACAGAGATCACAGGTAGGCAGAGAGGCAGAGAGAGAGAGAGAGGAGGGGAAGCAGGCTCCCTGCTGAGCAGAGAGCCCGATGTGGGGCTCGATCCCAGGACCCTGAGATCATGACCCGAGCCGAAGGCAGAGGCTTTAACCCACTGAGCCACCCAGGTGCCCTATTTTATTCTTTCTGATGCAGTTGTAAATGGGATAGTTTTCTTAATTTCCCTTTCTTTTTCTTTTGATTTGTTATTAGTGTATAAGAGTACAACAGATTTTTTTACATTGATTTTGTATCCTGCAACTTTACTGAATATATTAGTTGTTAAGAGTTTTTGGGTGGAGTCCTTGGGACTTTATATATATAATATGTCATCTGCAGATAGTTATTTTACTTCTTTTTTCTGATTTGGATGGCTTTTCTTTTTTGTGCCTGTTATAATGAGGACTTCTAATATTCTGTTGAATAGAAATGGTGAGTGTGGACATCCTTGACTTTTTCCCGATTTTAGAGGAAAAGCTTCCAGAATTTCAGTATTGCATATGATATTAGCTGTGGGCTTGTCATATATGGCCTGTATTATGTTGAGGTACATTCCCTCTATACCCACTTTTTGAGAGTTTTTATTTTAAAAAGATGTTGAATTTTGTCAAATATTTTTTCTATATCTATTGATAGGATTATTATCCTTTATTTTGTTAGTGTGGTGAATTATGTTTAATTTCTGAATGTTGAACTATCTTTGCATTTGTGGAATAAATTCTACTTGATCATGGTGTGTGATGCTTTTAATATATTCTTGAATTTAATTTGATAGCATTTTGTTAAGGATTTTGCATCTACTTTCATCAAGGATATTGGCTTTAATTTTTCCTCTGGTATCCTTGTCTGGTTTTTGTATCAGGGTAATGCTGGCCTTATAAAAATAGTTTGGGAGTATTCCCTCCTCTTATATTTTTTGGAAGAGTTGGAGAGGGATTAGTATTAATTCTTCTTTAAATGTTTGGCAGAATTCACCAGTGAAGCTGTCTGGTCTTGTACTTTTTGTTTGTTGGGAGGTATTTGATTACTGATTCAATATCGGTACCCGTAGATGGTCTGTTTAGATTTTCTATTTATTCTTGATTCAGCCTTGGTAGGTTGTATGTTTCAAGGAATTTATCTATTTCTTCTAGGTTGTCCATTTAATTGTTCAGAGTATCTTATCTTTTGTATTTTTGTGTTATCAACTTTCATTTCTGATTTTGAAGGTTTATTTATTTATTTTTTTAAAGATTTTATTTATTTATTTGACAGAGAGAGAGAGATCACAAGTAGGCAGAGAGGCAGGCAGAGAGAGAGGGGGAAGCAGGCTCCATGCTGAGCAGAGAGCCCGATGTGGGGCTCGATTCCAGGACCCTGGGATCATGACCCAAGCGGAAGGCAGAGGCTTTAACCCACTGAGCCACCCAGGCACCCGGTTTATATTTTTTTTAGTCTAGCTAAAGGTTTGTCAACTTTATCTTTTCATAGAAGCTGCTCTTATTTTCTTTGTTCTTTTATCTTTTCTACTGTCTATTTAGTCTGTTTCACTTCTACTCTGATCTTTATTTCATTTCTTCAGCTAAATTGGGGCTTCATTTCTTCTTTTTCTACTGGAGGTGTTAAGGTGGATTTCTTGTTTGAAATTCTTCTTCTTAACATAGTTAATTATCACTATGAACTTGCATCTTACAGCTGGTTTTGCTCCCTCCCAAAGTTTGGTTATGTTGTATTTCCATTTCCATCCATCTCACGGTACTTTTGATTTCTCGATTTCTTTGACCCTTTGGTTGTTCAGTAGCATGTTGTCTAATCTCCACATATTTTTGATTTTCCTAGTTATCTCTTTGTAATTGATTTTTAGTTTTATACCATTTTGGTTGAAAAAGTTGCTCCATATGATTTCAATCTTCTTAAATTTATTAAGACCTGTTTTGTGGCCTAACACGACCCATCCTGGAGAATGTTCCATGTGCACTTAAAAAAAAAATATGTATTCTGTTGCTTTTGGATGAAATGTCCTGTATATCTCTATTAAGTCAATCTGGTCTAATGTGTAACTTACAGCTAATGTTTCCTTATTGGTTTTGTCTAGATGATCTATCCATTGATGAGAGTGGGGTTTTAGGTCCCCTATTATTGTACTACTGTAAATTGCTCCTTTTAAATCTGTTAATATTTGCTTTATATATTTGAGTGTACCTATATTGGGTGCATATTTATAAATATTTACAAATGTTATATTCTCATATTGGATTGGCCCCTTTATCATTATGTAATGCTCTTCTTTTTTATTAGTCTTTGTCTTAAAGTCTATTTTGTCTAATATAGTAAGTGTAGCTACTCTGGCTTTCATTTGGTTTCCATTTGCGTGGAATAGTTTTTTTCTGTCCCTTCACTTTCAGTCTATGTCTGTTCTTATATCTGAAGTGAGTTTCTTGTGAGCCATATATAGATGGACCTTGTTTTTAAATCCATTTAGCTACTGTATCTTTTGATTGGGAAATTTAGTCCATTTACATTAAAAGTAATTATTGATATAGATATGTCCTTATGGTCATTTTGTGAATTGTTTCCTGGCTGTTTGTAGTGACTTTGTTCTTTTCTTGCACTCATTTGTGATTTGATGATTTTGTGTGTATGTGGTATACTTAGATTCCTTTCTTTTTTATCTACTATAGGTTTTTGTTTTGTGGTTACTGTAAGGCTTATGTATAACAACTTAAGTTTGAATACATTCTTTAAGTACTTTTTTAAAAAGATTTTTTTTTTTTTATTTGACAGAGGTCACAAGTAAGCAGAAAGGCAGGCAGAGAGGGAGGGGGAAGCAGGCTCCTTGCTGAGCAGAAAGCCTGATGTGGGGCCCGATCCCAGGACCCTGAGATCATGACCTGAGCTGAAGGCAGAGGCTTAACCCACTGAGCCATCCAGGTGCCCCTCTTTAAGTACTTTTTAAAAAGATTTTACTTGAGAGAGAGCACAAGCAGAGGGAGAGAGAGCACAAGAGAGGGGCAGAGGGAGAAGTAGACCCCTGGCAGAACAGGGAGCCCAACGTGGGGCTCGATCCCAGGACCCTGAGATCATGACCCAAGGGAAAGGTAGGCACCTAACCAACTGAGCCATCAGGCACCCTGAATACATTCTTAAAGCTCTATATTTTTACTCTTTTTCCACCATGTTCTCTTTTTGATGTCAATTTTTGTAAATTTTCGTGTATCCATTTTTACTATTTTTGTCTTTTAACCTTCATACTAGCTTTGTAAGTTTTAATTTTTATGCTAATTATGCTTTAAATTTAAATTAAGCTTTGTCAATGATTTTTTTTTTAACCTGTTACAATTCTTTTATAGTCAGGGAACATCCTCTGTATGATTTCAATCCTTGGGAATATATAAAAACCCAGCATTTGATCTTTCTTGGTGAGAGTTCCAAGTGTACTGTAGAGTTTGTTTCTGGTTCCACATTTATTTAAAGAGCTTAGAAGTCACCACTGCATCCTATCAACAAGTAAAAAGTTGAACAGATTGAAAGCAAAAATGCAGGAGCAGAAGCCAACACAGGAACTAGTGCTGGAGTAAGAAAACCTGAACTGTGATTGGCAAATTGCTGGAGGTTCAACATAGACAAATCTGAGAATTAAACTCCAAGGAACCCAGTCATAATGGGGCTCCATAAACATTGTGAGATTTACCTTCAGGAGCTTGGATAGGTTCCCACAGTAAATATAAGAGGAAAACTTTTTTGTGCTTCCAGTAACTGGTATGTGTGTGCTGGGAGTGAGGTGGATGGAACAACTTTGAAATATGCCAGAGTACTCTGTTTTTAAGAAGGCCTACCCTCAAAGGAAACCAGTTAACCAGAACCTGTCACGGAGGAAGGGACATACCCAACTCTAACCCACTCTAGCCATCCTACCCTACCTAAGCAGGTAGGGGGCTACTGAGAAACACTTGTAAAGTTGATAGTTTTGTGATAGAGGTTCACTGAAAGACTGAGACATAATCAGACTATAGAATACTTCTCCTTCTACCACATTACTAAATGCTTATTTACAGCAGTTTCTTTTGTCAGTACATCATTTCCAGCTATCAAAAAATTATAAGCCATACTAAAAGGCAAAAAATACAATTTGAAGAGAGAGCATTGATCAGAACCAGACATGACAGGGGTATTAGAATTATCAGACTGGGAATTTTAAACTACAACCAATAGGGTAAGGGCTCTAATGGATAGAAAGCATGCAAGAAAATGTAGGCAATAGAAGCAGAGAGATATCCTAGAAAAGAAAAAAATTCTAAAATTAAAAAACACTAATGGAAATGGAGAATGCTTTTGGTCAGTGTATTAGACTGGACACAGCTGAGGAAAGAATCTCTGAGCCAGAGGACATATCAACAGACAACTCAAAAGTAAAGAGAACAAAGACTAAAAAGCAAAACAAAACAAAAAACAATATCCTAGGACTGTGGGACAACTGCAGGAGGTATGACATATGTGTAATTGGAATGCCAAAAGAAGAAGAGAAATTTGAAACAATAATGACTAAGAGTTTCCCCCAAATCAATGTCAGACAACACATCACAGATTCAGGAAACTCAGAATACCAAAGAAGATAAATGCCAAAAGAAAACTACACCTAGGTATATAATTTTCAAATTATAGAAAAAGATAAAATCTGAAAGAAGCCAGAGGGAAGAACATCTTACCTACAGAGGACCAAAGATAAAGATTATACCCAACTGCTCAGAAACCATGTAAACAAGCAGAAAATGAACTGGTTAGTGTCAAGAGGAAAAAGTAACCAACCTGGAATTCTGTACTCTGCAAAACTATCCTTTTAAAGTGAAGGGGCACTTTTTCAGACAAACACAAATTAATAGAATTTGTTGCAAATTTGCCTTGCAAAAAGTTAAATTTTTTCTTCAGAGAGAAGGAAAATAATACAAGTCAGAAACTCAGAACTAAAGTAAGGAAGAACAAGGAAGAAGGAATAAGTAAAGGTAAAATAAAACTTTTTAAAATTCTTAATTGATCTAACAGATAACAGTTCATTCAAAATTCCAACAATGTCTTTGATTATGTATGCTATATATAAACACACATAAGTGCAATGAATGACAGCAATGACATAAAGGACTGGAGAAAGGATTTTGTGTTATTCTAAGGTCTTCACACTACCTGTGAAGTGCTATTTGAAAGTTGACTCGGATTAGCTGCAAATGTGTATTGCAAATTCTAGGACACCCATTAAAAAAACAAGTTTGTAAAAGAAATATAGCCAATATGTAAGGAAGGAGAGAAAATGGAATTAGAGAAAATGCTCAATTAAAACACAAAACCAGAGAAAGAATGGAAGAGAAAAATAGGAAAAAAGAAGTGCAACAGATAGAAAACAGTAACAAATATGACAGATAATACAATTCTATCAATAATCACTCGCATATCTGTCTTAATATACCAATTAAAAGACTGATGATCTCTCTCTCAAATAAATAAATAAAATCTTTAAAAAAAAAATTGTCCAAATGGATCAAAAAACAAGACCTAACCATATGTTGTGTTCAAGAAACCCACCTTAAGAGGGGCACCTGGGTGGCTCCGTGGGTTAAGCCGCTGCCTTCGGCTCAGGTCATGATCTCAGGGTCCTGGGATCGAGTCCCGCATCGGGCTCTCTGCTCCATGGGGAGCCTGCTTCCCTCTCTCTCTCTGCCTGCTTCTCTGCCTACTTGTGATCTCTCTCTGTCAAATAAATAAATAAAATCTTAAAAAAAAAAAAAAAAAAACCCACCTTAAGAGGCGCCTGGGTGGCTCAGTCATTAAGCATCTGCCTTTGGCTCAGGTCATGATCCCAGAGTCCTGGGATCAAGCCTTGCATCGAGCCCCACATCAAGCCCCACACCAGGCTCCCTGCTTGGCGGGAAGCCTGCTTCTCTCTCTCTCCCACACTCTCAGCTTGTATTCCCTCTCTCACTGTCTCTCAGTCAAATAAATCTTAAAAAAAAAAAAAAAAAATCCACCTTAAATATAAAGACAAATATAGAATAAGAGCAAATGGATAGAGATAGAGAAAAGTATATCATCCTAATCAAAAGAAAACACAAGTAGCTATCTAATTTTCAAAAGGAACAGACTTCAAAGCAAGGAAAGTTATCAGTTATAAGGACATTACATAATGACAAAGGGGTCAATTCTCCAAGAAGATGTAACAATCTAATAGAGTACTGATGCAAAAAGAAACAGATGAAGCTATCAAATGGACAGATCCAGTGGGTTGAAAAACCAGTAAGGAGATAATTGAACTAAATGACACCATCAATCAACTGAATGTAGTTGGACATACAGGGGCTGCTTTATCCAACAACAGCAGAATACAAATTCTTCTCAAGCTCATATGAAACATTCACTAAGACCACATTCTGGGCCCTAAAACACACCTTAACAAATTTTTAAAAAATAAAGATCATGCAAGTCTGCTCTTGGACCACAATATATATAGAAATCAATAACAAAGATAACTGGAAAATCCTAAAATATATAGAGATTAAACAACACTTCTAAATAACACATGGCTTAAGAAATCTCAAGAGAAATTTTAAAATATTTTGAGCTAAATGAAAAACAACTTGCCAAATTTGTGAGATGCAGCAAAAGATGCTTAGAAGGAAATTTATAGCATTAAATGTATGTTAGAAAAGAAATATCTAAAATCAATAATCCAGAGTACCTGGGTGGCTCAATCTGTTGAGTGTCTGCCTTCAGCTCAGGTCAGGATTTGGGAGTGAGTCCCTCATTGGGTTCCCTGCTCCATGGGGAGCCTGCTTCTCTCTCTCTCTCTCATGAATAAATAAATATTTTTTTAAAAAATTAAATCAATAATCTAAGTTTCCACTTTAGGAAACTAGAAAAAGAAGAACAAATTAAATCCAAAGTAAACAGAAGAAAAGGAATAATAAGAATTAGAGGAGAAATCAATGAAATTAAAAACAGGAAATCAATAGAGAAAACCAATGATGCCAAAATTTGGTTCTTTGAAAAGTTCAATGAAATTGGTAAGCTTCTAGCCTGGCTAACTAAATGGAGAAAAAAAGGGGGGGGGACACAAATTACTAATATCAGAAATGAAAGAGGATATATCACTATAGGTTCCAAGAACATTAAAAGGATAATAAATATTACCAACAATTATATGCCCACAAATTTGATAGACTTTATGAATGGACCAATTCCACAAAAGACACCATATGCCAAAACTTATACAAGAAATAGTTGAACAGACCTATATGCATGAAAGCAATGAGATTAAGTAATAACCTTCCAAAACAGAAAGCAATAGGCCCTGGTGACTGAACTCTAACGAACATTTAAGGAAGGAAGAATACCAATTTTCTACAATGTCTTTCAGAGGATGGAAGCAGACAGAATACTTCCTAACTCATACTATGAACCTAGCATTACCCAAATACCACACCAAAGACATAGAAAAACAAAAACAAAAACTACAGAATATTTGTTATGAACTTATATGTAAAAATCAAAAGTTTAGCAAACCAGGAGTGATGTCAGTGTCATAGGAGCATGTGTCTTTTTTCCCCCCTTCAATTTACAACTAATCACACATCCATAACCCCCCAAAAAAGGGCCTCTGCATACAAAAAAGGGACACACCTCAAAGACCCACGAGCCTGTGCACCTCAGAGGAGGCTGAGGATCCAGGGAGTGGTAGGCAGCAGCAGACCAGCACAACCTTTCTGGCAGTGGATGTGGAGGGTGGAAATGGTGAGTGGGGGTCTACTTGGCCACACATGCTGCAGCTAGAGAAACTTGTTGCTCTGAGGACAGCTTACAATGATGGGTAGGGAAAAGGAAGAATGTAAAGAGAATGTAAAGAGAACTGAAGGAATGCATTTCCTGCTGTCTGCCCTGGGATTATGGCAAGAAGACTGCCTGTGAACCTCTAAGAACGTCCTCCTGTGGGGCTGTGGGTACACCCAAAGCCACAAACATCAAACACACACCTCCTACCTTCCCTGACGCTGTTGCCACCCACCCACCCTTCCTTCCTCTTTTCCTTCCTTCCTTTTTCTTCCCTTCCTTCCTCCTTCTCTACCTACCTTTCTTCTTTCTTTTCTCTTTCCCTCCCTCCCTCCCTTCCTTCCTATCCTTCCTTCCTCCCTTTCCTTCCTTCCTTCTTTCTTTCGTGCACTCTCTCTCTTTTTCTTTCTTTTTCTTTTTTCAAATGCTCCCAACCTTAGCAACAAGTCAGTGCTGGTAAAAGAAACTGAAAACTTGTGCTATCATGCCACCTTGTGGAAAACAAAAGAAAGGCTCCTAATTGCAGAACTATTGAGTGGTTATAATCAAAATAAACAAAGGCTTACCTAAATATGAATGGTGTTTGTGCTACTTCAGATGTGGTGATAGAGCACTCTTCATCAAACACCATGAAAAATCACAAAAATATGGTATCATAAAAAGAAAATGACATTTTTTCAGCAACTGAACCCAAAGACATGGAATACTGTGATCTGATAAAGGCTTCAAAAGAGCTGTTATCAAGAAATTCAATAACATACAAGAAATTTCAGGGGGCAGTATAATTATCTCAGGAATAAAATTAATGAACAGGAGTACTTTACCAAAGAGATTGAAATTCTAAAAACAAAAATCAAATCCTGGAGCTAAAGAACTCAATACATGAGATGAAGAATGCATTAGAAAGCATTAGAAATAGAGTAGATCAGTTGAAAAAGAGAATAAGTGAACTCAAAGATAGGAATACAGAAATGTTTTGGATGGATGAGAAAGATTTTTTTTTCTTTAAATGAAGAGACCCTAGGAAAACTTTCAAACTGCATTAGGAGGGCCAACACAAGATTAATGGTACACCATAAGGAGAAAAGAGGAAAACAGGAGCAGAGAGCTTATTTAAAGAAATAATACCTGAGAATTTTTCAAACCTAGGGATGGAACTGGACATGCAAGCCCATGAAGCTAACAGGACACCTTATCTCAACACAAAAAGACCTTTAAGACACATTAAGTTAAAACTGTCAAAAGTCCATGATAAAAAATTTTAAAAGAAGGGAGGGGAATAAAGACAGTAACCTACAAAGGAACCCACTGGGCTACCAACAGATCTCTCAGCAGAAACTCTACAGGCCAGGTGAGAGTAAAATGATATATTCAAAGTACCAAAAAATAAAAACTTCCAGCCAAGAAGACTCTACCTGGCGAGTTATCCTTCAAATCTGAAGGAGAAATAAAGGCTTTTCCAGATAAACAAAAGCTGATGGGGCTCACAATGTCTAGACCTGTCTTAAATGTTGAGGGGAGCATTTCAAGGGGAAATGAAGGAAGTACACAAAATGCCAATTAAGGTGATAGAAAGCCATAGTCCTTTTTTAGAATAGTATATTAAACAATTTATAACACAAAGGTAAAGGGAAAAGAACATTAAAAATATCATTACTAAACTTAGGAATAAAGGGTGAAAAAGGCAAATGAACATAAATTGCTATCAGCCAAAAAAGGGCCACGGTAAGTTGTATGTAAGCCTTATGATAACCACAAAGCAAAATTCTAGAGCAGAAATACCAAAAAAAAAAAGTGGGGGGGAATCTGAGCAAATTACCATTAAAAAGCCACAAACTTAACACAGGTAGAAACAAGGGGGAAAAATGGAGAAGTAAAATAACCAGAAGGCAAAAGATAAAATGGCAGAAGTAGATCCTTACCAATCAATAATCACCCTAAATGTAAATGGATTGAACTCACCAATCAAAACAGAGTGGCTGGACAGATTAAAAAAAAAAAAAAAGACTCAACTGTATGTTGTCTAATGGAGACTCATTTTAGTTCTAAAACCACACACAGGCTCAAAATGAAGATGTTATTCCAAGCAAATGGAAACCAAAGGAACCAAAGGAAACTTTGTCATATTTGACAAAATAGGCTTCCAGCAAAAAAGGGTAACAGAAAACAAAGTCATTAGATAATGATAAAGGGGTCAATACATATCAAGAAGATATATATCAATATATCAAGAAGATATAACAATCATACATATACACATTCCCAACACCCAAGCACCAAAATATATTGAGCAAATACTAACAGATCTTAAGAGAGAAATAGATAACATTACAATAATGGTAGGGGACTTCAATACCCCACTATGAGCAATGGATAGATTAAGCAGACAAAATCAACAAGAATGTTAGAATTGAACCACATATTAAAACAAATGGACTTAACAAATACATACATAACATTACATCCAACAGCAGCAGAATGCATTCTTCTCAAGTGCACATGGAATATTCTCCAGGTTAGACAGGACACAAAACATTTCTTAACAAATTTAAGAATATTGAAACCATAATAACTATCTTTTCTGACCACAATGGTATAAAACTAGAAATTAAGAAAAGTGAGATCTACAAATATATACAAACTAAACAACACACTTCTAAATAGTCAATGAGTCAAAGAAATAATCCAAAGGGAAGTAAGGGGCACCTGGCTGGCCCAGTTGGTGGTGTGTGTGACTCTTGATCTTAGAGTAGTGGGTTCAAGCCCCACACTGGATATGGAGCCTACTAAAAAAGAAAAGAGGTAAAAAACTATAACTAAACATATGAAAATAGAAATAAAATATATCAAATATGGAGTACAATAAAAATCTAAAATTTCAGAGCAATAAACATGTATATTAAGGAATTAGAAAGATCTTGACATAACTTTAAACCTCAAGGAACTATAAAAGGAACAAATTAAGTTCAAAGTTAACAGAAGAAACAAAATAATAAAGATCAGAGTAGAAATAAATTGCTGCTTCCCGAGGGCCCACGGGAGAAGAATGAGGCACAAACAAGTTAGCTGCAAGAGAATGGGAGCAGGGGTCGGCAGTAGAAAAGACTGTCACCCCAAACAACTCCTCAGTCCCGTATTTATTAGATACAAGATAACAACTAAGAAAGGAGCAAAAGAGGGCTATGCATTAACCATATGCCTTGTAGATAAACAAGAAGGAATATGCATTATACATTGATTACAAATCTTACAGATAAGCAAGGAGAGTAGGATATATATGGTCAAGCGGTACAGAATTTATAGTTGAGCAAGCACATTTAAGGGGATTATCTTGATTAACTGATTAACGGTAGGCTGTCTCCCGTGCAGGGGAGATAACATCAAAAAATGAAGCAGGCAGTGTTCCACCCAGAGCCGGGCCAGGCGATCCCGGCTGCTCTGCTTCCTAGACATTAATCATCTTCTCCCCTAGAGACCTGTTGCTAAAGCATCTTTTTCTTAAGGTAACATTCAAGCATCCTTGCCAGGCTAGTACAACTTCTCATGGGTTATATTTTAAGTAGTACATTGTTTTGAGAGACGGTTACAATAAATAAAAGACCAGAAAAACAATGAAAAGGATCAGTGCAACTAAGAGCTGGTACTTTGAAAAGATAAATAATTGACAAACTGTTACTAGACTAAGAAAGAGAAAGAAGACTCAAAATTAGAAATGAAAGAGGAGAAAATACAACTGGGGCTACAAAAATACAAAGGATCATGAGATTACTATGAACAATTGTATGCCAGCAAATTACATAATCTCAAAGAAACTGATATAGTTCTATAAACATACAGCCTAGCACGACTGAATCAGGAAGAAATAAAAAAACCAAACAGACCAATAGTAAAGAGATTGGATCTATAATCAGAAAACTCCAGGACCAGATGCCTTCACTAGAGAATTCTACAAAACATTTAAAGAAATAACACCAATGCTTTTTGAACTTTTCCAAAATATTGAGGAGGAGGGAAACCTTCCAAACTCATTCCACAATGCCAGCATTATATTGATACCAAAACCAGACCAAATCCCTGATGAATATAGATGCAAAAATTCTCACCAAATATTAGAAAACCAAATTGGAGAACATATTAAAAGGATTATATACACCATGACTACGTGGAATTTATTCTAGGGATGCAAGGATGGTCCCAGGTATGCAAATCAATAAATATAATGTATCACATATATAAAATGAAAGATAAAAATCACATGATCAATAGGTACAGAAGAAACATTTGACAAAATATAACTTTCATGATTGAAAACTCATAGCAGATTGGGTATAGAAAGAACATGTCATCATAATAAAGATTATGTACAACAAAACTACTGCTAACATACACTCAATGGAGAAAAATCAAAAGTGTTTCCTCTAAGGTCAGGAACAAGACAAGGATGCCCACTCTCATCACTCCTATTCAATGTAGTACTGAAGTACTAGCTAGAGCAATTAGGCAAGATAAAAAAAATAAAAGACACCCAAATCAAAAAGCCATAAAATTGTCACTGTTTGCTGATATGGTCTTATATATGGAAAATCCTGAAAATTTAGTCCAAAAACTGTTGGAATTAATCAATGATTTTAGTAAAATGGCAGGATACAAAATCAACATACAGAAATCAGTTGCATTCCTTTGAACTATTGATGAAACATCTGAAAAAGAAATAAAGAAAGCAACCTTATTCACAGTGGCATCAAAAACAATAAAATACTTAAGAATAAAGTTAACCAAGGAAGTATAAAATCTGTACAATGAAAACTACAAGATTTTGCTGAAAGAAATGGAATAAGACACAAACAAATGGACAGGTTTCCATGTGCGGGGATCAGAATTGTTAAAATGTCTATTCTACCCAAAGTCATCTATAGATTCAATGCAAGTCCCATTAAAATATCAAAGGCAGTCTTCACAGAAATAAAAGAAACAAACCTACATTTTTTTAAAGATTTTATTTATTTATTTGACAGACAGAGATCTCAAGTAGGCAGAGAGGCAGGCAGAGAGAGAGGAGGAAGCAGGCCCCCTGCTTAGCAGAGAGCCTGATGCGGGGCTCGATCCCAGGACCCTGGGATCATGACCTGAGCCGAAGGCAGAGGCTTTAACCCACTGAGCCACCCAGGTACCCTGAAACAATTCTAAATTTTGTGTGGAGCCATAAAAGACCCCAAATCCTGAGAAAAATGAACAAAGTCTGAGGTACTACCCCTCTAGATTTCAAATCAGACTACAAAGCCATACTAATAAAAACAGTATGGTACTGGCATAGTAACAGACACACTGATCAATGGAACAGAATAGAGAACCCAGAATTAAATCCCAGCATGTAAACTAATATTCAACAAGGAAACGAAGAACACCCAGTGGGAAAATTATAGTCCCTTCAAAAAAGGGTGCTGAGAAAACTAGAGGACATATGCAGAACAATGTAACTGAACGATTATCTCATACCACTCATAAAAATTAACTTAAAATGGGGGCACCTGGGTGGCTCAGTGGGTTAAAGCCTCTGCCTTTGGCTCTGGTCATGGTCCCAGGGTCCTGGGATCGAGCCCCACATTGGGCTCTGCTCAGCAGAGAGCCTGCTTCCCCCCACCCCCCACCTACTTGTAATCTCTGTTAAATAAATATATAAAATCTTTAAAAAGTTAACTTAAAATGAATCAAAGACTTAAACATAGACCTGATACCATAAAATTCCTAGAAGAAAAATGTAAGGAAGCAGCTCGTCAATACTGGTCTTGGCAATGATTTTTTGGACATCACACCAAAAACACAAGAACAAAAGGAAAAATAAACAAATGGGACTATTTCAAATGCAAAAGCCTCTGCACAGCAGAAGATACAATTAATAAAATGAAAAGGCGACCTACAGAATGAGAGAACATTTTTGTGAACAATATATTGGATAAAGGGTTAATATCCTAAATATACATAGAACTTATACAACAAAAAGCAATCTGATTAAAAAATAGGCAAAAGAACTAAAAAGGCATTTTTTCCCAAAAGAACACCAAAATGGTCAATAGGCACATGAAAAGATGCTCAACACCACTAGTCATCAGGGAAATGCAAATCAAAACCCTAACGAGATGTCACCTCACACATGTTGGAATGTCTATCATCAAGAAGACAAAGCGGCAACAGGTACTAGCAAGGATGTGGTGAAAAGGAAATCCTCATACTGTTGGGGGAATGTCGATTGGTCGTATCACTATGGAAAACAATATGAAGGTTCCCCCCAAATTTAAAAACAGATCTACCATATGATTCAGCAATTCCCAAAGGAAATGAAAACAGGATTTCAACAAGATATACACATTCCCCTGTTTACTGTAGCGTTATTCACAATAGCCAAGATATGAAAACAACCCAAATGCCCATCAACAGATGAATGAAAAAGATGCAGTACATAAACACAATGGAATATTACTCAGCCATGAGAAAGAGGAGTATCCTGCCCTCTGCGGCAGCATGGGTGGACCTTGAGAACATTAGTTAGGAGAGATAAGTCAGAGAAAGACAACTACTGTATGATATTTATATGTGATACCTAAATGAAGGAACTATAAAATATAAAAAAGTCAAACCAGTTTTAAAAAAACAAAATAGGGGCATCTGGGTGGCTCAGTGGGTTAAGCCTCTGCCTTTGGCTCAGGTCATGATCTCAGGGTCCTGGGATCAAGTCCTCCATCGGGCTCTCTGCTCAGCAGGGAGCCTGCTTCCCCTCTCTCTCTGCCTGCCTGCTTGTGATTTCTCTCTCTGTCAAATAAATAAATAAAATCTTAAAAAAAAAACCCAAAAGACAAAATAAAACAAACAGTAAATGGTGATTATGAGGGGATGGAGGGGATAAGATTGATGGTATTTAAGGGAACAAAATTGAAATGAGTAGTAAATAAGCTAGAGAGATCTAATGCACAGTATAATGAATATGAACAATAATATTATACTATAATTATATAATGTGATATTGTTACAGTGACAGTTATATTACAATATATAAAAATAAATGTATCACCTTAAACTTACACAATGTTACATGTCAAATTTATTCAAATAAGATGTTTGTAAAAGTGGTTAAAAAATGGGCAAATCAAATATATTTATCTTAGGAATCAAAGCTAAATCAATATTTGAAAATCAATTAATGAAGTTAAATCATAATGCTGTTTACCTTAAACTTATACAGTGCTACATGTCTCTCATATCTTAATAATTTTCCATTTTTTTTTCTTTCAGTTTTAACATAATCCATTATATCATCAGGCTAAAGAAGAAAAATCACATGATCTTTTGAACAGATGCAGAAAAGGCATTTGACAAAATCCAACAACCATTCACAGTAAAAACTCTCAGTAAATAAACTCTCAGTGAACTCTAGGAATAGAGGGGAACTTTCTCAACTGGATAAGAAATATCTACAAAAAAACCCTACAGCTAACATACTTAATGGTAAGAAATGAAAGTTTTCCCACTAAGATCATGTAGAAGACAAAGCTGTTCCCCTCACCACCCCTTTCAACACTTTACTGAAGTTCCAGCTAATGCTTTAAGAGAAGAAAGAAATAAAACTCTCTTTGTTCACAGATGACATTATTCTTTATGAAGAAAATCCAAAAGAATCAAACCAAAAAAACCCTGGAATTAATAAGTGATTATATTAAACTTGCAGGATACAAGGTTAACATAAAAGTCAATTACTTTCTTAGTTACCAGCAATGAACAAGTGGATTTTGAATTAAAAACACAAAACCATTTACAATAGCAGAAATGGAGTACTTAGGTATAAATCTATCAAAATATGTACAAGATCTAAATGAGCAAACTATAAAACTCTAATGAACAAAACCAAAGAAAAAATAGATTGGAGACATATTCCATGTTTATTAATAGGAATCATAAATATTGTCAAGATGTCAGTTCCTCCCAAATTGATGTACACATTCAGTGCAGTCCCAATCAGAACCACACCAAGTATACGATAGAATGTTTAGAATGTACCAGCTACAGACTGTGTATTCTACAGGTGTTGAATGTAATGTTCTATAAACACTGATATTATCAAGAATCACTCTGAATGTAAGCAGACTAAATGTTCCAATCAAAAGACATAGGGGGGTGCCTAGGTGGCTCAGTCATTAAGTGTCTGCCTTTCAACTCAGGTCATGATCCCAGAGTCCTGGGATCGAGGTCCACCTCGAGGCCCACATTGGGCTCCCTGCTCAGTGGGGAAGCCTGCTTCTCCCTCTCCCACTCCCCATCCTTGTGTTCCCTCCGTCTCTTTATCTCTCTGTCAAATAAATAAATAAATAAATAAATAATCCTTAAAAAACCCACAAAAGGGGCGCCTGAGTGGCTCAGTGGGTTAAGCCTCTGCCTTCGGCTCAGGTCATGATCTCAGGGTCCTGGGATCGAGTCCTGCATCGGGCTCTCTGCTCGGCAGGGAGCCTGCTTCCTCCTCTCTCTCTCTGCTTGCCTCTCGCCTACTTGTGATCTCTCTGTGTCAAATAAATAAATAAAATCTTAAAAAAAAAACCCACAAAAGACATAGGGTATTAGAATGATTAAGGAAAAAAAAAAAACACCCATCTATGAGCTGCCTATAAGATACCCATTTTACACTTAAAGACACCTGCAGATTGAAAGTGAGGGGATGGAGAACCATTTATTATGCTCATGAACATCAAAAGAAAGCTGGAATGGTCATACTTATATCAGACAAACTGGATTTTAAACCAATGACTGTAGAAAGAGACAAAGAAGGGGACAATATCATAATAATCATAATAAAGGGGCTATCCAACAAGAAGATCTAACAATTGTGTATTTATGTCAATTAGGGAGCACCCAAATATATAAATCAATTAATAACAAACATAAAGAAACTTATTGATTACAATAATAGAGAACCTTAACACCCTACTTACAGCAATGGGCAGATCATCTAAGCAGAAAATCAATAAGGAAACAATGGTTTTGAATGACACATTGGATGGGATGTACTTAACAGATGTTTTCAGACCACAATGCTATGATACTTGAAGTCAACCACAAAAAACACTTTGGAAAGACCACAAATATACGGAGGTTAAAGAACATCCTACCAAAGAGTGAATGGGCTAACCAGGAATTCAAAGAAGATATTAAAAAATACATGGAAGCAAATGAAAATGAAAACACAACATTCCAAAACCTCTGGGATGCAGCAGAAGCAGACATAAGAAGGAAGTACATGGTAATACATGTACTTCACGTACCTGTACCTCAAGAAGCAAGAAAAGTCTCAAATACACAACTTAA
Source organism: Enhydra lutris kenyoni (assembly GCF_002288905.1). Taxonomy (NCBI): domain Eukaryota; kingdom Metazoa; phylum Chordata; class Mammalia; order Carnivora; family Mustelidae; genus Enhydra; species Enhydra lutris. The sequence continues at coordinate 8,711,117 of NW_019154086.1, forward strand.
CCTTACACCTTCAGGAGCTAGGAAAGGAACAGCAAATAAAGTCTAAAGCCAGAAGAAGAAGAGAAATAATAAAGATTAGAGCAGCAATAAATGATACAGAAACAACCCTAACAAAAAAACAGATCAATGAAAACAGGAGCTGGTTCTTTGAAAGAATTAATAAAATTGATAAACCTCTAGCCAGATATATCAAAAAGAAAGAAGAACCAAATAAATAAAATCATGAATGAAATAGGAGAGATCACAACCAACACCACAGAAATACAAAAAAATTATAAGAATATTATGAAAAATTATATGCCAACAAACAGGGCAATCTAGAAGAAAGGGATAAATTACTATCAAAACTGAAATAGGAGGAATAGAAGCTTTAAAGAGACCCATTATCAGCAGATTTTGAATCAGTAATCAAAAATCTCCCAACAAACGACAGTCCAGGGCCAGATGGCTTCTCAGGGGAATTCTACCAAACATTTAAAGAAGAGTTAATACTGATTCTTCTGAAACTGTTCCAAAAAATACAAATGGAAGGAAAATTTCCAAACTCACTCTGAGGCCAGCATTACCTTGATTCCGAAACCAGACAAAGACTCCATGAAAAAAGAGAATTACAAACCAATATCCCTGATGAACATGGATGCAAAAATTCTCAGCGAAATACTCACAAGTCAAATCCAATAAAACACTGATCATTCACCACAATCAAGTGGGATTTATTCCTGGGCAGAGTGGTTCAAAATTTGCAAATCAATCAACATAATACATCACATGAATAAAAGAATAAGAACCGTATGACCCTCTCAATAGATACAAAAAAGCATTTGATAAAGTATAGCATCCATTCTTGATAAAAATTCTAAACAAAGTAGGGACAGAGGAGACATACTTCAATATCATAAAGGCTATATATATATTACCCATCGCTAATATCATCCTCAATGGGTAAAAACTGAGAGCTTTTTCTCTATGGTGAGGAAAAAGACAGGGATGTCCACTCTCACCATTGTTATTCAACAGATTACTGGAAGTTCTAGCCTCAGCAATCAGACAACAAAAGAAAATAGAAGGCACCCAATTGGCAAAGAAGAAGTCAAACTTTTACTACTCACAGATGGCATGATATTCTACCTAGAAAACACAAAAGATTCCACCAAAAAATTACTAGAACTGATACACAAATTCAGTAAAGTTGCAGGATACAAAATCAATGTACAGAAATCTGTTGCATTTCTATACTCTAAAAATGAAGCAACAGAAAGAAATCAAAGAATCACTCCCATTTACAATTGCACACAAAACCATAAGATACTTAGGAATGAACCTAGCCAAAGAGGTAAAAGACCTGTACTCTGAAAACTATAGAACACCTGTGAAGGGAATAGAAGATGACACAAATGGAAAGATATTCCATGCCCATGGATTAAAAGACATTGTTAAAATGTCTACATTACCCAAAGCAATCTCCACATTTAATGCAATCCCTATCAAAATACCACCAGCATTTTTCACACAACTAGAACAAGCAATCCTAAAATTTGTATGGAACCACAATAGACTCTAAACAGCCAAAGCAATCTTGAAAAAGAAAAAGCAAGGCTGGAGGCATCACAATTCCAGATTTCAAGCTCTATTACAAAGCTACAGTCATCAAGACAGTATGGTACTAGCACAAAAACAGACACACAGATCACTGGAACAGAGTAGAAAACCCAGAAAGGAACCCACAACTACATGGTCAACTGATCTTTGACAAAGCCAGAAAGAATATCCAATGGAAAAAAGACAGTCTTTTCAACAAACGATGTTGGGAAACCTGGACAGCTACATGAAGAATAGAACTGGACCACTTTCTTACACCACACACAAAAATAAATTCAAAATGGATGTAAAGACCTAAATGTGAGACAGGAAACCATCAGAGTTATAGAGAACACGGGCAGAAACTGTTTGACATCGGCCATAGCACTTCTCACTAGATACATCCCTGGAGGCAAGGGAACTATTGGAACTTCATCAACATAAAACCTTCTGCACAGTGAAGGAAACAATTAACACACGAAAAGGCAACCTTTGGAGTGAGAGAAGATATTTGCCCATGACCTGAGAATGGATTGGCATCCAAAATCTATAAAGAAATCAGCAAACTCAACACCCTTCAAAACCAAACAATCCAGTAAAGAAATGGGCAGAAGACATAAATAGTCATTTTTCCAAAGAAAACACACAGATGGCCAGCAGACACATGAAAAGATGCTCAGCACCACTCACCACCAGGGAAATACAAATCAAAACTACAATGAGATGTCGCCTCACACCTGTCAGAATGGATAAAATTAACAACCCAGGAAACAGCAGATGTTGGTGAGGCTGTGGAGAAAGGGGAGCCCTCTTACACTGTTGGCAGGGAATGCAAACTGGTGCAGCCACTGTGGAAAACAGTACGGAGCGTCCTCAAAAAGTTAACAACAGAGCTACCCTATGACTCAGCAATTACATTACTAGGGATTTACCCAAAGGATACAAGAATACTGATTCCAAGGGGCACATGCATTCCAATGTTTATAGCAGCATTATCCACAATAGCCAAATTATAGAAAACCCAAATGTTCACCTACTGATGAATAGATGGAGAAGATATGTCTATATATACAATGGAATAGTACTCAGACATAGAAATGAATGAAGTCTTGCTCTTTGCAATGACGTGGATGAAGCTAGAGGGTAGCATGCTATGCAAAACAAGTCAGTCAGAAAAAAACACATATGTGTTTCACTCATATGTGGGATTTAAGAAACAACACAGAGGAACATAGGGGAAAGAAAAAAGGGTGTGTGTGTGTGAGGGAGACAAACCATAAAACAGACTCTTAACTATAGAGAACACACTGAGGGTTGCGGGAGGGAAGTCGGGTGGGAGGGTGTCCTAAGTGGTGACGGTGCATTAAGGAGGGCCCTTGTTGTGATGAGCACTGGGCGTTCTATGTAAGTGATGAATCACCAGATTCCACTCCTGAAACCAATATTATGCTAATATGTTAACTACCAGTTAAATAACAACTTGAAACATTAAAAAAAACTACAGTTTTTTGTGTAAGCGTAAGATTACCTTACACTAGTTAGAACGGCTAAAATAAAGACAAGAAATAACAGGTGTTGGCAAGGATGTGGAGTAAAAGGAACCCTTGTGCATTTTTGGTGGAAATGAAAACTGGTGTATCCACTGTGGAGAACAGTATGGAGGTTCCCCCCAAAATTAAAAATATCATATGATCCAATAATTCCACTACTGAGTACTTACCCAAAGAAAACAAAAATACTAATTAAAGAAAAACTAACTTAAAATAAGCACCCTATGTTCATTGCAACATTATTTACAATAGCCCAGAAATGGAAGCAACATAAGTGTCCATCAATAGACGGATGGACAGAAAAAAAAGAAATCTTGCCATTTGCAATGACCTGGTTGTAACTAGAGGGTATTATTCTAAGCAAAATAAGTCAATCAGAGAAAGACAATTATTATATGATCTCACTTATATATGGAATTTAAGAAACAAAACAGAGGATCATAGGGGAAGAGAGAAAAAAATAGAACAAGATGAAACCAGAAAGGGAGAAAAACCATAAGAGACTCTTAATCATAGGAAACAAACTGAGCGTTGCTGGAGGGGAGGGAGGTGGAGAAATGGGGTAACTGTCGACGGACATTAAAGAGGGTACTTGGTGTAAAGAGCACTGGGTATAAGACTGATAAATCACTGACCTCTACCTCAGAAACCAATACATTATATATTGAATTTAAACTAAAAAAATGAAAAAGAAAATGAATGGATAAGGAAAATGTGGTATATACATACACACAAACGGAATATTATGCAGCCATAAAAAAGAGAGTGCCGTTTGAGACAACATGGATGGACCCAGAGGGCATTACGCCAAGAGAAGTAAGTCAGACTGAGAAAGATAAATACCATGTGATTCTACTCCATACATGGAATCTACTAAAGAAAAAGTAATAAACAAACAGCACAATCAGGCCATAAATATGAACAACTGATGGACGCCAGAAAGGAAGGGTGTGGGAGGTTTGGGCAAAATGGGTGAAGAGGAGTGGGAGAAACAGGGTTCCAAGTATGGAATGAATAAGTTATGGGAATGAAAGTCACAGCATAAGGAATATGATGTAATGGGACAGATGGTAGCTACACTTGTGAACATAGTATAAACTGATCAAATCACTAAGTTGTACACCCGAAACTAATGTACTACTGTGTGTCAATTATACAAAAAAATCTGTAAGCCTCAGAACACAAATATGGTTCTGCTCTCACATCTTAATTTTATTCCAGTGAGACTTGTGTCAGACTTCTAACCTACAGAATTTAGGATAATAAATTTTTATTGTTTGAAGCTATTAAGTCTGTGGTAATCTGTTGCAGCAGCAATAAAAAGTAACACCTACTAAAAAATATTCCCATAAATAAAAAATTCTAGGCCCATATGACTTCAATGGTAATTCAAAATATTAAAAGAAATCATATTACCCTTACATAAGCTCTTTTCAAAAAACAGAGGAGGGAGGAATACTCCTTAAATTGTTTTATGAGGCCAGCATAACCCTAATACCAAAACCTGAAAAAGACATTATAAAGAAAATGAAATTACAGACCCTATATCCTTCATAAGCACAGATGCAAAAGTTCCTAATACAATATTACTATACCAAACAGTAATATATAAAATAACATTTTATAGCAAAGTGAAATTTATTTTAGGGATATAAAGTTAGCTTTACATTTGGAAATAAACTGAGGTAATTTACCATAATACTGAACTAACAAACAAACAAACAAATATGATCACTTGATAAATGGAGAAAAAACATTTTCAAAATTCAACACCTATTCACAGTTCCGACCACATCTATTTAATTAACATTCCCCAGGGAAGTTCTAGCCAGAGCAATAAGGCGATAACAAGAAACAAAGAGCATGAAGATTGGAAAAAAAACACTGAAACTGTCGCTATTTTCAAATGACATGACTGTTTTTGTGAAAACTGAGAAGATTCTGCACAAAATTAAAAAAAATCTAGAATTGAATGAATTGAGCAAGGTTTTAGGTTAGTGTCAGAAAGTACAAAACTTAATTGCATTTCTGTATTCTAGTAATGAGTAATTTGAAAATAAATGAAAGAACAATTCCACTTACCATAGCATCAAAAAACAAATTTTAGTTTAACAGAGGTTTGCCAGATGTCAACACTGAAGACTATAAAGCATTCCTGAGATAAATTAGGGATGACCGAAAACAAATGGAGAGATACGTGTTTATGGATGAGAAGGCTCAATATTGTTAAGATGTCACTTGTTTCCAAATTGAACTATCCAAATCAAAATCATATGATTTTTTGCTTTAGAAATTGATCCTCAGCTGATTTCAAAATTTACATGGAGATTAAAGGACCTGGGATAGCCATAATAATCTTGACAACAAAGTTGGAGAACTTTGATTACCTGATTTCAAATTTCAGTATATAATTATAGTAATCAAGGGGCACCTGAGTGGCTTAGTCAGGTAACGTCTGCTTTTTCTGGGCTCAGGTCATAATCCCAGCATCTGGGGATGGAGCTCTGGCCTGCTCAGTGGGGAGTCTACATTTCTCTCTCCCCCTGCCCCTTTACCCTGCTCATGCTCTATCTCTCCTTCTCTAAGTAAATAAAATCTTAAAAAAACCCAAAAACCTCTAGTAATCAAGATATTGTGTTATTGGTACAAGGACAAATGAATAGATCAGAGAGCCCAAAAATAGATCCACGTTTATAGTCAGTTAATTTTAAAGTTTTATTTTAGAGAGAGAGAGAGAGAGAGAGTGTGTGAGTGTGTGTGCAGGAGCAGGGGGAGGGGTAGAGAAGGAGGGGGGAGGGAAAGAATCTCAAGCAGACTTGGTGCTAAGTGCAGAACCCCACAGAGGGCTCAATCTCACAACCCTGAGACCATGACCTTAGGGTAACCAACTAAGCCACCCAAGTACCCCTACAGTCAGTTTATTTTAAAAAGAGACTCCCAACGAATTCAATGGAAACAGAGAATATTATCAACAAATGGAGCTAAACCAAACAGCCTTATGGGGGTTAGGAGGAAGGAAGATCCTTAATCCTTGCCTTCTATCCTACATATAAGTGAACTGGAGATGTATCATAGACATAAACATAAAAGTGAAAACTGTAATGTTTTCAGAAGAAAACAGAGGAAAATATTTTCATTATTTTGTGTTTGACAAGTGTATTTTAGACAAGACACAAAAACCATATAAACATAAAAAGAAAAAAAAAAAAAGGACTTCGTCAAAATACAACACTTCTTCTGCAACCCAAAGTCACCACTAAGAAAATACCCCATGAACATGACAGGGGTCAAGGGCACTGACCTCCGATGCACTTGAATATCCATTTGTAACTCTCGACTTCCCAGAACTTAACTATTAACAGACTGTTGGATTGGACAGCTTTACTGAGAACATAAAGTAGATTAACACATATTTTGTATATGTATTATATATTGTATTCTTACAATGTTATAAAAAATTTAAAAGAAAATACATTTATAGTACTGTGAAATATCCACATGGTTGATTCATGCAGTTCAAACCCATGTTTTTCAGGGGTCAACTGTATACAGGCAAGCCACAGACTGGTGGGTAAATGTGAGCAATACAGTCACCTGGCAAAGGACTTACATTCTTTTAAAAAGGATTCCAGCCATTCTGTAATGAGACAAGCAGTCTAATGAAAAAATGGTCAGAGACTTGAACAGGCATTTCAGACAAAAACCCCAAAACAAGAAACTGCTAGTAAGCATATTTTGAAAAGGAGTTAATAAGCATCAGTAGTTATCACACTACAGATATAATAGAACTGGAACTCTCTTAACTGCATACAAATGCACATAAAATGGCATATACAATAACTTTGGAAAACTTTTCAGCAGGTTCTTATGAAATTAAACATAAACCGAACTTGAGACCCAGAAATTCCAGTGATCTTAAAAGAGAAATGAAAACATGTTCAGAAAGAGTGCTCATAACTTTATTTATAATCACACCAAACTGTAAATAACTCAAAGGTCCATAAATAAGAGAATGGGTAAATCGTATGGTGTTCATGAAATCAACACTACTGAGTAGCAAAAGAAACCAATTATATATTCCTCAACAACGCTGAGGAATCTCAGTCATTTTGAGCAATGAAGCCAGATGTAGAAGTGAACATGTATAATTCTACTTATATGAAATTCAAGAACAGGTAAAACTACTCTATGACAATAAAAAATAGAAAAATGGTTGCAAGGGAGAAAGGGAGAAATGAATTCACTGGAAAGTGGAAAAAGGGAACTTTCTGAAATGGTGTTAAGTTCTCTATCTGGATTAGGTGAGTATCACACAGATATAAAGATTTGTCAAAAATGAAAGAATTCTAAAGTCTATGCAATCAACTGTCCACAAATTTTACTTGAAGACAAACCAGAGGGCTGTCTACCACTTCCAAAGAGTTGTTCACAGAGACATGTTTACTTATCTCCATTTACAAGTTTGTCCTTGAGTCAGCTCTTTAAAATAAAACTTCAATTGTTTTTGAATTCACTAAATTTTCTGGTGAAATGCTGCTCATAAAGCCTTATTTTTTGTCCCAAATTTCTAATTCAAAGAACATTACTCCTCACATTGTATCATAGAAGTTAAAGACTTCTATGTAACTAGGGTAACTTCTAAAGTTACCCTAAAGATAGTCTAAACCCTCAGCTACTTTTTAAATAAAAACAGATGTCTGGGTATTATTTATATGCCAGGATATGATTTCATTTCAGAAGTAAAAAAAATATATCATACATTGTCACTCTTTGCATATATAACACTTGGGCAAATGTAATAGCTTACCTTATAATAAACATATATTAAACAGTTTTGTGTGCTTTAAATGGCAACTGAGAAAGCATAAAGAAAAATAATTGTCATTAGGAGGTCAGAATATTTTATATGAAAATAGACATCATATCAGCAGTATTTTTTAAAAAGCACATATTTTCATTTCCAAGCTCATATTGGCTGGTTTTTCATGAGTGATGAGTTGAAGTGTGTTGGTCTTTACAGCTGGGACATTTCTATCAGGCCCCTTTTTAGGAGCTGTACTGATCTATAAAATCCGGGTAAACCAAAAACTTACAGATTTTTGACAGTGGAGTCAGTGAATGGCGTAATAGCATTCCTGTACCATATGGAGGGTAAATGTAATACAATTCCATCAAAAAAGTTTTTGGCAATGTTAGCTGTGACAAGCAGAGAGAGGCTTAAAATGCTTAAAGAATGAAAAATGAAAAAAAAAACCACTTTTAATTTTGTAGGAAAATTTTTATTCAATAAATATAATTTCATAAACTTTAAAAAATTACTGAGAGCTATACAATAAGTAACTACGCTTACTGACAATGCAGAGAAATTTTAAAGGATTTTATTAGACAGCCACAGTGTCTGAGGTCCTCGATTTTAAACCAAGTGTTGCTAGAGTATTTCCAGCTACTAATTCCCCATAAAAATCTAACAATCACCATTAATACAAACATATCATTAGTTGTGATCTATTTTTTTTTGTAGGAAAATCATTCAAGTGTTCTCACATAAACAGCACTTTAATAATGTTCTATTTTTATGAAAATAGATGACTCATTTCAAGATAGAAATAAAAATGTCTCAGAAGCGGGACCAAAATTAATAAAACATGTTTTACATGACTCTTTGGTGGTTTGTTTTATGAATACCTCCTTATATCCTACTTCAATGGGATTTTTACAGGAAAACACAAGCATAGATGATTTTCCCTGCCCCCAATAACTTCTCAGAGTAGCATATTTAAAATGTTTTTGGTATTAACTGTAAATTTTTTTAGTGGCTTTGACTTCTGCCTATCAGATAGGAGTCTCAAGCTTCCCACACAAGCCCAATTCCACAATTCACAGTCTTACAGCAGGATGGCCTGGTCTGAGTAAAGAAATTTCCTGATGCGGTGATTTGCCTCAGTTTAATCTCCTACTCAGAATAGTGCCAGAGTTTGGATTAGGTCTGGGAAACCTGTGGACATCATGGAGACTGAGACCCAAGGAGGAAGGTAGTTAAGAGAGATTCAAACTGTAAATTCTCCCCTTCTTTCTTCTCAACTCCATGGCAAGCCTAGTAGCTGTAGTTCTCCTGGCCCATACTATAATCCTCCTAAGGTGAACCTACTGCTTGCTAACGCTGAAGCAGGGTACTCAGTTATCTTTTAAAGCAGCTGATGGGCAATTTCAAAAACCATCTTGGTGCTTGCTACTATCCTCAGGGCTACAGCCTTCAGACTAGGTAGGTAAAGGTAAGAAAGTGAGGCAAATAGATTTGAGACCATCAATTAGTAAAAACACACTTAGCATCTTAATCTGGTTTTGGCAGGTTTAAGAGTTAAGTTAATTCCCAACATCATACTTTCCGAAGAATTTTAAAGAAATATGCAAAGGGGACTTTTTTTGTGATTACTGGCTAAATAATAAGTTTTAAAATATGAGTATTAGCACTAGAAAACTACTTAAAGCTTATAGACAATAGTTACTTTCTTAAATAAACTGAAGAAAGCTCTTTTAACTTTCCTCTAAAAAGAGGTTTTCAACAGAGTAAGATGAGTGTATCAGTACATGCCATCTACTTTTTTTTTGACATAAAGTTCTTAAATAACTTTAAATAGTCAATGCAGACAATTACATCAATCCCACTTTCAGCACCATATAGACTGGCTGACCTCCACAGCTGCAGTTGGTCAGAGACTGCTTGATGGTTTTGTGGTCCTTCTCTAGTGTCAGTAGTCAATTTGGTCAATGGCAAATAAACACTGTAAACTGTTAAGGAAGATGTAATGCAGGACTATTACATGTCATTTTGTTATATAAATATTTTATAAGACATTCTAAGAAAAAACAAATTCTGAGTTATCTTCCACTAAACTACCCTAACTGAATATTTTCTGCAATATTTCCTCTTCTGGAACATGAATTGGTAAATGTATACATTGTACACTGTATAATCCCTTTAATGTATTGCCAGAATCATAGTATATTCCTAAATTCAATTTTGGAATATCTAAGTTAAAGAAGGGCTATTAATGAACATTAATATTTAAGCTGAAATTCATAATCTAATATCCTTGCATTATTGAAACAAACGTTATGTTAGCAAGAAAATAAAACTTAAAAAGTTTATCAGCAAATAAGGTAAATTCTTAATTCTTGACTTTACCATTCTTTCCCTACCAGCCCAATTCCAGAAGTCTTATATTCATGAGATGGGAAAGAGGTGGAAGGTTGAAGAATAAATCTACAGAAAGGAATTATTCTGAAGAGAAAATTTTAGAAAACCTTATTTAACCATTTCCATACAATTTATATGTATATGTACACAATCATATACTTAGAGCTTGGTAAGCTCTTTAGCCAATAATTATTTCCAAATTTTAAAATGACATTACTTTTTACCAAAACAAATGACAACATTGATCATATGATAAACTCAGGATGGCAATTAAGTACTGAAATACAGCAATATGTACCTGATTAATCATTCTTAGCACTTTAATTTATGTTGCCGTTACCCCTTGATTTAGAATTTTAAACTTTGTTTCATTTACATCCTGTAGGCATGCCTGAAAATATACCTTGTAATGGGACACTGGACAGATTTCACTTTACTGTGGTAGTCTACTGTAACTTAGATAACATATACTAACCTAAAAATAACAGGATTCTTACATGAAATCCTTTATTCTAAATGCTAGCTCACTGAAAGGCAAGAGCAATTCTAAATTAGCTACAGAAAGAGGCTCTTATCTTTTTAATTACCCTAATATTTTGATTTATATGATTAAAAATATTTGCAATATTTAAATACTGTCCAAACTTGTTTTTTATTGATATAGTCGAACTTTACAACAGTGTCATAAAATACTATAAACAGAGCTTTCAGATAGAGAGGACAAAAAAGGCAAATTTAAATATATTAACCAGATTAAAGCATGCAAAAGATCCAGTGATAAACACATTAAATAATAATATGCTAATGGTATATAATTTACCCACTATAGGTTCTTTGTATTCCATCACAAAAATATTAGTAAACATCAACTTGAAATTTGGTGAATGGACTTGATTCCTGATTTATATATATAATATACCCTTTGCATGTATATACTTAACTTTACTGGTTGTGTTATAGTATTTAGAGAAGTTTGGTTTTGGTATATATTTATACCCACAATGCAGTAAATAATGATGGGAAATGCATTCTCCTAATTTGCTCTGTGAACTTAGAAAGCACTAAAGAATTAACAACACGGGTCACCGAGGGACCAAAATTCCTTTCTATTCACATTAACTTTTCGCATGAAAAGTTTCAAATATAACTCTAATAAAAAAATAGAGTTTTCAAGGCAAACTTTTCAGCATAATTTACAGAAGCATATTTGAATAGAAGTCTCGATAACCAAACTAATACTAAAAAATACAATTAACTGGGAATTACCTCCCTTTTCTACCTTGATATTAAAATATAGTGGCCTTAGCAAGAGGCTGAAATGCCATTAGGAGTCCCATAAGCATGAGGGACAACCCAAAGAGATAGAAAATGTCTCTTTCACAAATTCTAACATGTTCAGATTTAAATGAAAGGGGTTGAAAGGGGGTTATGTTAATGCTTTTTATTTGTTTTCCATTATAACTCTGAGTGGGTATGAAATACTTGAGAAATTTTAGAAAGTAATTCTGCAGAACTAGTGTGGCCATTACCAGGATGATCACACTGAATTTTAGGAAAGGAGTTGAAATGGTTCCCACAAAGTACTACTGCCCCTTTAACAAGTAGATGAGTCCATTGTGGAGAGAGTCAAGATGCTCCTGTCGTTGGTATAGAAAGGGTCCGATGCACTCCAAGATCTAAAGTAACAATAAGAGAAAAGTTTGGCTCACCAGTACCTATGTTTTAAGTGAGACAAAAATTTACTCTAAAACTAAGGATCAAAAATGCAATTTGAATATTAAAATAATCACGTATTGATTCATTTTTAAGAGCTAGGAGAAGTTCTCATACTAGCCTTGAATGACCAGTCTACTTATATAATACAAAAACTTGGAAAAAATAATGCTCTAGTCATTATATAAAATGTTAGCCAAAATTCAGACATTCATTAGCATTAAAACAATTTCTGTAAGTAGTAAAGCAGGAGATGCTCTTAAAATCTTAACAATACAATAAAAAATAAGTATGTTATAAGAGTTATGCACAACCAGTTTTACTGAAAAGCAACTAGGCTATATTTTGACATTACAGAAGCAAACATACATTCCACTTACCAAAAGCTTTAGAATGAAATGGTAATACGTTCATATTATATTATACTATTTCTTTTTGGCTATAAATTCTATTCTAAAGATTTTAGCATAATTAGCTTGAATGCAGTAAATGGTTTATTCAATAGGTATCAAAGACAGCTGAGACTCAGTAGGGTTTTCACTTAACTGAGAACAAATAAACCTTCAATGGTCTGGAAAATTTAACTACTGTCTGAATAATAAGGCCTATAAGCAATTAATTACATAACGCTTTATTTGCAGCTCTAGTAACTTAAGCTAAAATAACTCAAGGCCAGTAATAGCCTTCCATGCTTACAAGAGCCTAACCCATTTCAAGAACAGTATCAGGATTTCCAAGTCAAAGGTGGCTTTTCTTAAAGGACTAAAAGTACTAAACAATAAATACATTTTATGTAACCTTTTCCAGGGTTTCCATTTTCCTAAACAAAGACGTTAGAGGAAGAGACTAGCATTTAAAATGACTTAAATTCACTCATCAAATATCCACTGTTTTCCTTGAGGTTCTGTATATAGTTTAAGTTTAAATCAATTAAGCAAGCACAGTGATAATGAAGTTTGGAACCTAGAAATTTTACAAAGTTGGCAAAGAGGAACACAAATAAGCTACAACTATACCGGTAGTTCACAAATTCTCTAATTTTATTAGTTTCCAGAAAACCTTAAACGCTGCATTTTATGAAAGGGCCTGTTCACTACCGTCTCTCTTTAGTACCTAGAACTGCAACTGGTACATAGCAGGCAGTATTTATAAAATAAATGAATGAAATGAGTCTATGAACATTTCTTAAAAGTATTTATCCAAGAAAAAGTATGCTTAGATAGATATGACAAAACGTAACTCCCAACACCCTAATTATCAGGAGTCAAGTTTCCATTCCCAAATTGCCAATATTTTATATTAGTTTTTCCTCTTTTCCAACAATTGCTTACACAGGAGAATTTTATTAGTTAAGGTTTCTTTTTATCTTTCAAAGCATGCATGTGCATTCATATGTTAAATGTCATATTTGACTGAACATTAAATATGGACCTACATATTAACTATTAAGTCCTTTCTATTTAGAAAATAGGTTTGATTAGGATAAAGTAATTGTTGGTAAAACGCATAAAGAAAATAATTTATTGCTTAAGTACAGCCTTTAGTGTACGACATGGCATATCCTTCATATAGCATCATGATGCTACACTTGAAACAAAGCCTGAAATATGGCATATTCCTTTGAAAACATCAATTAATAAAATGTAACAATTTTTGTGCCTGGATGGTAAAAGTTTTTAATCAGTGGAATAATGTGCATATGAAAGCCCTAGTTGTATTTCTCAAGTGATGCTTGTTACCTCTTAGGTTTAATAGGTTAATAGAACAAATATCCAAAGGCTTCTACATCTTGTAACAGAAGTATTAGTCTTGCTTCACCTTTTAAGTTAGACATGAAATAGAAATGTAGAATAAAGGCTGTTCCAAAATCAAAACAGAAATGCCAAAAGTCTTTCACTAATACAAATATATGTAAAAAACAAAACTCTACATATCAAAATGACTTTCAAATTTTAAAGATAATGTTAATGGATATATGGCAATTTCCATATAGTCCTTGGAAAAGCACCAAGTGGTTTTTCATATTGTATGATTTTTATCCACTAGGAAAAAACTGAACAGATCTTAAAAGACTTTTTAAATTATTCACTTGAGGGAAAAAAGGAGTATAACAACAGTACTAACCAATAATATGACCTGAGATGTTGGACAAAACTGGTAAGATATTTATAGTCTGTCAAATAAGATAATACTGTTAAACATTTTATTAGAAAAATAAAAAATAAAATCTTACAAAAGAAAATATTATTATACAATTTTAAGTGAAAAAAAGTAGAGATGTAGGAGAATGTGCTGAAATAAATCTTCTATTTCCAGGGGCAGGTTCAAAGGGATAATGCAGTATAAAAATGGGGGCATATTACCTGAATAATGGATCCCAAACAATGAGAATATATATAAAGCAAAAAAACATTTTTGGCTTATTTAAAATTAATTACAGTTTTTTAATAGTTAGTGAAGATGTATACTTTCATTAAAGAGAACTTCCTGTTGAAGCAGAAATTTAAAAAATTCTATGGAAATTCTATAGCATTCTCTTAGTCTAACTCCCACTTTAATCCTAAATAGTAAAGCTGTCTTAATAAGTAAAATAATACTATAAAGTAGGTCCTTCTGAAACTTCATTTGGAAAACTTGGTGGCCTGGGTACATGACAGAGCTGCTTTCTAGTAATGCATTTTATAATACAATTGTTTAAGTCAAAATACGTAAGTCCCAATAAATTTAACTGCTCATAGTAATTCTTTTATATAGAATAAAAGTACTACAAAATGATACCACAGCACTATGGAAATATTTTTGATCACATGTTATAATCAATAAATGGAGATTGAAAACACAGATGTTAAAGAATGTTATTTATAAATGCAACTGTACCTTAAAGACTCGGCCATAACTAAAGGCAAAGTGGGAACTAATAAGTTTGCCAATAAGTGTTACCTGAATTTTATGATACATGAATGATAATTACTCATTTTAAAAACAAAATCTAAGCAAATATTAAGTTATTTTATCAGAAGGTAATAATAGTTCATCCTCCATCCTCTATTCCCTAACCCTGGGGTATTATCCAACCTTTTCCATGCCACGGCACACACAGAAAGTGATTATTCATGTGGTACATGGTGGACAATGTACATCTATCTATCCTTGCCCATCTATAACTCTTCACGCACACTAGTGCACTGCTGCTCTCATTTTAGGAATATGATAGAATTCATCTTAAGAACATCAAAGCATGAAAAAAATTATTTCTACTTCTTAATGTCCCCTGAATAATAATATGTCTCTTGGAAACTATATGAAGAAATAAATCCATTTCACTTTTAAATAAATTTAAGTGGCATTTACCAAAACATGGCATTTTCTGTTATGATCCACAAAAGCAAGCACTGGTAAACCTAATTCAAGAAATAGATTTGGGAGGGGACAGAAATGCTAAGATTCCTCTAAACCATAATTTAACATGCCTGTTCTAACTTACAAACTTCTAATTAGACCGTGAACACCAAGTTAAAAAAAAAAAATCACAACTCATTTTAAAAAACTCATTACAGAGATAAAATGGTATAAGAGAGCAGAAATACAGCCTTCTGTGTTCATAAATACCTTAGAGTCTCAAATGGATGACCAGAAAATATACATGAAGAGTAAGAAAAGCAAAATCCTTTGATTTTACTATTATGTGTAGACTATTTGGTAAATACAAAAAGCAAACAAATAAAAAAATACAGAAAATAAAACAGTAATATAAGGTATAATAAAAAAAAAGTTATAAAAACTAAGTATCATATACACACTCCTATTCACCACATTATAGAAAGATTGCAAAGCAAAAATTTTTGTTCATTAGATGAAGTCTCTTCAAAGGTGCTTTCTCTTCCTTTGTTAGTGAAAGAGCCCCCTACCCCAAAACCACAAAGTGAAATCTACCATCAAAGAGTGCTAATAAATAGCACACCTCCCGCTTCAGTTGGTAAAACCAGCTGCTGATTTATTAGGTATCTAGAGACGCAGGTTCATCCTGTTCCAGTTTACAGGACACTCATCTGCAGCAAAGGCTACTTAGAGAAATTTCACACCTGCTGACATGAGTTGGACTACATCTTCCTACTACTCGTTCCAGCATTCTTCCAACAGATGCGCACGCTGTTTCTCCCTCTGAGAAACAGCACATGGAGTCCAAGCACTTGATACCTGAATTTGTTTCAGTAAGCTGGAGGAGTTAAAGCAGAAAAAAATTAGTTATTTATAGATCTGGATTTCCAAAAAGCATTAAAAAAAAAAAAAGACAACAAGCATTTTAAAACCAAAAGTAATGTATATAAATGTTTTCTATAATATGAAAATATATGGAAGGCTTTAAGACTAATATACAAAAATATTTAAAAGGCACTGTGTCCTAAATTAAAAGATGAATAAAATAATTATATAAAAATAAGTAGCTGGCTTTTATTTAAATCTATAAAGACTTGGGATTTTAATGTCTCATTTTAATAATTTATTACAGCCAAAATAATTTACATCAACCACTCAAACTCAATGAATTCTAATTCTTGAGTTTTTGTTTAGGTGAAATGCTCCTGTAATTTCAATGAAAATGTCTAGCAATTGAGAAAAACGGAGTGTGAACCATTCTGAAGACTGGGAAATGATAACCAGGCAGGACCTAACCCCAATCTTCAACAACACCAACAACAACCGTAGCAAATACTTATGTAATGTTTTCTATGTGCTGGGTTCTAAGCACTCTACATATATACACTGAAGTAATCCTCAAAAATTTATTATAATTTTATAATTATCCTTGAAAAAAGCATCATTTATCTTAAACTTGCTAAGCAATTACTAAGTGCCAATTATGCCCATAATCAGCTTACCTTGCTTTTAAAAAATTTACCGATTAATTTAACTTACTGTATTGAAGTCCACTAAACAAATGACTTACTACTATTTTCATTAATTCCTGAAGGTATGCAAGAGTCATACTGATTCAGGCATAAATAACCCAGCAAAATAACGTAAAGCCAATGCTACTAATAATCTTAATCCCGTTAAAATGAGGGGAAGAAATGGTATGATCACATAGCCCAATGAATCCCAACCTTGGTTTTGAAATGGTCAGGTGTACTCCTTAATTTCTCAGGGGGTATCATTTTAAACTGTTTTTCATTCATTTTCCTTTACATATATAACATACTGTATAACAAATCTTTGGAAAGTATAGAGGAAGGAGAACAAAAATAGATTTGTTAGAGTGCTGCAATTCACAAAGGTTGGGAATCACCAAGTGTTGAGTGTGGGCGTGACAACAGGGGACATTTGTGGAGACGCGCACAACAGACAGAAGACGGATATGATGGAACATAAATAAACTGGTGCTCAGAATATAAGGAATGGGTGAAGTCCTGCAAAATACCTGCTTACAGTAATCCTGCCAAAAGCAAGCAGTGTGAGACAACATGATTCCTGTCTGGCAATGACCTAACTGTCCCAATGTCCTAAGGTCTGCTGAGCACTGAGAAACAGCCAAATTTTACTTGTTCTTGCATTACAATATCCTTGGTTTAGGACTATTTATGTTCGTTTCTTAAACTGTTTTTTGAGAGATGTTTACAGATGTCTCATGAAAAAAAGTTCTGTGGCCAATTAAGTTTCAGAAACACTATTTCAATGATGGTCTAAACAGACTTATTGAGTAAAGGACTGTCAATAAGTCAGGACACATGGTCAGTCTCCAGGAGGAGAGCTAGACATACTGCAATTCTCAAATTGTATTTTTTTTTCCCCAGTAAAATCTTGCCCCTGGGAATCAATCAAGACTAGGAAGAACATTAATATCCAGAAGAATAGTTTAGGAAATTTTATATGTCTCCCAGTTTTCTCCTTGGGTCCTTGGGCTCTAGTTTCCTCCATCTCAAAAATCACCCTCTACAGAAGCAGGACTTGAAAGATCCCACATGCTCAAGGTGGAAGTACAATACTGCAAGGGGGCCTTAAGGCCCTTTATAACCTGACCACAGTCTGCCTTTCTTGCTCAACTTCCCAATGCTTTTGTACAGTCTTCACATAGCCAACCAGTGCAGTGTTCCTTGCCTTCAGGCATATTTCAGGGCCTGTCACCAATTATGGTCAGAATGCTGACCCCTACACCTACTTCAGTTTAAATACTATCGTCTCCATGAAACCTCCCTCACCTCTCCAACTATCAGTAATCTCTCTCTGGATTCTATTACCCTGATTGTTTGCATAACTTAATGGTATGAGCTCTTAGACTCAACTTGTATTTATTAAGCAAGGCACTATGCTGGTTCCTAGAGGGGATGGCAATCTAGTGAGTTAATAGGATGGGAGATAAGTCAGGAACAAATAATGGCAGTTACATTAATGGAATGTTTACTATGTATGTGCCAGTTCCTATGTAAGATGCTTCTCATGGATTATTCTCACTGAAAACTTACAACAAAGTTTTGGGATAAGCACCATATTCAGAAGCATTTTACAGATGAGGAACTAGAGAAGTTTAGAATTTGTTCAAGATCACCCTGCTGAGGCTTGCGTCTCGGTTTCTTTAATTCCAGAGCTCAAATCTCTCTATCATGCCTTTATACTGCCTTCTTATAATTATGGTAATGAGGCTGAATACAAATATTAAAAAAGAGGAGGGAAGGCTCAAACCCAGCTGTTGTTGTTGGTATTGGTGGGAGGGCATGAAAGAGTTGATGAAAGAGAGAGCATCTGAAACACATTTTAAAGACTGGGTGGGATTTCAGTAGCTGGAGATGGGAAAGAAAGGGCATTCTAGGCTAAGCAAAGAGAATGAGTAATTATGTGTGGGTAGAAAAGTATGATGTGTATTCAGCACATGTTTAGCCTAAGTGTAAGAAAGTAGTTGTTACACTTGCCCCTTTCCAAAAAGACCAGTGTGACTCAAAGTGTGATCCATGGGTCAGTGCTGGTCCAAAAACATTTGTTACTGGCCTATGAGGAGATAAGTATTTCTGGTCTGTATGAATAAGAGACTAAAACATTTTATGGCAATTCGACAATACTTTTATAACTGTTGAATCTAATAATAATTTTAAATCAGGGCTTATTTTAAATATCTTTTAAATTTAATTTCCTAGTACAGTTTGAACCTTAAACAAGATAGGTTTGGACTGCACAGGTCCACTTACACATAAATTTTTTTCAACAAATACACATACAGTATTATAAATATATTCTTTCTTCCTTTTGATTTTTTCTCTAGCTTACTTTATTGTGAGAACAGAGCATAAAGCACCTATAAGATACAAAATACATGTTAATTGGTACTTTAGTATTATCGATAAGAGTCCCAGTAAACAGTAGGCTATTAGCTAGGTTTCTGGGGAGTCAAAAGTTATATCTGATTTTTTTTTTTGTTTTAAATTTATTTGACAGAGAGAGGGATTGCAAGTAGGCAGAGAGGCAGGCAGAGAGAGACGGGGAGGCAGGCTCCCCGCTGAGCAGAGAGCCCGATGCAGTACTCGATCCCAGGACCCTGAGATCATGACATGAGCCGAAGGCAGAGGCTTAACCCACTGAGCCACCCAGGTGCCCCTATATCTGAATTTTTTACTGCACGAAGAGTCAGCACCCCTAGCCCCCACATTGTTCAAGGGTAACTATAACTCATTTTTATTGTATTTTCCCAAAGAAATGATCCATCATGGACTGGAAATTAAAAACAAGACAAGAAAACAACAAACTGGTCTTTCACATTTGGCTGGGGAACACTAAACTAGACCAGAAACTATAGACAGCAAGGAGTTTGCCTGGTACTTCTTAATTTAACAACTTGTGTTTTGCTTGTATAGCTGGAGCTCAACTTTCAAGGATTCACTGAAGATGAAATCCATAAGGTCAGCAGCATTCGAGTGACCACATATGCCCAGAACACAGCTTAGGTCTGGATCTGACTTTAGGTAATTATGTTGCTTTGCACTCATTACTTCTCACTTTAAAATCTCAGGACAGGTATTAATACGTGGACAATCCCAGAGAGTAAACATCTCGAAATATCAAAAATATTATAAAGAAACGACTTAAGATGACCTTTTGAACTAAGCAAAAATATATTTCCTTTTTTTCTCTAGAAAGAAAAAGACCCCCAGCTGCTTTAAAAATGCCGAATGCTGGTTAACTGTGCTTCTGTAAAGCTGCTATTTATGTAAAAAAAACTACACTGTTCTCCAGCAAACTTCCAAGCTCTACCACTTTCTCATATACATATCTTTGATCTCATATTCAGGACCTGGGAGACCAGCCAGACACATGCAGCCAGAGCTGCCAATTAAGTGGGAGTAGGAAAAGGGTGGAGCATTTAAATCTCATTTCATTCAAAGTAAGGAGAAGGAATTATTCCTTTTGTGTGTGTTTCTTTTTCTTTCTTTCTTCCTTCCTTCTCCTTTTTTTTTTTTTTTTTTTGACTGCTTATAAATACTAGACAAGAAAAAAAGCAAGGCAATGGGAATGGGACCCTATCTGGCAGCACCTTAATTTACCAGAAATTCTGATTCATTGGTAAGACTCTCTACCACATCTTCCCAGGAATGACCACATATCTTAGAGCTGAAAGGGCGGCCAAGCAAAACAACTATGGAGATTCAGCATAATTATGTATAGCTAATAAAAACTTTCATCTTTCTAGAACTTACCTTTTGAAATAAATTCTGACTCAGTGCTCTTATTTCCATTATTTTCATACCAGTGCTAGGAAACTTTTAAAAATTTCTTCCAGTGCTTCTACTTCTATCTCCTATCTTTCTAGAATCCTCTAGATGTTAGAAAATTATCCTACATCTTTAAATTATTTAGTCTTTCCTATGACCTCCTACCTATCAAATCAAATCTTTTTTTTTTAAAGATTTTATTTATTTATTTGACAGAGAGAGATCACAAGTAGACCGAGAGGTAGGCCAAGAGAGAGAGAGAGGGAAGCAGGCTCCCTGCTGAGCAGAGAGCCCGATGCGGGACTCGATCCCAGGAGCCTGAGATCATGACCTGAGCCGAAGGCAGCGGCTTAACCCACTGAGCCACCCAGGCGCCCCAAATCAAGTCTTTTTAAGTTTAGATAAGAATTATTCAACTATTAACCATATTTGTTCTTTTGTCTTTAAAACAGTTTTATAATAAATATATAATCAAAGTGAGAATCTTGTATAGCCTTAAAGGAGATATTTGGAAACTGTAATTATGGGGGAAAAAAAAATGTGTACAAGGAAATGTTTTTCTTTTTAATGTGAAATCAAAAGCCGTCAAAAAGTACTGATTTCCAAATTTGGTTAAGAATAATAAAACCCTTAAAACAACCCTTAAAACAAATAGCTTCAACTCATTATTCAGAATTGCAAGAGGTAGCTGATTAGCAATGACATTTAGAAGACTGCTATCTTTCACTCAAGGCCCATTTCTTCAAAACATGCCTCAAAAGCTCACATTCACTCCTCTATATTCTCTCCCCTCTTTCCTTTTCCTCAAGGAAAATAAACAACTTCAGAAGATAGTTATAAGAACCTCCATACCGTCTTTTAGGGATCTCCAGAGAGGAGATTTCTGTATATGTTGCCTAAATTTAACTATGAAAATAAGCATATAATAAGAATTACATTTATCGGGTATGGTTATTTTAATAATTTGGTTTATTCTAGTTTCAGAAAGAACTGAGGCCCCCTTTTAATGATGTGGTTACATAAATAACAAAATCTGAAGAATCGCTTCTCGGCCTTATGGCTAAGATCAAGTGAAGTTTAAGAAGAGTATCAGTATCTGCAAAAAATGGTATAATCACCAATTTTAATGGAGAGGGTAAATCAGAATAGCACTAATTAATGAACTAAACCATGGTATAGCCAATGTTAAGAATTCAGTTTTCTAAAAAAAAAAAAAAAAGAGAGAGAGAGAGAGAAAAGAGAAAAGGAAAAAAAAATCAGTTTTCTAGGTATGAATCATAATATTTTCCTTCATTTCAACCTCCAGATTTTGCTCAAATAAGTCAGCACAGATTTGAAAATAACATTAATTTTGTAAAGTGGTGTATTTATCAGATATACATGCAGGTCTTGCTACTCATGGCAGCCTTATTAGTTTTTTTTTAAATGTTCAATTCTATTTGTTCACAGAATTTTATTCAGGAAAGTATAGCTTTTACTGGCAAACCGAATCCAGGCCATTAAAGTTTTCTGTTCCTTTTGTAGTTCACTTTGTTAAATGAGAGAGTAGATGTAAGTATCTTTGTCACAGAAGAGGAAGGTGACTTGTAGTTGGTTGAAACTATTCAATTTTTTTTTTTTTTTTTTTTTTTTTTTTTTTTTTTGCCATAGGTGATGGCAAGTTTCAGGTCTGGGGCTTAGCATCCAGGTCCACAATGAGAAAGGTCAACGGCCTTAACAGTCTGTTGATATCCCTATAGTTGCTAGGTATAGTTGAAAAGAGAGCATCCAGAGCAGGCCAGGAATCTAGGGAGAGAAACGACAAAAAAATGGAGGCCAAAGAGGCAGGTCACAGTGGAGGGAGATGACTAGGAGGTCCTAGCCCAGGACAACATTTAGGGCTCAGCATCAACCTCTGCCTGATTTGGCAAGGCTGACCACCTTTCCATTAGAGGAAACAACTGCCATGTCAAGACAGAAAAAAACAGAAGAGGGATATTACATAACACTTACTTTTTTGAAGTGATTTTTATTTCAAAATATATGCCAAAGGCAGAAATATATAAGAAATATATTCAAGGTATACTTCACTCAATGAATGAAAATTCAGTGATAAGCAGGAAAAACTGCAGGTCAGGGTAATACATTTTTACTAAAGTCATATTCATGGTTTCAGGGTTCTTCTAGCTTCTTGTTTATAGGAAGAAGGACCAACTATCACAGGATGATGAGATATTTTCACTCATCAACCTTTTGTAAAAGTAACCATAACAAGGCCCCTGTTATTAGGAGCGTTCTAAGAACTCATCTCTCAACTGTATTATACATTTTAATGGACATATTAAAGTAAAGCAGTACCAGATCCATGTCTTATGAAATATTCACTTGAACTTGACCCTTTGGGAAACTTTTAACACAGAGGTCATAGTTTTTTAGGGTTAGTATAGTCATGTCCCAAGTGGATTATCTGCTTTGTGGATTATCCAGGGAATAATATAAATCCAGGCCAGCTCCCCCTCTTTGCCCAGCTCAACCAGGGCATATTTTAAAAACTAAAAAATTTTCCAATTTATCAAAGCAAAATACAAGATAAATTTAGAGTAAAAATAATCATATAGAGCATCCGAAAACAAAAGTTCTGAATTCTTTTGAATTCTTTTCAATTAATAATAATAGAGTTGATCTTCAACATTTTCAACATAGTTAATCTTCAACATTTTTCATTTAGGGCAGTTCACTGAAGGAATCTAATTTTAAAAATATGTCTTCCAGAATAATCCAGGGTTTTCAAATTACTGTATCTGTTCTATGCTCTGATTCCATGGTATAGTTAAGATTTATAATTTTCAAGCAGTTTTGTTTGAAAGTTTTACCATTTATGATGTTTTATCTCAAATGAGACAATAGCACTTTAACTGATCAGTAATTATAATATACAAATGGCAAATAATCCATAATTACTACCAATCAAAATATTTTACATGTTCCAATAAGGTCTAGAAGTGGTTGTTAGGATTGACTCCTCAAGATGTGAGTGAATCAAGTCCTCATCAATTCATACTTTTTTTTATTACAAAGATATAAACTATCAAAGTTTATGAAAAATAAGAAGTGAGAGTCTGATGAATATTAGTCAACAGAAAACTATTCAGTACCATGTCTAAGCACTCACTCATTGGATCATTTAACTCAAGAGCCAGATTTAGATAAGTAATTTGGTGTCTAACTACATTAAGATGTATAAAATGATACACAATTGCCACTTCAAATGGGAAAACGGACTTCAGAAATAATAGAAATAGCATGACATATTTTCAAAAGAAGTGAAAAGGAATTTCTTGAATATAAACAACAGGTTGTGAGAATACCTTACTAGGCTAGAATTTGAGGTGAAGTATGATTTCACAGTTTAACTCCAAAAGAAGACTAATAAAATATTCAGGGATGGACATATAAAAAATGTAAAGATCACAAAAAAGGAAGACAAGTGAACAAAAACAGTAAACATATGAAGAACAATGAAGGATTAGGAAAGTAAAAACTGAAAGTCAGGCCAGTTCTCCCATAGCATGCCCCAAGTATGAGAACTTAGCGGATAGGTCCCCAGGAAGGTCCAGCGCAGTACTACCTAGTGCACGCAAGAACTGTCCTGCTGGCTGCAAGCCTCAGCTAGCAGGTGCCTACTGTCCTCCCCTCTGTGCTTGCTTTCAGCAAATTCATATGCTGAGCTGACTGAACCCTTATCTTCTTCCATCTGGAAGGACAGAAAAGCAATAAGTCTTATATTACAGAACAATACTCTTCACTGTAAAATAGGTTTAGAATCAAAACAGCAAGTTGGGATCCACAATCTGTGAGGCACAAATGAATGTTCATACAATACCACATTCATTTACTGTCACAAAAGAGAGCTAACAGCAGCTTCTTAAGGGGAATACAACAAAGCACACAAAATTAAGCCATGATTTTCCAGTGCACAAAGTTAGATTAAAACCAGATTTCCTTCAATAAAATTCAATTTCTTCTACTAAATTCCTTGCCATCGAGATTTAGGGTTCTTATTGCAAAGGTATGTCTGCCCTTTTTCACAACTCTTACACTCCCTTCTCAAAAGATGTCTCTACTCTAAGTGAACTTTAGCAGAGTAGAAGGGTCACTCGCATGGCCTTTCAAATGCTAGACATGTGGGTAAAGGGTGGGGTGGGTTGACTTATTCAACAAAATTAATTTAATCCTTAATTTGAAATGTATCTTTTTAGTGAGTGCTAATTTACACAAATTTTTATTCTTCACTTTTTTTTTCTTCTTCTAGGGAGTATGTTCCCATAGCCATGCTAATCTGAGCCTTTTTTAAATTGTAAGAAAATGTCTTCAGTGAACAAAAAACAAATTTTTTCCTCATTATGTGTTTTCTCAGTCTTAGGACTGACCAACAATTATTTCTATCAAGAAAATGCTACCATGACTGTCTTACATGTATAAAAAATTAAGTAGTAGAAGTCCTTGGTTTCAAGAGTACAATAAACTTATGTGAAGATAGCTTATTATTATTATTATTACTATTATTATAGCTTTGCCTATAACACAGAGGATGGAAAAATACTCAAAATGAGTTTTTTTCCATTAAAAAAGTTAATAGTTTTGTGTTAATGGTTCTTAAGAAGTACTAAGCTGATTGAAGGATATTTTATATCTGCATAATCTTCCTCTTTGTCACAATAAACAAACTACCATGGATCACAGCCAGGAATATTGTTTAATGCAATTAAAAAAAAAAGATGTATTTAAAATTCACAGGATGCATCAACAGATGTATGTGAGCACGTGTCCTGCATGCAGCTATGGGCAAATGCCCACCCAGTGGTCACTCACTGCTTATTTAAACAACCGGCATTTCTGCTTGGCCTTTGGTTGAGCATAGTATTTTTTCCTTTTGTTCTCTGATGCTGACAATAAATAAAGAGACCACAGTATGTAAAATGATTACCTGATAGGTGAAGAACCTGGAGGCTCAGAGAGGTGAAATGATTTGGTTAGGACACATAAGTCGTAGAACCAAGGGTATCACTAACACCCAGGCCTGCTGTCTCCCCACCAGGGCTCTTCACTTCCTGATATACTACCTGATTGGAGAGTGGCTTGCAGAAAAGGCAACCTGACCAGTATATCTGGTTCTCATTGTGCTTTTTCACAGATGAATATTAAGCTTATTACCTTATCATATTGTTACAGAAACTAGGATCTCTCTAATTTATGGTATTTTTACCTCATTTTTTTTAGTCTATTATTGCTCAAAAAAAAACACACACACACAAAAAAAACCCAAAACAAAAAAAAAAGCCTACATGGCTTGATTTAAGCCAATACAATATATGAAAATATGATTTCATAAAAACAGTGAGATTATTCACAATGCAAAAATTATTTTCACTTGACCAAAGAGTTTGCCAGGTGTTTTTTTTAAATAACAATCTCTCCTATTATCTTAGAGTTAAATAATTAGATGTTCAAAGGCACATATGGATGAATTGTGTTACATGTATTTGACTCAACCAAAGGTGAAGACAAATCCTCAATTTGTTTTGATTTTAGTTCTTGTTTTAAACATAAAATTTAAACTTAAACACCCATTTTTATATTCATATATTACTTAAACACTCATTTTTATATTCATATATTACACCTTTGTAATTCAAAGTAGAATATTTCAAAATTGTAGATGATAATAAGAATAAAATCAAAAAGTGTGATAGAACTTTGGAACAGCTCAAAATTGTGAACTCACAGAGTTCTGTAAGACATTATTTAAGCAATGTTCCATCAAAGCCATTTGCTTGATCAAATGAACACAGATAGAAACCTTTAGAATAAAAAAAAATTAAAAAAAATATAATTAAGAATACACAAGATACTGACAAGGTAAGAAAATGAAGAGTGCCAAAAGTTAAAAAAAATTTTTTTTAGTTATGTAATTTTTCCTCTTCAAATTAGACTGGAGTTAAAGTTAATAAATAGTTCTGGTATCTTAATATCAAATGTTTCAGGATTTAAGCTTTCATTCTCTTCTATTGAAAGACATCTCTATACTATTATTTTTGTGGAAACAGACAGAATGGATCTGTCTGTGGAGGTAAAGATATATGTTTAAGAGATACAAAATATACTGTGCAATTTATAGATGCACTAAACAGTAGCAAGGATATGAAATGCTTCAGCAGCCATTACAGTGTACAAAGACAAATACACACATGTACTTACAGCAAAAATAAGGCAAGATAAAAAATGGGCAACTCTCACTTCCAAGTAACTGAAACTTAAAACTTTAAACTTTATGATGAATTTCTGTAGCTTAAGTTACTCAACATGCAGGAGCATCCTTAGTTATGAAAATAATATGACAAGCAGAAGCATTAGAATTGTACTATAAAAGATAGTTAAGGTGTAAAACATATAATAAGATACAGATCTCTGTCCTGTTATGCTGAATTTTCATGTGAATTTTCTTCTCAAAGAAGAAATGGATATATATTTTAAATTTTAATATACATATTAATAAAGGTCAAATTAAAGACAGAGCTGTGCTAACAAAAATGCCCCACTCTTAATTCATGCCTCTGCCCATCTTTAAATATTGTTTCATTGACCTTTAGCATGCAGAAGAGTTAACAAGGTTCTACTTCTCCTACTCTACCTAAGTTTGCTCAGCTGATTCCTTGCCCTCGACAATGGCTGCAGTGCGATGAATTCGTCACTTAAAGCAACTGTGTTGGAGTACATCTATAAGTGGACAGAAAAGGGATGGTACATACAACAAGTCAGTGAGCTGTATTCATCACCTAAGAGACAGACACAGGACAAACTTTGTAAAGACATTTGTTCCTCCAAGGATAGGAAATATCATACACGGTACACATACATGACTGACATTTGTAGGGCTGTTGGTTTTCTTATCAAAATAATTTATTCTTCACTCTTAATACCACATGATTATTCTGGAGAAAAACAGCTCAAAATAAATGCAGACAACTCTTTTTTTGATGTTTTTTTCTTGCTACTTTTGGTAAACAATGAAGTAGCTGATCATTTAAAATCAGTGGTAATGCTATAAGTCTGAAATAATAAATACTACTGCATGTAGCAAAGGAATGATGTCACACATAGGATATGAACGGACCATATACTGTTTCAGCAAAAAAGAAAAAAACCTCAAAAAACCCTTTTAGCAGTTTAGAAGATCTCTGAGTGGAAGAAGAGATTTCCTCCTTGGATTAGACCACAATAGAACATCTATCTGGGGCAAGTTATTTTAAAAGTGAGTTTAGTGGGACAAAAGGGAGATTAGCTTTCACACCCAGAAAAAATGATTAGGTTACCACACATTTCATTTTCAATCACTTTTAATCTCTGGTAAAAGAACCAAAATATATATAAAGTATTTTTAACTTTTTCTTGTCTAAGGGTCCACTTTAAGGTAACAAATATTTCCTATGGAATCCTTTAAAAAGAAGCTATAGAAAAGGTAGCAAGAACTAATATCACTTTCTTTTATCATTAAGAAAGCTCTATAAATACACCTAAGTTTGCAAGTGCTCTAACGTAGATTTCTAAAGATAAATGTAAATAAACTTGATTATTTACTTTTATAAAGAATTAAGCTTTAAAAGTGATGTAGTTAATATATTTTGGTGAAATATAACTTTATATAGTCCAAGTGGGAGAGACAAATGTGTTATTCCTAAAGATCTAGAAAAAGTATAAGAGACAATATATTAAAAATAGTACTCTCTTACTCTAAATATTTGCCTGAAGATTAGAAAAAATACAGGCAAAACTATCTGATATATATTTAAGCAATATATGACAAAGTAGAAAAGTTAGTAGCATATTTATATAAATATATGCATAGGCAGAGTAATCAGTTATGCAAATTTCTCTAGCCCCATTTGGAGATCAGTATCATAGAGCAACATCCTTATTGTCCTTACAGTTATGATGCGTCTACTGAGGACTCACTTCATACAGGCCCAGGGTTGGGTGCTTATATTATCTCAGCAATTACATAAGGTAGGAATTACTATTCTGATTTTGCAGAAGAGGAAACTGAGGCTAAGGGATGTGACTTGATTAGGGACATATATTTTACAAATGGTAAAACTGTATTTGAATTAAGTTTTTCAGGATTCAAGAGGCCTATGCTGTTTCAATGGTGTTAAAATGTATATTGGCTAGTACTGAGTTACCAAGGCAAATAAATGCTAAAGCAATGCTGACATGATCAAGTGAAATCAAAGCTAATACCTCTTTTAGGAAGCCTAACTCAGATCACTAAATACTTAGGGAACAGTTATTCTATTTTTGAATATACAACTAAATTTTCAAAATTTAAATAAAATTTGCTTGGCATATAGCAAACATGCAGAAAAAAATCTCAACGTTGTATAAGTCAAAAAATCTCAACCATGTACAAGTCAAATACATGAAATGGCACATTCAACTAATAGTTACTATTTCTTGAGCATCTACTTTGTTACTGAACATTATTTCATTTAATCCTCATTACAAAGGTAATAAAATAGATATTTCTATCATAATTTTACTACTCATGAGGAAACTGAGACCTAAAGTTACAGAGCTACCAAGTGGTAGAGCTGGGTTTTGAACTAAGAATTATCAGGCCCTAAAGTCTATGTCTTACATACTATGTGATATACTGTTAATATTTGCTGTAGCTTAATATTTATTGATAAATGTTTAGTAAGAAAATATATTTTACAAAAATCCATTCTGTAAAAATTGTTTAGGTTAAAGAACTTATTTCATACTCTTGTTGAAAACAATGTACCCTGAAAAAGTATTACTAGAATTCTAATGTTTCTAAAGACATGACTATATATCCCAATTATATACCTCTGATAGAACACTGTGATAATGTTACTTAAAACATATTTACTGTTATTATCTGGATATAACTTGGTAGTCTTTTTTTTTTTTTTTTTAACTTGATAGTCTTATATTTAAAAATCTGGAGTTCCATTAATAACAATTAATTTGTCAGGACTCAAAATTAATAGAAATAAGAAACAACTTAAAAATATCATATTTAACAATATTTGTTTTGCAAAATACTTGATAGAAGAATGGATAATTTCCTATTCTGTGATATAAGCAGATTTTAATGACAGCTTTTCATTGTTACAGAACAGTTGATACAGAACAATTCTAATTTAAAAAGGTACTATATATAAAGAACGGTTACCTGTGCCTTTTCAGTATTTGTAGGATGGAGCTGTCGGTCAAATACTTTCTTCACAATATCAAGAAATAGACACGTAACAACCATGAGTATTATGGCAAACCAAGCAGAACCACTTGATAGGAGTTGAATAAATACAAAGTACATATTCTGGGAGCCCAAAAATGGCCTGCAAAGAAAAGAGGTAAAATATAGTCGATATTCAGTATTTGTTAATTTTTCTTCTCCCTATCAGTAAGATCAACTGAAGAAAGTAAATTTATTATCAATGAGACCCATCTCATCAAAATTATTCTGAGCAGAATTTGTTCATAATATAATCTATCACAATAAACAGAACTGAATCAATATAATTAAACTATAACATAGTCACTCACCAGAGAATCCCTCCATAAAACAAAGAGAATATAAAATAGAATATAATAGATCCCCAGGTAACAAGATGGTTGATCCAGGTCCAAAAATGAGTTTCCAAAGCCATCTAAAAAAAATTTTTTTTATATCCTTAATACAAGATAATAAATATTTACTTAAATTAAACCTCTCAGGTAAAATTTGAGAATAAAATGTAGTAATTTAAAGTGCCTAAGCTTTCTATGGCAAAGTCCCTCAGCAGGTAAATACTAATGAAAGGTTCCAGTATGGAATTGAACAATTTCAAGTTTATAATGTTTTTCTTCTATGAGGAAGCAGCACTGAAATTTTCATGAGTACTTTATGCTCTACTCCATGGCCTAAAACAACCCATGCTGTCTATATACAAAGAAGTAAGATTTCAGAGATGAATATTGTGGGGTTAACCTTTACTTGACCATAAAAATCAGCTAAGGCTTTCCAAAATAATGAACTTGAAGTGTCTTTTTTTTTTACAAAAATTAAAATTAATTATTAAAATAGCAATCAATGAAATTATTCATGACTGAAAAAGGAAAAGTAAAAAGGGAAAACTATCTACCTACAAACCACGTGTTACACAGATGCAAAATGTGTTCATGTTTCTAATCTCTGCACCATACCTTTACTGTGACTGTAATAACCATGACTGTGAAAACCAAGGTGCCAAATGTCCAGTTTCCAAACATCTAAAAAGAAAAAGAAACCCAAAACCAAACCCATTACTGCATTATGTTAACATGACGCTAAATCAGATGTAAGGCAAAAAGTACTAAAAATCACTTGCATTATTTAAGCCAGTTACATTTGAAATCTGTGACATTAGTAAAGTTAAAGCAATATGAAAAAACACCATACAGCATTATTATGTTTATTATTATCATGTAAAATGATCCTTTGGATAACATTATCAGATTGGAAACCCAAAGATGGCTTTAAGCCTATATGACACAGAATGCTTTTAGTTAGAATGATATAGTTGTTAGTGACTGCTTTATTCTGTCACACAATAAAAATGATAACTCTTCAATCATAATTATTTTCTGAAACCATTCCAACCAGATGTTATGACAGATCACTTGACACTGTATTTATGGACACAGCGTAGGCAAAGCAGGAGAAAAGAAATTTACACACAAAACCAACACCTGAAAGGAAAGATAACGGCCAATGGAATTATTTCTCAAAGAATTCTATGTAAAAATGCAGTTAATGCCAGGCAAAGTAGTCTTCTGGGATTTATAGCCAAAACTTACTAAGGTTTATCACAAGTGCTGAATCCCCAAATAGTCAGGATTTAATTTCCACAAATAAGAACAGAACCCGAAGTTTATTTTAATTAAATGTACAAAATAGTCGGTTTTTACCACTGGTTTAGAAAATTATTTAAAAGGCTCTGTTTCTTTTTATTACTGATGTCTAACAATTAGCATTTACTTGAAAAATTACTTAACCTCTCTGTATCTGACTTTCTCACTTGTAAAATGGGGGAAGAACTTTACAGGTTTCTATAAGAATTAGGATATGTAAACATGACAGGGTACCTGGTATATATAATAAGCAATCAATAAATAATAGTTATTATCATCAACCATGAAACATCAATTAATAAGCCTTCATTTGAGGGTATATTAGGAGTTTATTTTCAAGAGTAAAGGAATGGAAAAGTCATATTGAACCCCTCATTTTCCTGCTTTTATCATTTCTAGAAATAGATATTTGATGCAGCCAAGGAACCTGTGCCTGGAAGTGGTAACATCCACACGTGCCCATCCCTCAGTTTTCTGGTTTTACTGGGCCCAGATTTAGGGCTACTGGTATCTTCCCTAGAAAGAGGGGATTTAGGGCTTCCTCTTGAATTCAAGGCCTCAGAGAGGGCTGTACAAACACATTCACATGGTCTTTTTTGTTGTTTTGTAAAATAAGCAGAAGTAATATATCTCAAACCAAACAGTTAAGACTCTTGTCTCTTTCCATACTGACTTCCACTTGAGCCAGTTGGTGATAAAGTGAATGCCAGAGGGCATTTTGAGATCAGGGTACGGAGAAGTTTAGTAGGGCTCATTACACTAGCCTTTGATTAAGTGTGATGGAACTATCTACGTCACTCAGTCATATTCATGTATACTTACGTTTGTATTTATAGTTCTATTTTTTTCCCTTAAAGAGGGTGTGCCAAAATGTGTAATGTTTAGACTTTCCTAAACCTGGATCTACCCCTGTTCAGAAAAGAAAGATGCTCAAAACCCTTTCTATCACAATCTGCTTGTTTTCTAGATTACTTCTTCCAGCTGAATTTGTTACCTAATTATTTAATAAAGCCAAATCTGTATTCCAAATTAAAAAGGATCATTCATTATTTATTTGTATACTCCACAAATAGTAACTGCACATCTTTTACATATCAAGTACCATTCCAGGCCTTGGGAATAAAGCAGTGCTAAGAAAAAGTGCCTGACCTCATGAAGCTTACACACCTAGATATATATAATAATATATAATATACACACCTAGAAATATACTTTTAGGTAGAGATTAGTGCTCTGAAGAAAAATAAATGTAGGAGAGGTGGGAGTCAAGAAGTGATGGAAGGTGAGGGAAGTAAGATTTTACTGGAGTGGGCAGAAAGGTCTACTCAACCCAGTAATATTTCAGCAGACCTAAATGAGTAAGGGAGTCTGTCACTTGCCCACGTGAGAGAAAAGCACCCAGGTAGAAGAACAGCAAGTTCAGAGGTCCTAAGTCAGGAACAAATTGATCTAGTCAAGGAACAATGTAACTAGTACAGCTAGAGTAGAGTGAATAAAAGGAACAGTGGTAGAAAACACAGCCCAATAGGCAGATGGAGTCAGGATGGATGAGATTTTTATACTGTAATTAGTCACTGAATGATTTTGTGCAGGGCATTACATATGCAATCCAATTTTCATTTTTAATAGAGCACCTGGGCTGCTGTGTAGAGAAAAGGTAGTAGAAAAGGGAATAATAAAAGCAGGAGAAGGTAGAGGCAGTTACTACAGTCCAGGAAAGAGATGGTGAGATCTGGACTGTGTGGAGAGAAGTGGAAACATTCAAGATATATGTGACTATAAGAACCAATATGATTGCATATCACTTGTGAGAGATGGGAAATAAAAAATGATTCCTGGACTTGCATAAGCAGCTGGGTAAAAACTGGTTGTTTTTGTTAATACAGGGAAAAGTGGAAGGGAGATGGGTTTGCAGAAGATATAAAATTCTGTTTAGCTGTGTAAAATCTGAGATTCCTAAGTGATTTGTTAATTGGAGAAGGTAGTTTATTTGAATCTGAGGAGAGACTGGCAGAGATATAAATTTAGGAGTTCTCAGCATACAAGCAGTATTTAAATGATGGGAAAAACAGTTTCACCCTATATATGAATAAAGAAGAAAAAATGTCTTAGCACTGAGCCCTGGGCCACTGTTCCATTTAGGACAGTGGTTCTCCAGTGGGGTGTGATTTCTCCTCCCAAGGAACATTTGGCTGGGTCTGGAAACATTTTTGATTGTCATAATTGGGGAGGGCAGGTGTGTACACTACTGATATCTAGTGGGTAGAGGTTAAGCATGCTGCTCAACATCCTACAATTCATAGGATAAATCCCAACAATAAAAAATTATTTGGCTCAAAATATAATTAGTACAGAGGGTGGGAAATTCTGATTCTGGGGGTAGGAAGAGAAGACTGAAAAGGAATAGTCAGTAAGAAAGCTGAAGTAGCCAACAGAAGCTGAGAGGAGATAATGTGGCAGGTAGGAAGGCTTTGTAAATTGAGCCCAGTGGTTGAGTTCATAAGGGTTGAGGCATGCTCTTGGATTTAACAATGTGGGGGTGGCTGGTGATCATAAAGAACATGGTTTTGATGGAGTACTGAGAGTGAAAGCCCTAAAGGATTATGTTCAAGGGAGAAGAGAAAGCAGGAAGTAGAAATAGCAAAAAATAACCTCTTCAAATTTTGCTCTAAACACACACACACACACACACACACACACACACACACACACACACACACA